>NC_067400.1:293519183-293837755 GCF_016432865.1 Antechinus flavipes | reverse complement strand
TGTCATTCTAGCCAGTCTGACAGGTATGTAGTGGTATCTCAGAGTTGTCTTAATTTGCATTTCTCTGATTAATAATGACTTAGAACATCTTTTCCTATGGCTAGAAATAGTTTCAATTTCTTCATCTGAGAATTGTCTGTTCATATCCTTTGACCATTTATCAATTGGAGAATGGCTTGATTTCTTATAAATTAGAGTATGACTTCATTCTTGAGCCAACTACAACTGAGCTCAACTGATGCTCATAGAGCAGTAAAGGGCTGTTATAAAAAAAAATTAATAATAGCCCTGGTGGCATAGGATAGGAAGATGTATGGACACACTTTAAAGTTTAAATTATATTTCTAACACTTTCTCATGTGTATACAATAAAAAAAAAATAGCTCAAGCCCTGATTTATAGTAATAACTGAAGTCTGAGGTATAAATGCTCATGTTAAAAAAAAATGTAACCCCAAGTTTTTAGAAGCAGTTTGGACATGACTGTACTACACTTCTATGGCATAGTAATTCTCAGGATGAAAAAAAGTGAAATTATAACTCTTGACACATCACTAAGCTTGTTGGAAGAGTTTCTTCAGTTCATTTTAATTTGAAGAGAGTTCAATTAAGCCTTAAACATACTAGCATTGTATTAATAGGAGCCTGACTTGGAAGTGGTGAAGCTAATAGATTATTTTGATTATTAAGGTTTCATGAAAATATCTTTGGGGCAGCTCTAGTGGCAGATAAGGTTAAAAGGTACTAGTATTCCCAAATAAATTTGATTTCTTTCACTAGATTAATCCACTAGCAAGGGTGGAGTGGTGGGGTGGGAGAAAGATGACATAATCAAGCTACAAATATATCTTTAAAGTGTTTTGTTTTTGTTTTTTCTTCCAAAATAATTTGGAGATGACAAGTTTTTGGTAGGACATATCTAATAAAAACATTTTTCTTAACTTTAAAAAAAAATAAATCACTATAAATATAAATGACTTTGTGTAGTAATTTTGGCTGGACTTATATTCCAATTCAAATACAATTTATTGGCTGAATTCTCAAGGATATTTAGAAGGCTGTATTTCTAATATGGAATTTCATCATCTGTCAGTTTACAAAGGGTAATAGCATTACAGTATATAATTCTTACCACTAGAGAGTATACTTAAAGTATACAGTAAAGTATACAGTAGGAATTACACTTGTGCAAAATACAATTTTTGTTACACAGTTTCTAGCATTTCTTTAACTATATGCATTAATCAATAAGTACTAAAGTAAAGTATAACCTTTTTTTGAGAATTTTGGTGATTTGGCATTTATTGATATATTGATAATTGAATTCATGAAGATGTCATCTATGTTTTCTTCTATTTTCATTGTTGGGTGATAAATGTTATCCAAAAATATATATTTTTTAAATTTGACAGAGTAATTGGAATGTAGATATTGTTGGCCTAGGTTATTGCTCTACTGTCATCATTGTCATAATTATTATTACTATTATGAACATTTTATCATCTTATGTCTTTGTAAAAATCTAATTGAAGCTTTCACAGTCATTATTTTTATTAGTTAGGAATGAATCCCACATTTGAAAAGTAGTGCCTATAGAATTCATTTGAGTGGTGTAATGTGACTGTTTTTCTAGGGAATGATTAAGAACTTAGGTAAGCCATGAATGCACTTCATTTTTTTTTCCCTTGCCCTCTCTAAGCTGGTTTTGCAGTTTATGTTAATCAAATTTGCTCTGTATAGGCACAAAAATTATAGAAAATAAAAACTTATGGTTTGAAGGCTACACACAGTTTGTGCTTTTCATTGTGCAAAAATTAAAGAATTATTTCTGCTGTCAAGTAAAACAAAATATCTTATATTTTTTTTTTGCTTCCAGATATAACTAGATGTAATTCTGACTATTCTTTTCTTTCTCATTCTGTTTATTCTTCATTTATGAAAAAAAGTTTTTCATTCTAAAACCATCTGGTATTGGCTAAGAAATAGACTAGTTGATCAATGGAATAGGTTAGGTTCAAAGGACAAAACAGCCAATAACTTTAATGATATAGTGTTTGACAAACCCAAAGACACCAGTTTGTGGGATAAGAATGCATTATTTGACAAAAATTGCTGGGAAAATTGGAAATCAGTATGGCAGAAACTAGGCATTGACCCACACTTAACACTGTACACCAAGATAAGGTCAAAATGGGTTCATGATCTAGGCATAAAGAATGAGATGATAAATAAATTGGAAGATCATAGGATAGTTTACCTCTCAGACCTGTGGAAGAGGGAGGAATTTATGACCAAAGAAGAACTAGAGATCACTATTGACCACAACATAGAAAATTTTGATTATATCAAATTGAAAAGTTTTTGTACAAACAAAACAAATGCAGACAAGATTAGAAGGGAAACAATAAACTGGGAATTTTTACAATCAAAGGTTCTGATAAAGGCCTCATTTCCAAAATATATAGAGAATTGACTCTAATCTATAAGAAATCAAACCATTCTCCAATTGATAAATGGTCAAAGGATATGAACAGACAATTCTCAGACAAAGAAATTGAAACTATTTATAGACATATGAAAAGATTCTCCAAATCATTATTAATCAGAGAAATGCAAATTAAGACAACTCTGAGATACCACTACACACCTGTCAGATTGGCTAGAATGACAGGGAAAGATAATGGGGAATGTTGGAGGGGATGTGGGAAAACAGGGACACTGATACATTGTTGGTGGAATTGTGAACACATCCAGCCATTCTGGAGAGCAATTTGGAACTATGCTCAAAAAGTTATCAAAATGTGCATACCCTTTGATCCAGCAGTGTTTCTACTGGGTTTATACCCCAAAGAGATACTAAAGAAGGGAAAGGGACCTGTATGTGCCAAAATGTTTGTGGCAGCCCTGTTTGTAGTGGCTAGAAGCTGGAAAATGAAAGGATGCCCATCAATTGGAGAATGGTTGAGTAAATTGTGGTATATGAATGTTATGGAATATTATTGTTCTGTAAGGAATGACCAGCAGGATGAATACAGAGAGGACTCGCGAGACTTACATGAACTGATGCTGAGTGAAATGAGCAGAACCAGGAGATCATTATATAGCTCAACAACGATACTGTTTGAGGATGTATTCTGATGGAAGTGGACCTCTTCGATAAAGAGAGCCTTAATTGATCAAAGACGGACAGAAGCAGCTACACCCAGAGAAAGAACACTGGGAAATGAATATAAACTGTTTGCATTTTTGTTTTTCTTCCCGGGTTATTTATACCTTCTGAATTCAATTCTCCCTGTGCAACAAGAAAACTGTTCGGTTCTGCACACATATATTGTATCTAGGATATACTGCAACCCATTCAACATGTAAAGGACTCTTGCCATCTGGGGGAAGGGGTGGAGGGAGGGAGGGGAAAAATCGGAACAGAAGTGAATGCAAGGGATAATGCTGTAAAAAATTACCCTGGAATGCGTTCTATCAATAAAAAGTTATTTAAAAATTTAAAAAAAAAGAAAAAAAAGTTTTTCATTATGCTGTCTCTTCTGCTACTGCTTAGATACGAGACATTTAGATATGAAAAATGATGTATTATGAAAATAGAATACAATAGGATAATAATCTTCAAAATCCATTTGATGAGCATTGGTGAGAGAAAGTATATAAAGTTTCATAGCAGTTATCAGTGGCTAGCTCCCCTTAAACCAAAAAGATCAATTTTTTATCAGGTTTTGCCATTCATTTGAAAGCAATAATGAGTGTGAAGGTGAATAAAGAGGCAAAATAAGCAAAATTCTGCATTTTCAGTAAATTTTATTATTTGTCAACCTCTTTTTTTAAATCTCTTTCCTGACCCTTGAGAAAGTATGGTCACAGTTCATTGTCAATAAGATATAAAACATGAGTTTTAGTTGTCATGAGAAGACTTCATCAATGGCATTAATTTTTTTCCAAACTTTAGAGGATCTTTTCTACTGGGTAAAGAAGATATTCTTTTGTGGGGGGCTTTCCCATAGTTGAAATAAGAATTTGCAGAGTCCCAGCATTTTGAAGGAGCAAAAGTACTTGGACGTTATCAAATTATTTGGAGATTATCCAATCATTTAACTGTGGAAAAAAAAAAAAAACTAGATATTTTAGGTCCCTCTCAACCCTAAAGCTATACTTTTATGATCAGAAGTTCAAATCCTTGATTTTATGTGTGATGAGGGCTATCCCTTCATATGTATCAGGAGTGCATTTTTCTGTTGCTCAAAGGGGATGGCAGTAAACATCTATAACCTTTTCTCTGTCTCCAAGGGATAGAATTCCCATCCAGGATGATAAGCAGGAAGTTAGCAATCCAGAAGTTTGATCATTCTGAATTATTCACAGAAAGGCTATAATTATATCTGCTCTCTTAAATATTATTAATTTAGAGAATATCAATTCCAGGTTTAATATATCTTTTGATTTCTTTAATAAAAGATAGGAAGATTTTGAGTTTTATAACTGAGCTTGGTTCCTTCCCTACCAAATCCATGATGAATACTTAGAGCATTTAGCCAAGGAATTAATGACTCTAAATCAATGAGTCATTGGTTTAATGGCAAAATGGAAGAAAAAATATTTGGTGTTGTGGCATTTTTAAAGTTGTGTTTTCTCTTTGTGACTCTATTTGCAAAAAGATATTGGAGTAGTTTGCTATTTCCATCTCCACCTCACTTTACAGATGAAGAAACTGAAGGAAACAAAGTTAAATGACCTGTCCAGATAAGTGCCTAAGGCCATATTAAAGCTCAGAACGATGAGTCTTCCTGACTCTAGACCTGACAGTTTATCAATTATGCAACTTCAGAGAAAGTATACATATGAGATAAACAGTAAAGACACTGAAAGAGAGAGAGACGTAAATATGGAGAGTAAGAGAAGAAGATGGGGAGAGAGAGATAGAGACAGAGAAAAAGAGACAGAGAGAGAGACAGAGGCAGAGACAGAGACAGAGAGAATAGGAAAGAATGAAAAACTTTTGACAAAATATAGCACCCATTACTATTAAAAACACTAGAGAGCACAGGGATAAAGGGATCTTTCCTTAAAATAATAAGTAGTATCTATTTAAAACCTACAGCTATAATTATTTGTAATGCAGAGAAGTTGGACACATTTCCAATAAGATCATGGATGAAACAAGGATCCCCATTATCACTATTACTATTACTCAACACTGTACTAGAAATATTAGCTTTATTAATAAGAAAAGAGAAATAAATTTTTAAAAATTAGAATAAGCAATGAGAAATTAAAACTATCAATCTTTGCAGATGATATGATGATTTACTTAGAGAATCCTAGAAAATCACATAAAAAGCTACTGGAAACAATTCAAAGCTTTAACAAAGTTGTAGAATATAAAATAAACTCACAAAAATTATCAGTACTTCTATATAATACTGAAAAAGCCCAACAGTATGAGACAGAAAGAGAAATTCAATTTTAAAATATCATAGGCAAAATAAGATTATGGCGGGGGTCCACCTGCCAAAACAAAACCAAAAATTATATGAATACAATTATAAAACAATTCTCAAACAAATGCAATCATATCTAAATAATTGGGGAAATATCAATTGTTCCTAGCTAGGCTAGGTAACACATTAAAAATGACAATTCTGCCAAAATTGGTCTATTTGTTCAAAGCCATACCAAACTGCCAAAACATTTTATAGAACTGGAAAAATAATAGCAAAATTCATCTGAAAGAACCATATATCAAGAATAGCAAGAGAATTAATGAAAAAATATAAAAGATGGTGGCTTAACAGTATCAAATCTAAACATAAAGCAGCAGTAATCAAAATCATATAGTATTGGTAAGAAATAGAGTGGTGGATCAGTGGAATAGATTAGATACATGCAACACACCAATCAAGGCCTATAAAAATCTCATATTTGAGCAATTCCCAAACTGCAGTTTCTGGAATAAGAACTCAGTTTTGGACAAAAATTGCTGGGAAAACTAGAAAATGATATGTCAGAAAATTGGCATGGACCTACATCTCCCTCCCCATATGAAAATAAAGTCAAAATGACCACGTGATTTGGATATAAAGGATGAAATCATAAACAAATTAGGAAAATAAGGGATAATTCACCTATCAGATCTTTGGGGAAGGGAGGAATTTATGAACAAAGAAGAACTAGAGTACATTATGAAAGACAAAATGGAAAACTTTGATTATATTAAATCAAACAATTTAGGCACAAACAAAACCAACAGAAACAACATTAAAAGGAAAGTACAACGGGGAAAAACAGTATTTATAGCCAGTATTTCTGATAAAAGTCTCATTTCTAAAACATAAAAATGGTGTCAAATTTATATGAATATAAGTCATTCCCCAATTGATAAATGGTAAAAGGACCAAAAAACAGCTAATCTTTAGATGCCAAAATTAAACGTATTTATAATTATGTGAAAAAATGTTCTAAATCATTGTTGATAAGAGCAATACAAATTAAAGCAACTCTGAGGTACTATCTTATACCGCTCAGATTAGCTAAGATGACAGAGAAAGATAATAATAAATATTGAAGATGATATGGGAAAACTGGTACACCAATGCATTGCTGGTGAAATATTCTCAACATTGTTGGGAAATGATCCAACCATTCCTGAGACCAATATGGAACTATACCCAATATGTACTGTGCTATTACTGGGTCTGAATACCAAAGCAATCATAAAGGAGAGAAAAGAACTCATATGTGCAATAATATTTATAGAAGCTCTTTTTTGTGGTAGCAAAGAATTGAAAAAAGAGTAAATGCCCCTTTAATTGGGGAATAGCTGAACACTTTGTGTTTCATCAATTGGTGATGGTGATGGAATATTATTGTCCTATAAAAATTGATGAACAGCTGATTATAGAAAGGCCCAGAAGGATTTACATGAACTGATGCTCAGTGAAACAAGCAGAATCAGGAATATGTTGTACACAACATCCAGAATGTGCGATGATCGACTACAAAAGGCTTGGTTCTTCTTATCAGTTCAGTGATTGTAAGCAAAAGCAATAGTCTTCGGACAGATAATGCCATCTGTATCTAGAAAAAGATCTAAGGAGACTAAATATAAATCAACACATACCATGTTTACTTCTTTTTTCTGTTTTGTTTTGTTTTTAATCTCTCCCATGGTTTTTCCCTTCTGCTCTGATTTTTCTCTACCAACATGATTCATAAAGTTATGTATATTAAAAATAAACTAATTGCAATAAAAAAGATAATTAAAGAGAGAGACAGAGACAGAGAGAGATGAGAGGGAGATACAGAGACACAGAGAGAAAGACAGAGAGAGAGATTTGAGAGAACTTTTATTTTAAGAAGTTAGAGAAAGAACAGGAACAAGTACATGAGATGAAGATGATTTCACTGAGATTCAAGGAATCTCATTATTATTTTTCTTTTTTATGAATGTGTCAGAAGGTGTAATGACACTCTACTCAGACAAGAATCTCACTGCAAAATCACACAATGTATTTCTTGTGATGGAGTTATCATTCTCTTTTAAACTAACCAAATAACAAAGTCAAAAATGTATTTCTTGGAAATTTCATAAATGTTTTACTGGATAATATTTGTCAGAGAGCTGATAAATCTATGCTGCACTTTCAATAATATAGATCTATTATAAAATTCTTGTCTGTAATAGCAGCAACATTCTCTGTGAATATATGTGTGTTCTTTGTGAATATATGTAAATGTGTATGTGTATTCTTTCTTCTTCCTTTCCCATATCTCTTGATCTATGTATATATACAGACACAAATATATATAGTATGTGAGTATATGTGTGTATATGATCTTTATAACTATTAAATTTTTTATGCTACTTGGATAAAGTATTTTAACCATCTCAAACACAACCTATGTCTATACTACCCCTGACAGTGAAATGTGGATTTGGCAATAATTAAATTCTTTTTTTTTTCATAGCTTTTTAATTGCAAGTTATATGTATGGATAATTTTACAGCATTGACAATTACTAAATCTTTTGTTCCAATTTTTCCCCTCCTTCCCCCCACCCCCTCCCCTAGATGGCAGGATAACCAGTAGATGTTAAATATATTAAAGTATAAATTAGATACACAATAAGTATACATGACCAAACCGTTATTTTGCTGTACAAAAGAATCAAACTCTGAAATATTGTACAATTAGATTGTGAAGGAAATCCAAAATGCAGGCAGGCAAAAATATAGGGATTGGCAATTCAATGTAATAGTTCTTGGTCATCTCCCAGAGTTCTTTTCCTGGGTGTAGCTGGTTCAGCTTATTACTGCTCTATTGGAACTGATTTGGTTCATCTCATTATTGAGAATGGCCAGGTCCATCAGAATTGATCATCATATAGTATTGTTGTTGATGTATATAATGATCTTGCCCTGCTTGTTTCTCTCACAGCATCAGTTCATGTAAGTCTCTCCAGGTCTTTCTGAAATCATCCTGTTGGTCATTTCTAACTGAACAATAATATTCCATAATATTCACATACCACAATTTATTCAGCCATTCTCCAAATGATAGGCATCTACTTAGTTTTCAGTTTCTGGCCACTACAAAGAGGGCTGCCACAAACATTTCTGCACATACAGATCCCTTTCTTTTCTTTAAAGTTTCTTTGTTATATAAGCCCAGTAGAAACACTGCTGGATCAAAGGGTATGCATAGTTTGAACTTTTTGAGCATGGGTCCAAATTGCTCTCCAGAATGGTTGGACGTATTCACAATTCCACCAACAATGTATTAGTGTCCCTGTTTTCCCACATCTCCTCCAACATTCCGCATTATTTTTCCCTGTCATTCTAGCCAGTCTGACAGGTGTATAGTGGTATCTCAGAGTTGTCTTAATTTGCATTTCTCTGATTAATAATGACATGGAGGATCTTTTCCTATGGCTAGAAATAGTTTCAATTTCTTCATCTGAGAATTTTCTATTTATATCCTTTGACCATTTATCAGTTGGAGAATGGCTTGATTTATTATAAATTAGAATCAATCCTCTCTATATTTTTTCAATGAGTCCTTTATCAGAACCTTTGACTGTAAAAATATTTTTCCCAGTTTATTGCTTCCCTTCTAATCTTGTCTGCATACGTTTTGTTGGTACAAAAACTTTTCAGTTTGGTATAATCAAAATTTTCTATTTTGATTCTATATTTCTAGTGATTTGATCAATAATGACCTCTAGTTCTTCTTTGGTCATAAATTCCTTCCTCTTCCACAGGTCTGAGAGGTAAACTATCCTGTGTTCCTCTAATTTATTTATAATCTCATTGTTTATGCCTAGGTCATGAACCCATTTTGACCTTATCTTGGTGTATGGTATTAAGTGTGGGTCGATGCCTAGTTTCTGCCATACTATTTCCAATTTTCCCAGCAATTTTTGTCAAACAGTAAGTTCTTATCCCAAAAGCTGGGGTCTTTGGGTTTGTCAAACACTAGGTTGCTATTGTTATTGACTATTTTGTCCTTTGAACCTAACCTATTCCACAGATCAACTAGTCTATTCCTTAGCCAATACCAAATAGTTTTGGTAACTGCTGCTCTATAATATAATTTTAGATCAGGTACCGCTAAGCCATCTTCATTTGATTTTTTTTCCATTAATTCCCTTGAAATTCTTGATCTTTTGTTTTTCCATATTAACTTTGTTGTTATTTTTTCTAGGTTATTAAAATAGTTTTTTGGGAGTCTGGTATAGCACTAAACAAATAGATTAGTATAGGTAGTATTGTCATCTTTATTATATTTGCTCGCTCTATCCAAGAGCATTTAATGTTTTTCCAATTGGTTAGATCAGACTTAATTTGTGTGAAAAGTGTTTTTTTTTTAAGTTTTACTCATAAGGTTTCTGATTTTCTCTTGGCAGATAGATTGCTAAGTATTTCATACTATCAGTAATTACTTTAAATGGAACTTCTCTTTGTAACTCTCACTGTTGGATTTTTGTTAGTGATATGTAAGAATGCTGATGATTTATGTGGGTTTATTTTGTATCCTGCAACTTTGCTTAACTTGTGGATTATTTCTAATAATTTTTAGTAGCATCTTTGGGGTTCTCTAAGTATACCATCATATCATCAGTAAAGAATGATAATTTGGTTTCCTCATTGCCTACTCTAATTCCTTTAATCTCTTTCTCAACTCTTATTGCCAAAGCTAGCATTTCTAATACAATATTCAATAGTAACGGTGATAGTGGGCAACCTTGTTTCACTCCTGATCTTATTGGGAATGATTGCATTTTGTCCCCATTACATATGATGCTTACTACTGATTTTAAATAGATGCTACTGATTATTTTAAGGAAAATTCCTATAATTCCTATACTCTCAAGTGTTTTTTAATAGGAATGGATGATGGATTTTATCAAATGCTTTTTCTGCATCTCTTGAAATAATCATTTTTTTTGTTAATTTGGCTATTAATATGGCCAATTATATTGATAGTTTTCCTAATATTGAACCATCCCTGCATTCCTGGTATAAATCCTACTTGATCGTATTATCCTGGGAATGATTTTCTGTAGTCTTTTTGCTAATATCTCATTCAAGATTTTAGTATCAATATTCATTAGAGAGATTGGTCTATAATTTTCTTTCTCTGTTTTCAACCTACCTGGTTTAGATATCAGTACCATGTTTGTGTCATAAAAGGAATTTGGTAGGACTGCTTCATTCCCTATTTTGTCAAATAATTTATATAGCATTGGGGCCAATTGTTTTTTAAATGTGGTAGAATTCACATGTAAATCCATCTGGTCCTAGGGATTTTTTCTTAGGGAGCTGATTAATAGCTTGTTCTATTTCTTTTTCTGAAATGGGACTATTCAAGCAATTTACTTCCTCCTGTGTTAATCTAGAAGCCTATATTTTTGGAGGTAGCCATCCATTTCACTTAGTTTATCCAAATTATTGGTATAAATTTGGGCAAAGTAACTCCTTATTATTTCTCTAATTTCCTCTTCATTGGTGGAAAGTTCTCCCTTTTCATTTTTAAGACTACTAATTTGATTTTCCTCCCTCCTTTTTCTAATCAGATTTACCAAAGGCTTATCTATTTTATTGTTTTTTTTCATAGAACCAACTCTTAGTTTTATTTATTAGTTCAATTTTTTTTTTACTTTCAATATTATTAATTTCTCCTTTTCATTTTAGAATTTCAAATTTAGCATTTTATTCAGGGTTTTTAATTTGGTCTTTTTCTAGCTTTTTTGAGTTGCAAGCCCAATTCATTGATCTTTTCTTTCTCTATTTTATTCAAGTAAGCCTCTAAAATTTCTTCTTATTACCGCTTTGGCTGCGGCCCACAAATTTTGGTATGATGTTTCATCATTGTCATTATTTCAGTGAAATTATTAATTGTGTTCATAATTTGCTGTTTCACCCAATCATTCTTTAAGATGAAATTGTTTAGTTTCCAATTACTTTTTGGTCTATTTACCCCTCACTTTTTGTTCAATGTAGTTTTTATTGCATCGTAATCTGAAAAGAAAGCATTTACTATTTTTGCCTTCTTGCATTTAATTTTGAGGTCTTTATGTCCTAATATATGGTCAATTTTTGAATAGTTCTATGAACTGCTGAGAAGGAAGTATATTCCTTTCTATCTCAATTCAGTTTTCTCCAAAGATCTATCATACCTATTTTCTCTAATATTCTATTGACCTCTTTAATTTCTTCTTATTTGTTTTGTGGTTTGATTTGTCTAATTCTGAGAGTGCAAGGTTGAGATGTCCCACTATTACAGTTTTTCTATTTATTCTTGCAACTCTTAACTTCTCCTTTAGGAAGTTAGATGCTATGGTAGTTGTTGCATATATGTTTAGTATTGATATTGCTTCGTTGTCTATGCTACCCTTTAGCAAGATATAATTTCCTTCCTTTTCTCTTTTGATTAGATCAAATTTTGCATTTGCTTGATCTGAGATAAGGATGGCTACCCCTACTTTTTTGACTTCACCTAAAGCATAATAGATTCTGCTCTAGCTTTTTACCTTTACTCTGTATGTATCTCTCTGCTTTAAATGTGTTTCTTGTAAACAACATATTGTAGGGTTCTGACTTTTGATCCAGTCTGCTATCTGCCTCTGCTTTATGGGAGAGTTCATCCCATTCACATTTATGGTTAAAATTACTAATTCTGTATTTCCTGCCATCTTGTTATCCCCAGATTATGTTTTTCTTTTACTTGCCCCTCCCAACCCTCTTGCCCAGTTTTAAACTTATATGTCCCACTTGTATCATGCCATTCACTCTCTTTAGGATCCCTCCCTCTCCCCCGCTTTGAATCTCTTCCCCTTTCTTGTACCCTTCCCTTATTACTCTAATAATTACATTCATAGAGATAAACATCTGTAATTGAAAAAGACCTTAAAGGAGATACAGTCCAATGCCCTCCTTTTATAAGTGCAAAAGCAAATGGCAAGATAGATCAGTTGAATTGTGCAGTCACACAAGGAATAATTGGCAGATCAGGGATCACAGGATCATATGTAAAGAGCTGGAAGAATCTTTAAATCAGATTTAAAGAGAATCAAATTGAAGCAAATAGTACTTTGAACTGTCTTGTTCAAAGTCACTTAGATAGTAATTGACAGTACCATCATTCAAATCTCTGTGATTCTCCTTAAGAGAGTGTTTTCCATTGATTCTGAAAAGATTGTTTCCGTGTATATACATATGATCTTTTTTTTTTTTGTGTGTGTATTTAATATGCCTTTTCTAATAGAATGTGAAGATCTTTAAAGCAGGAATTATATTCCTTCACATTCTTTTAAAATTTAGCAATTTTAGTGCTGAGAACACATTAAGCAATGTTTAATAAATGCTTATTGAGTCATTGACTTGTCCAGTATTGGCTTTTTTTTAAAAGACATTTTAAGACATTTAAGATATTTAAAGACATTTTTTTTCCTCAGTTGTGAGTCAGAGCTAGTTCTGAGAAAGCCCATTATTACATCTTCAATATGAACATTTTTAACTCAAAATTGGTGAATATTACAAATCAGTCCTCTATACTATTTTGTTGATGTTCTAGACATAAGATGATGAAAATAATGCTAATAATGCAGATTATATTTAAATATTAATAATGCATTTAGCTCCACCTTCCCCCTATTCAGTTGTTAAACTAGAATACCCCGAATTCCTCATGCATTTCAAGTCAATTTCTTATTTTATAGGTCAGAGTGTCTTTTATTATAGTGTCCTTGACAGTCACTGAGTAGGTAGCACAAACTAATGGCCAGGTTTCTATCAGATAAGCTCTAGTTGTCACACATATACCCATCTTTGAATTATTGGGGAATGAACTTTCAGTGTCAATTCACTATTGTGCTTAAAAAAGCCAAATAAAAGAACAAGCCTAGATCCCTCACAATAAGGCTCAGTTGACTCAGGTGTTCATGTGGAAGAATGTAGAAATAGAGAGAGCAGGAGGACTATATATAAAATTGCATGTTTAATTATTGCACCTGTGTTTATGTGAATGTCTGATCACTGGGATTGGACATTGAAATAAATGTGTATGATGTGATGATTTGAAGCTCTTATCAGATATTCACATAAACACAATTTGCATTTAAATATCTGATCATTCAAACAAATGCAAGGAATTAAAAAAAAAAAAAAACTTGAACTGGGCTATTATTAAAACACATTCTTTTCTTAATTCCCTAAGAAAATGAGATATTTGTGTAGAAAGCTATTTGGTAAACAGAAAGCACAGTGTTATTATAATAATCCTAAGGCTCCCAACGATAGGAACCAAAAGGGAAACTAAACCATCTATCTTCCCTAAGAAATGCATCTATTAACACAAGATATCCTCAGTGTCTCAATTTCTAATACTTCCCCAACTTATGATTTCCAATATTAGCACTTTTCATTTTCAGTTTTACTATGGGAATTTGAGACATTAACTTTCCTCAATAATTTTTCCCTTTCTTTGAAAAGTTAGGAAATTATGCTAAATTCTGTATTTGATGAGAATAAGATAAGTTAGCATATTTCTGTTCAGTTTTTTTCAGCTGTGTCCAACTCTTTATGACCCCTTTTGGAGTTTTCTTGACAAATATGCTGGAGTGCTTTGTAAGTTCCTTCTCAAACTCATTTTACAGATAAGGAAACTGAAGCAACAGAGTTACATGAGTTGTCTAAGATTATACAGCTAGTAAGTATCTGAGACTGGATTTGAATTCAGGTCTTCCTGACTCCAGACCTAGTGCTGCATCCACTGTATCTTTTAGCTATCCTAAATGAATCTTGGGGTTATCAAACACTGGATTGCTAATTTTATTGCCTATATTGTCCTGTGATCCTAACCTATTCCACTGATTGGATGCTCTATTTTTTATTTAGTACCAAATGGTTTTGATGACTATTGCTTTAGAATATAATTTTAGGTCTATGACAGTGAGGCCATCTTCACTGGAATTTTTTTTTTCATTAATTCTCTTGAAATTCTTAACCTTTTGTTCTTCTAGATGAACTTTGTTAGTGGTTTTGTCTAGATCTGTAAAATAATTTCTTTGGAGTTTGATTGGTATAGCACTAAATAAGTAGATTAATATAAGTAGTATTGTCATCTTTATTATATTACCTTGGCCTACTCAAGAGCATTTGATATATTTCCAGTTGTTTAGATCTAACTTTATTTGTGTAGAAAGTGTTTTGTCTTTGTGTTCATATAGTTCCTGACTTTGCCTTGTCATATAGACTCACAGATATTTTATATTATCAACAGTTATTTTAAATGGAAGTTCTCTGTGTATTTCTTGCTGCTAGATGCTGATGATTTCTGTGGATTTATTTCCTATCCTGAAATTTTGCTAAAGATGTGGATTATTTTTAGTACTTTTTTAGTTAATTCTCCAGGGTTCTCTAAGTAAACAATTATGTCACCTGCAAAGAGTGATAATTTGGTTTCCTCATTATCTACTCTAATTCATTTAATCTTTTTTTCTTGGATTATTGCCAAAGCTAGCATTTCTAATACAATTTGAATAACAATGGTGATAGTGGACAACCTTGTTTCACCCCTGATCTTATTTGGAATGGTTCTAACCTGTCCCCATTGCATATGATGTTTGCTGATAGTTTTAAAAAGATTCTGATCATTTTAAGGAAAAATCCAGTTATTCCTATACTCATTTATGCTTTTAATAGGAATGGGTGTTGGATTTTACTAATGCTTTTTCTGTATCTATTGAGATTAATGATATAATTTCGTTAGTATGATTATTGATATGGTCAATTATGTTGATAGTTTTTTGTTTGTTTGTTTGTTTTAATATTGAACCAGCCCTGCATTCCTGGTATAAATCTTACTTGGTCATAGTGTGTTATTCTGGAGATTACTTTCTGTTACCTTTTTGCTAATATTTTATTTAAGATTTTTGCATCAATATTCATTGTTGGAATCCTTACAAAGTGCTAATTTAGCATGGTACTTAGCAAATCCTCTACCTAGTCAACAATTCATTAGGGAAATTTGTCTATAATTTTCTTTATCTTTTTTTCATTCTATCTGTTTTAGGTATCAGTACCAAATCTGTGTCATAAAAGGAATTTTTTAATGCCTGAACTAGCTCTCTGGAGAACCTTGAAATAAGCCCAAGTCCTTAATCTTAGTGGAGAAGTCAAGGAGGCAGGAGATTCATGAGGAAGAATGGTCAAAGATGAAGTTTGGAGTCTTCTTTGTGTCTGTGTCTGTGTCTGAGAGAATTTTTCTATGTCTGTGGCTGAGAGAGTCCTTCTGTGTCTGTGGCTGAGAGGCTCCTTCCCAGTCTTCCCAATCCTTGATTACATCATCATGTATGATTACATCATTACAGCAACTGAGCATGTGCAATCATTAAATCAAAATATTGCAATAAGTATGTTTATAGAACCGTTATCTCAAACTGAGTAGGTGCTTAACTATAATGTCCTGTCTTTGATTCAAGTACACCTTATGCCTGTTTTTCTTTTGGTTTTAGAACACAAAGAGTCACACCCTCCCTGACTTCTCAGGAAGGGAGATGAAAACACCAAAGGGAAATGGGGAGTTAAACCAGATATTGTTAATATGTTTCCTCTGGGCTGAAGGGTCTTACTTGAAACAGGTATACATAAATCCATCAGCATAGGAGATATTACACAAGCACATAGTAATATAACACAGGCTAGTAGTGATGTAACAAAAAGTATGAATCAACATGAGGAATTATACATGTCCATAAGTCCTAAAAGGAGGATATATAAATAACAATCACACATACACCTGTTTCAGCAGGCAAGAGAGAGTCCAAAACAAATCTGTTGTCCATTACTCATGTGTCAGAGAATCCAATAATTCCTTCAAGTTTTGAAGTCCTGCAACAGTCTCATTATGTGACAGGGATTCCAGTGATTCCTGCAAATTGTGAAGTCCTACTACAGTTTTATCAATAATGGTTTATGTTCATGAGTCTATTCCCATAACTACCATACTTTTTCAGTGACAGGAACAGTCAGTGATGGAACCACCAGATATTTCTTGGGTCTGCTCCATCTCTCTCTGATGGACAAGGTGAATACTGTTCATTGGCACCCATCTGATTCCTTCTCCACCTGTAGAAATACAAGCAAACCCTCTCCCCCAAGCATTTAATCTATTTGGTCCCTTCCATTCACCACTTTCTGGATCTTTCCACATCACCTGGAAGTTATCTAAAGATAGTGGAGCTACTCACATTGGACACTGCCCTTCTGGCAGGTTAAAAAAACCTGTCTGCTGAAGCCAGTGAATCTTTATTAAAAAATAATAATAATAATGGTACAAAGAGCTAAATTTTAAAGTTCTGTAGCATTACCTGTGGATCCCTCTTTTGTTTTTGGAGGAGCATCTTGGTGGCTATGTTCCTCCTCTCTACTACTGCCTGTCCTAGAGGATTAAAAGGTATGGCAGTGATGTATAAAATCTTATATTGTGCACAAAAGTGTGCAAAATGTTTAGAAGTATATGCAGGTCCCTTATCTGTTTTTATTGCTTGCAGCACACCCATAATTGCCAAAGGTTGTATAAGGAATTCAGTGACCACTTGGACTGTCTTTTTTGCTACTGGTATTGCAAAAGTAAATCCTGAAAAAGGTGTCTACTAAAACGTGGACAAAAGATAGATGACCAAAAGATTGATAAAGGGTCACATCCATTTACCAAATATCATTGGGTCTCAAACCACGAGGGTTCTTCCCTGGAGGAAGCATAGGAGCATGGAAAAGAAGGCAAGCTGTACAAGCTTTTACTATGCTCCTAGCTTCCACTTTTGGTATCCCAAACTGCAAACATAAACGTCGAGCTGCTTAATGTTATTTAGTGAGATTCTTGGGCTGCCTGAAATAAAGGAGTATTGGCTAACATGATTAGAAGGCTATCTCCCTTTGAATTTCCATAAAAAATTAGGACCTGGAAGTCCACTATGAGAGTGGACACACAAGATATAAATTTTACCTGGATGTTTTCTCATTTGCTCTTGAAGTTCCTTAAAGAGCTGATATATATTAGAAGCTACAGATTTTATTTGGGCTGTGGCAATTTGTACTACACATACTGAATAAGCTGAATCAAATAGTATATTTACATCTCCTGGATAATAAGTATGAGCTAGCATGATTTCATACAATTCATTCTGCTGAGTGGACTGAAAAGGAGTTCTGACTACTCTCTTTATAGTTAAATCATGAGAGTATACAGCAAAAATATTATATTTGGATGCATCTGTAAAGATAGTTGGTCCTTTAAGAGGAACCTAGAAATGTTTTCTTTAAAAATCCATTGCCAATCATGTAATAGCTGGGTTATTTTTAATGGAGACCCAAGTGTAAAATTTGTAGCTGTAGCCAATAAAATTTGCCACTCTGGGATGGTTTTACAACATACATTTATTTATGCATTGGTATAAATATTGTATATCTTGTCAGGTCTTGTCCCAGATAATTGTATTGCTTGTTTAATGGCCTTAATAAGATTCTAGTCACAAGCCATAGGCCAAAACTCTATCTTAGTATTTATTTTCAGATCTTCTAGAACTGTCCCAGGAAAAATCACTGTTCTGCTCCATTTTTTCTTAATTTTACCATTCTATATTCACTTCAAGGCACTATTTTGTCTTTTTTAATGGAAAAATCCTGAAAACTTAAAATTTTCTGACCTATTTTGACATCTTCCCAGAATATTTTTTCTCAAATTGGAATTCTGATTCCAAGAAAGATGTTGTGACTTGGTTAAATTCACTCAACTAATAAACAGCAATGTTGGGATTGAAAATCACATTTGATAACACCAAATCCAACACAGTTGCATCATGCTACCCTGCTGCCTCTAAAATAATGTCCTGACATTGATATTGCCAATTGCAAGGGTAGTGAAGATCAAACTTTGGCAAGTCCAATTAAGTAGGCCTCTTTGATCACGGGGCTGCTGAAGTGTTGTGTGTTGGTCATTTTAATATCACTGTACAACAGTGAAGAGAAAGTCACTATTGGAGGAAAATATTCTGTTAAATTATATGTAGTCTGGGAATTCTAGTTGCAAAGGTTCTATCCTGACTGATGAAATTATTTCCCATTATCTATTGTTTTGAAGGGTGTGCAGGGGGGTGGAACAAAGATAGTGGAGAGGCACACTCTTCTTTCTGAGCTCTCATTCCATGCTGACATTAATTATGAAATTCAGCCTCTGAAATGGTTCTTGACTGGCAAAACCCACAAATATCAAGAGTGCAGAAAATTACCAGCTGAAGATAATTTTGAAAATCTTCAGAAAAAGTCTATTTTGGTGGCAGGGGAGGAGGAGACCAGGTACAGGCAGGGAGGTAGTACAGTCTGAGGAGCTGGGGGTGAGCTGTGATCTTTATAAGGCAGAGAATCTACAGGGAGCACTCTACCACAGTATTAGCCACTCTGCCATGGTTGCAAGCCAATAGAATAGTAGAGAAGTTATAAAACATCCAACACAAATGCAAAAGACAAAAAGTGAATTCCAAAGCTCTGAGGCTTACAGGATCTGGTCATGCCCACCCAGCCTGAAGATCTGGAAAGCCCTCCTTGCCCTAAAAGCAGTTCCAACTTAAAAAAAAAAGTAAAAAGACAAAGTGAGCTCTAATTACAGAAAGTTTCTATCTGAAGCTGAAAGAGAACAAATTTTAAACCCCAAGAAGACTAAAAGCAGATTGTCTCCAGATGAAGCCCCAAATGGGGAATATGACTGGTCCCAACCACACAAGACTCTCCTGGAAGAAATTAAAAAGGATCTTAATCTAGAGCTAGAAGAAGAATGGGGAAAAGAAATGAAAATTTTGTAAGAGGGTCTGGAAAAGCCATATAACTCATTAAGATAAACAGTGGAAAAAAGAAAACAACTCCCTAAAAAACAGAATTTATGAACTGGAAAAGGTAAAGACTTCTCAGAAAAATCAAATTTGTGATTTGGAAAAAAGAAAGTAACTCCTTAAAAAAATGTGTGAAATAGAAAAATATTCCATAGAACAAAACAACACATTTAAAAACTCAGTTGCACAAATTAAAAAAAAAAAAAAAGTTAAAAAAAAAAGTAAATGAAGGAAAAAAATTCATTAAAAATCAGAACTGAACAAATGGAAATTATTCGAGGAAACATCAAGAATCAAACAAGCAAAACAAAAAACAAAAAAAAAAAAAAAGAAAGAAAGAAAGAAAAAGAAAAAGAAAGAAAAAAATAGAAAAAAAATGTTAAATACCTACTTGGGAAAACAACAGATCTGGAAAATAAATCTAGGAGAGATAACCTAAGGATTATTGGACTCCCTGAAAAACATGATGAAAAAACGTCTAGACAATATTTTTCAGGAAATCATCAAAGAGAACTGCAAAGATATCATAGAATCAGAAGGTAAAATAGCCATTGAAAGAATTCACTGAACACCTCCTGAAAGAGACACCAAAATTAAATCTCCAAGGAATATTTTGTCTAAAATTCAAAACTATTGGGCCAAGGAAAAATATTGCAAGCTGTCAGAAAAAAAAAAATCAAGTACCAAGGATCCACAATAAGGATTACTCAGGATCTAACAACTTCCAAATTAAAGAATCAAAGGCCCTGGAATCTGATATTCTGAAAAGTGAAGGAACTTGGAATGCAGCTAACAATAAATCACCTTGCTAAACTGATCATTTTTATCCAGAGAAGAAGATGGGCATTCAAGGCAACAGGTGAATTCCATTTATTTCTGATGAAAAAACCAGAGCTAAATAAACAACAACAACAACAACAACAAAAATGACCTCCAAACATAGGCCTCAAGAAAAGCATAAAAAGAACTCTTGAGAACACTATTTCTATTATAGGTATACATAGAAAGTACATGTATAATTTGATTTTACTGTTATAATATAAAAAGGAACTATAGGTGGAAAGGGGATTGTACCAGAAAAAGGGAAAAGTGGAGGTAAAAAGAGAGAAATTATATCTCATGAAAAGGCAAAATAAACCTATTGTATTTGAGGGATAGATGGGAGAGGAATGAATGGTGTGTGAATCTTACTTTCAAATTTGGCTCAAAGAGAAAATATTATGCATATTTGGTGTACAGAGAAACTTTTCTCTCCATATTGAAAAGTGGGAGGGGAAATGCAAAATGGGAAGAGGTAGGCTAGATAGAAGATAATACAGAAATAATAGGGGAAAGATATAAGAAATGGGGAGGGCTGCTTGAGGCAAGTGGTGCCCATCAGCTTAATTCTAAGGGAAGGGGTAAGGGGAAAAGGAAAGAGAAAAGTATAATCTGGAGATAATAAGATGACAGGAAATACAGAATTAGTAGTTTTAACCATAAATGTGAATGGGATGAACTCTCTCATAAAGTGGAGACAGATAGCAGACTGGATTAAAATCCAGGATACTACAATATGTTGTTTACAGGAAACAGATTTGAAGCAGGGTGATATACATAAAGAGTAAAAGTAAAAGGCTCAAGCAGAATCTATTGTGTCAGTTAAAGTAAAAAAAAAAAAGCTAAAATAGTCATCCTGATCTCATATTAAGCAAAAGCAAAAATTGATCTAATTAAAAGACATAAGGAAGGAAACTATATATTACTAAAGAGTACCATAGATACTGAAGCAATATCAATACTGAACATCTATGCACCAACTAGTATAGCATCTAAATTCCAAAAAGGAGAAGTTAAGAGAGATGAAGAAGAAATAGACATTAAAACAATAATAGTGGAGGATCTCAACCTTGCACTCTCAGAATTAGATAAATCAAACCACAAAACAAATAAGAAAGACATTAAAGAGGTAAATAGAATACTAGAAAAGTTAGGTATGCTAGATCTTGGAAGAAGATTGAATGGAGGCAGAAAGGAGTACAGAAAGGAGCTGTTCTTGTTGGCAGCTCATGAAACCTATGCAAAAATTGACTATATGTTAGGACAGAAAGACATCAAAATAAAATACAGAAAGGCAGAAATATTAACTGCAATCTTTTCAGATCACAATGAAATAAAAACTACATTCCATAAAAAAAACATAGGAAAATAGAACAAAAGGTAATTGGAAACTAAATAAACTCATCCTAAAGAATGAATAGGTGAAACAGCAAATCATAGTCACAATTAATAATTTTGTCCAAGACAATGACAATAATGAAATAGAATACTAGAATTTAGGGTTGTAGCCAAAGCAGTAATAAAGGGAAATTGTATATCTCTAGAGGATTACTTGCATAAAATAGAAAAGGAGAAGATCAATGAATTGGGCTTGCAACTGAAAAAGCTAGAAAAAGAGCAAATTTTAAAAAAATGATAAAATACTAAACTTGAAATTCTAAAAAACAAAAGGGATGATTAATAAAATTGAAAGTAAAAGAAAACTATTGAATTAATAAATAAAACTATGGGTTGGTTTTATGGGAAAAAAAACTAACAAAATAGATAAACCTTTGGTAAATTTGATTTATAAAACTAAAGGGGAAAATTGAATTGTTAGTCTTAAAAGTAAAAAGAGAGAACTTTCTATTAATGAAAAGGAAATAAGAGCAATAATCAGGATTTACTTTGCCCAACTTTATGACAATAAATGAGATAACCTAAGTGAAATGGAGGAACACCTACAAAAATATAGGCTGCCCAGATTAACACAGGAGGAAGTAAATTGCTTAAATAGTCCCATTTTAGAAAAAGAAATCAAACAAGCTATTAATCAACTCCCAACGAAAAAACTCTCAGGACCAGATGGATTTACATGTGAATTCTATTAAACATTTAAAGAACAACTCCAATGCCATATAAACTATTTGGAAAAAATAGGGAATGAAGGAATCCTACCATATTCCTTTTATGACACAGACATAGTACTGATACCTAAACCAGGTAGGTTGAAAACAGAGAAAAAAAATTATAGACCAATCTCCCTAATGAATATTGTTGCAAAAATTTTACATAAAATATTAGCAAAGAGATTACAAAAAATCATCCCTAGGATAATGCACCATGACCAAGTAGGATTTATACCAAGAATGAAGAGCTAGTTTAATATTAGGAAAACTATTAGCAAAATTGACCATATCAATAGCCAAATTAATAAAAACTATTTGATCATCTCAACAGATGCAGAAAAAGCCTTTGGTAAAATCCAACTCCCATTCCTATTAAAAACACTAGAGAATATGGGAATAAATGTACTCTTCCTTAAAATAGTCTGTAGCATCTATCTAAAACCAGCAGTAAAAATCATATGTATTGATGATAAACTAAAACCATTCTTAATAAGATCAGAAGTGAAACAAGGGTGCCCACTATCACCATTATTATTTGATATTGTATTTAAAAAGCCAGCTTTGGCAATAAGAGAAGAAAAAGAAATAAATAAATTAGAATAGGTAATGAAAAACCAAATTATCACTTTTTGCAGAATATATAATGGTATACTTAGAGAACTCCACAGAATCTACGAAAAAGCTTTTGGAAATAATCAACAACTTTAGCAAAGTTTCAGGATACAAAATAAATCTACATAAATCATCAATGTTTTTATATATCACTAACAAAATGCAACAGCAAGAGATACAAAGAGAGAAAATCCATTTAAATTAATTGTCAATAGTATAAAATATTGGGGAATCTATTTGCCAAGGGAAAGTCAGGAATTATATGTGCAAAACTACAAAACACTTTCCACACCAATACAGTTAGATTTAAACAATTGGAAAAAATATTAAGTTCTCTTGCATAAGTCAAGTGAATATAATAAAGATGACAATACTACTTACACTAATCTATTTATTTAGTGCTATACCCAATCAGACTCCCAAAAAACTATTTTACTGACCTAGAAAAAAATAACAAAATTCATCTGGAAGAACAAAAGGTCAAGAATTTCTAGGCAACACTGATACATTGTTGGTGGAATTGTGAACACATCCAGCCATTCTGGAGAGCAATTTGGAACTATGCTCAAAAAGTTATCAAACTGTGCATACCCTTTGATCCAGCAGTGTTTCTTCTGGCTTATACCCCAAAGAGATACTAAAGAAAGGAAAGGGACCTGTATGTGCCAAAATGTTTGTGGCAGCCCTGTTTGTAGTGGCTAGAAGCTGGAAAATGAAAGGATGCCCATCAATTGGAGAATGGTTGAGTAAATTGTGGTATATGAATGTTATGGAATATTATTGTTCTGTAAGGAATGACCAGCAGGATGAATACAGAGAGGGCTCGCGAGACTTACATGAACTGATGCTGAGTGAAATGAGCAGAACCAGGAGATCATTCTATACCTCAACAATGATATTGTTTGAGGATGTATTCTGATGGAAGTGGACCTCTTCGATAAAGAGAGCCTTAATTGATCAAAGACGGACAGAAGCAGCTACACCCAGAGAAAGAACACTGGGAAATGAATATAAACTGATTGCATTTTTGTTTTTCTTCCCGGGTTATTTATATCTTCTGAATTCAATTCTCCCTGTGCAACAAGAAAACTGTTCGGTTCTGCACACATATATTGTATCTAGGATATACTGCAATCCATTCAACATGTAAAGGACTGCTTGCCATCTGGGGGAAGGGGTGGAGGGAGGGAGGGGAAAAATCGGAACAGAAGTGAATGCACGGGATAATGCTGTAAAAAATTACCCTGGCATGCGTTCTATCAATAAAAAGTTATTTAAAAAAA
The DNA here is from genome assembly GCF_016432865.1 of Antechinus flavipes. NCBI lineage: Eukaryota > Metazoa > Chordata > Mammalia > Dasyuromorphia > Dasyuridae > Antechinus > Antechinus flavipes. The sequence goes on along the minus strand of NC_067400.1, from coordinate 293,813,539 downwards.
AAAGAAAGAAAAAAAAAAAGATTTTCTAGGCAACTAATAAAAAAAAAGTCAAATGTAGGTGGACCAACTCTACCAGATCTAAAACTATGTAATAAAGCAGTGGTCATCAAAACCATTTGGTAAATGGCTAAAAAACAGACTAGTTGATCAATGGAATGGGTTAGGTTCACATGATAAAATAGTCAATACATATAGCAATCTAGTGTTTGACAAATACAAAGCTCCCTGGTTTGGGGATTAGAATTCACTATTTGACAAAAACTGCTGGGAAAATTGGAAACTCATATGACAAAAATTAGGCACTGACCCACATTCAACACCGTATACCAAGATAAGGTCAAAATGGGTTCATGACCTAGGCATAAAGAATGAGATTATAATTAAATTAGAAGAACATAGGATAGTTTACCTCTCAGACCTGTGGAGGAGGAAGGAATTTTTCACCAAAGAAGAACTAGAGATCATTATTGATCCCAAAATAGAAAAAAACAATCACTATATCTATTTGAAAAGCTTTTGTACAAATAAAACTAGTGCAGACAAGATTAGAAGGGAAACAATAAACTGGGAAAACATTTTTATATTGAAAGGCTCTGATAAAGGCTTCATTTCCAAATCAAACCATTCTCCAATTGATAATTGGTCAAAAACTATAAACAATTTTCAGATGAAGAAATGGAAACTTTCTAGTCAAATGGAAAGGTGCTCCAAATCACTATTGATGAAAGAAATGTAAATTAAGACAACTCTGAGATACCACTATACACCTCTCAGATTGGCTAAGATGATAGGAAAAGAAAATGAAGAATGTTGGAGGGGATGTATGAAAACTGGGACACTGAAAAATTGTTGGTGGAATTCTGAACAGATCCAACCATTCTGGATCTGTCTCAATTTGGAACTATGCTCAAAAAGTTATAAAACTGTGCATTCCTTTTGAGCCAGCAGTGTTACAACTGGGCTTATATCCCAAAGAGATCTTAAAGAAGGGAAAGGGACCCACATGTGCAAAAGTGCTTGTGGCAGCTCTCTTTGTAGTAGTAAGGAACTAGAAATTAAGTGGATTCCTATCAATTGGAGAATGGTTGAATAAATTGTGGTATATGAATGTTATGGAATATTATTGTTCTGTAAGAAATGACCAACAGGATCATTTCAGAGACATATGGAGAGACTTACATGAATTGATGTTAAGTTAAATGAGCAGAACCAGGAGATCATTGTACACAGCAACAATAGATTATAAGAATGTCAATTATGATGAATGGATGTGGCTCTCTTCAACAATGAGAGGATTCAAACTAGTTTCAATTGTTTAATAATGAAGATATTCAGCTCCACCCAGAGAGATAACTATGGGAAATGAGTGCAGACCATAATATAGCATTTCTACTATTTTTGTTATGGTTTGCTTGCCTTTTTTTTTTCTTTCTCAGTTTTTTTTTTCCATTCTTCTAGTTTCGATTTTTCTTATGCAGCAAGATTAATGTATAAATATGTATACATACATTGGATTTAACAAATACTTAACATATTTAACATATATTGGACTATCTTTCATCTAGGGGAAGGGGTGGGGGGGAAAAGGGGGAAAAGTTGGAACAGAAGGTTTTGCAACGTCAATGTTGAAAATTTACCCATGTGTGTGTTTTGTAAATAAAACACTATAATAATAATAAAAAAGAATAGCTGAGAGTTGATCAACACATATACATGTCCTTACAATGAAACCAATAATTTGAATGTAATAAAAGTCTAACAACTTTTAACCCTACATTTTATTCTAGTTATTCTGTTTTTTACAGAGATTATAAAGACTTTCATCATGGCCATAAGATAGGGAAATATGACAACAAGCTTTTGTAAAGTTTTGTTTTAAAATCCCACTTCAGAGTAAAAAAAAAAATACATCTAAGATTTAAAAAAAAGATGTATACCTTACTATCTGTACATTACTGTGGAGCAAAAGAGTGGTTTTAAGTAAGCCATAATTAAATTTTGATTTATAACAACTTGTTATATGAAATCTTGTATATCAGAATACCTGTAATAAAAAAAGGCTTTTGTGATTTTTCAGCTACCTCCTCCTTGCCCTAGAATTCTAGTGTGTTTTTTCATAAATAACAAAATAAAATAAAATGTATGTGTATATATAAATTGTATATAGTTCTTTTTTACGTCTCTACAGATAGCATATACATTTCTTTAGAACATTCTGTCTCATTTGTGTTTTGTAATTTCCAGACTTTCAAAAAGAGTACACTTACTTAATAAAATAATAAATAATTAAATCAAATTATTAATTCATTAATTTCAAAATATTTAAATAAAATAATTAAATAAATTTAAATTTAATTAAATTAATAATAAAAAATTAAATTTAAAAAATAAATAAAATAATAAAATAAAAAAGTGCCTTACTTAATAAGGCACTTATTAAGTGCTTACTAATCGACAGAAAAATATCAGTCATTCTCCTACATGCTTTCAATAAAAAGTTTCTCTGAAGTTACTTAGAATTAATGAGAACTGATTAGATCATTTACTATCCAGTCTAAAAAGTAACTAATCACTAATCCATTTACTAATCTTATACATTAAAATCAAGAAAAAGAGCTGCTTAAAACTTTGATAATGGATTAGTATAAACAAAATAGATAAAACTGCCCTTCCCAACACAAAAATCAGACTTCACAATGGTAACTTTTATTGATTAGCCAAACAGCCAAAAAAGAGTAGAATATCATTTTAACTATATCACATACAAGTGATTGATAAAAGAAGAAACACTCTACCCTAATGAAAATGGTGTAGGGAAAGGAATACTGAATAGGAGGCCAAAAAAGCTAAATAATTATCACTTGACCACTTTTTATATAGGTGATTTTAGACATATAATTTCACTTCTCTTAGCCTCAAATTTATCACTTGTAAAATGAGGGAGATGTACTTCATGATTTCTTTCTTTTTTTATTTATATAGCTTTTTATTTGCAAATATATACATAGGTAATTTTTCAGCTTTGACAGTTGCAAATCCTTTTGTTCCAATTTTTTCCTTCCTTCCCCCAGATGAGAGGTTGACCAGTACATGTTAAATATGTTAAAGGATAAGTTAAATACAATGTATGTATCCATGTCCAAACAATTATTTTGCTGTATAAAAAGAATTGGACTTTGAAATAGTGTACAATTAGCCTGTGAAGGAAATAAAAAATGCAGGTGGACAAAAATAGAGAGATTGAAAATTCTATGTAGTGGTCCATAGTCATCTCCCAGAGTTCTTTCCCTGGGTGTAGCTGGTTCAGTTCATTACTGCTTTATTAGAACTGATTTGATTCATCTCATTGTTAAAGAGGGCCATATCCATCAGAACTGAACATCATATACTATTGCTGTTGAAATAAATAATGATCTACTGGTCCTGCTCATTTCACTCAGCATCAGTTTATATAAATCTCTCCAGGCCTTTCTGAAATCATCCTGTTGGTCATTTCTTACAGAACAATAATATTCCATAATATTCATATACCACAATTTATTCAGCCAATCTCCAATTGATGGGCATCCACTCAGTTTCCAGCTTCTGACCACTACAAAGAGGGCTGCTACAAGCATTCTTGCACATACAGGTCCCTTTACTTCATGATTTCTAATAATCCTTCTAGTTCTAAAGGTATGATTTTATGCTTTCAAATATAAATATCTAACTTAAATGAAAAGGTAGAAGATGAATACAGAAATATTTTATAATCCTGAAAATAATATATGGAAAAACTAGTCTCAGTGTTAGCTGAGACTGATGGAAAAGAAACTCATCCTTTCTCATTTCCAGAACAAAAGTGAAAAATGAATTTTGGAATACTATTGTGGGGGGAAAATGGCCAAAGAAATAATGAGAATGCTGTCTAATGTGATAATGTTACCTCAGAACTAAGAGAAGATAGGCTTACTAAGCTTTTACTTTCTTCCTATGTTCTTTACCAAGAAGAAAGAAAAGACAAAATTGACTGAAACTAAAATGATATATTGGAATTAAAAAATTAGTAAGAGGACATATAGAGACAATTTAGCTGTCATGAATTAATTCAAGTCACCAAATATAGATGAGCTGCATCTTCAAGTAACTGAATAAACTGGTAGATAGGATTTCTGAACCATCATCATTTATATATTTTGAAAGAGAAGAGTTGCCATGGGTCTGGAGCAAAGAAACTGTTTTCTTGATGTATGTTTTTTTTTCTAAAAATGAAATGAAAATTTAGTTTAAAAACTACTAATTATGATCATTTCAATTCCTGCCAACAATTTAGGATTAGGACTTGATTAAATTAATGTTTCATGTACATCAATAAAAGGAATCACTAATTTAAAAGAATAAGCATGGTGTCAGTAAAGATTAATCCATGTGATATTAATCTTTTTTTTGTTTCTTTATTTTTTTTATTCACAAGTTTACTATATTATTAAGCCAAAGAACTCCCATTGATATTGCTGAGCTGATCTACCAAAGAATATAATAATATTTTTCATTTAATTTTCCTAAACTAAATGAAAATATATGACCTAAATAGTTTTATAACTAGGTGAATATAAAACTTGTTAAATGACCAGTTCACAGAATAATCATAAATGACTCCAAGTAAAATCATGAATCTGTCTTTAGTTAAATGACCTAAAAATATTATTTAACCTTGTTCTTTGCTTAGACTGCTTAGTGTCACTTTTTCTCAACATTTCTCAATATTTTTAATAGGGCAATATTATCATTAAATAGTTAATGTTATCATTATACATTAAAAAAGCATGAAGTTAGGGTTAGTGGGATGTTAACCCCCTTTATTTTGTATACATCATACCTTATCTAGATTATTATATCCATTTCTGGATACCACATCATCAGAAGGCCAGTGATAAATGAGAGTACCCAAAGGTGAAGTGCCTTGAATTTGAAGATTGTATATTTTTGTTGCCTTTGCAAAGAATAATGGCAGCAGTGAAATTATAAATTCATTGAAACATTGAGGAATTCATTGGGTTCTCTAAGCACCACATTCATACTTTTTTATGTGCTACCATTCTCATTAATGTTTTTCTTAGTTATACTAAAAATCTGTGAATTCCTTGAAGATAGATAGCTATCATTTTAACCTTAGTTATATTCCTTTGCATCAAATAAAATATTAGATACATAGTAGGACCATCATAAGTGTTTATTGAATGAATATATGAATGACAAAAAAGTTCCATTCCCCTACCCACCTTTTGAATTTATTAAAAAGTAAGCAATGTATAAAACTGTCAGTGGCAGTAGAAATTCACCTTTGAATTCCTTGGCTTAAACACACTAATATTAATTTATATGTGTGTATGGATACACACACACACACATATATGAAGATAAATTTAAACTCTGATATTTCCTTTATGTAGTATTCAAATTGAACTCTTTATAAAATCTAATCAGGGAATCATTTGGTTTGGCAAATATAAGAGCAAAGAGGTCACTTGAAATTTAAATTGCGCTAAGTTGGATAGACTACACAATACACTTTAGAATCAGACTGCTATCTACGTTAAAGTCATAAATTGATGTACATATTCTTCTCAAAATTGAGTTTGAACCACACAGATTTGTTGAGCTAAGCTCTGTCTTACCTCTTCATACTGTAATGACAAAAGGGCATGCACAAGAAGAGAACACTACTTCTCTGGCTCTCAATCACATCATAACATCCTGACAAAATCACCATGTGGGAGGTTTTTTGTTTGTTTTAGGGGGTGAGGTATGCAGCACCTTCTGCCAGAACACACAGTTTCTTACATTTTCAAGCAAAATTACTGAATAGGACATTGACTCTAGGCATTCATGATCAGAAATATACACTGATCGCAGTGAATGTTGCTTATCAAAATAAACTAAGAAATAGTTTTTACTCTGGAAACCAATCGACTGTGTTTTCATACCCTCTACAAAGGTCATTTCTTCCACAGCTTTGCCAATTTCCTTTTTGCCTCCACTAGAGACCATAGTTAAGAGGAACTTTTGCTTTGTTTTCTTGCTCTCTTTATTAGTGACTGCTTCTTCTGAACCACTATTTCAGAAAATCCCCAGCTATGATACTTCAATTCACTATCACTTCAAAGGCAACTTTCTCAATAGTGTCACCTTATTTCAATAACTAATTTGCCACAGAGTATATACATTACATCTTCTATTTTCTAGCCCCTAGTTCTGGAATATAAAACATTAGCAGATCATTAAATCTACTCTCTTTTTTGGAATGTATCACCAAATATCTTCTGTAAATTCTTAGTCCAATATACCTTTCCCTTGTGGTGAGCTTTTTCTTCTCAAAACGCAGCCGGGTGATCAAAGTTCAGATCTTTTATTATCTCCAATATAGCCGGGTTAGCTTAGAGGCCTATCTCTCTGCTTGGTTCCAAGAGCTCCCTCCGAATGTCGCCAAATCCAAAGGGCTGGTCCTTCAGCCTCTGCCTCTGCTTTCTTCTACCTCCAACCAGCACAGAGATGGAATGAATCTCTGAAATCTCGATTTGTAGCTTCTTCACTCTGAAGAACCTCTTCGACTGGCCCATTGGCCTATTTATGCTCCTTCCAGAGAGAGGGATTATGGGTTTTCTCCTATAGTGCTCTCTGGCCCAAAGAGCTTCAAGGGAGGTATGAACTCATTGAACTCCAATGAGTAAAGGTGTGAACACAAGCCTTGTATTAATTAGTTCTACTTAGTACCTTGTTTCAGGTTCTGCCCAAAACATCTTCTTGTAAAATTAGATCAACTCTAATTAGTTAGCAGTTAGTAAGGATTCCAACATTCCCTGATTACTACCCTTCTTTGTGTGTGTTGTGTGTTCAAGGCACTTAGCCAGAGACTCTGTTTTACTTTTGTATTTGTATTTGTTCCCAACATCTAGCATTTGGTAAATGCTTAATGTGCTATTGTTCCATGTTTCATTTAATATTTCAATAGGTGAAATGCTGTGAGGGACTAGGACTACAAAAGTCATTTTGTCCAACAGTTTCATTTTGTAGATGAGGACATTGAGGTTCAGAGTCAATTTAAGTAATTTATTCAAGGGCTCAGATGCCATAAGCTTTCATGGACAAACAAGCCAAGGCCCTCTGATACTGCTCCTCTCGCTATTTTTTTTTTTTTTTTGGCAAATAAGTGATCATTGTTATTAAGTTTAGCCCACTTTAAGATCTAAGATCCTCTCTTGAGTTAAACAGCCAATTATTCAAACTCTCCTGTGGTAAGCACAACTTCAATGGCTTGGCCATGTTGTTTGAATGTCAAAAGCATGCTTGCCTATAATACTATTTTACAGAGAACTCACAAATAGCAGTACTTTCACAGGTCAGGAAAAGCAACACAAAGACACTGTCAAGGTCTTTCTGAAAAACTTGGTATCAATTATCAGACATAAGAGAAGTTAGCAAAGGGTCACCTCACATCACATCCACACCACAAAAAGCCTTGTGTTATATGAGCAAAGCTGCATTGCAGTAGATCAAAAATTAAAGACAGCTCTCTCTCTCTCTCAAGTGTTCAAATAGATTATTTGTGTCTGATCTGTGGGGTAACCTCTGTTTATATTGATCTAATTAATCATACTTGGACATATTTTACTTTGATCCCAACAATGCAATGAAAGATAATGATAAGTTATTTTCATTAAAATTGTTGTATCTGCCTTTGAAATTCATCTGATCTACTAATATTTTATGATTCACTCCATGTAAAACAGTGATATTAAAATATATTACATGTGTGTTTGAGGCTTATTATATATAACTTATATTGAATTAAGAAATGAAAGGATTTTGAAATGAAAAGGCTCTTAAAAGAAAGGGAACTTCCTCAAAGAAGTGAATTATCCAAGGTCAAAGAGTAGGTAAGTTAACTCCTAGAAAGTTAGGCGGGTATTTTTGTTTGTTTGTTTTTAATATACCATGATTCTGAAACAAACAATTTAGCTTTTAAAGATTTCATTTTTGAAATTTCATCTGCTTAAAAATTCATTAATACTATCAAAATGAAATAATCATAATATTCAATGTAAAATGAAAATAATATTACATATTTTCAGACAAAGCCTATTTGACTTTTATAAATTTGTGACTTTTTGTGACAATATTTCACTTCAAGTTATGTTTATTGATTCTATCAAATAATATGGATGAAGTCCTCTTAGTTCACAATTTGTTATTTTGATAGGAATTAATGATTTTCTTTTATGTGTCTAAGATGATAAATGATGTCATTTTTAATCGAATCAATACCCCTTTACTGGGCATTTAAATTAGTCTTAACTCTCCATAATTAGCTCCAAGAAAGTATCTAAATGGACATCAAATAATATGAACAGACAATTTTCAGATGACAAAATAAAACTCATTTTTAATTATATGAAAAATGCTTTAAATCACTATTGATTAGAGAAATGCAAATTTAAAAAGTCTTTGAGGTACTACCTCATATTTCTCAAATTGGCTAAGATGACAGGAAAAGGTAATGATAAATGTTGGAGGGGATGAAGGAAAACTGAGACACAAATACATTGTTGGTGGAGTTGTGAAATAATCCAACCATTCTGTAGAGCAATCTGGAACTATGTCCAGTGAACTATAGAACTGCGCATACTCTTTGATGCAGCAGTAACATTACTGTTATTATGAATTACATCATAAAGGAGGGAAATAAACCCACAAATGCAAAAATATTTGTAGCACCTTTTTTTATGGTAGCAAAGAATTGCAAAAGGAGGGGATGCCCATCACTTAGGGAATGGCTGAACAAGTTGTGGCACATTAAGATAATAGAATAGCATTGTTCTATAAAAATGATAAATAAGCTAATTATAAAATGACCTGGAAAGATTTATGTGAACGGATGCTCAGCAAAACAAGAAGAAGCAGGAATACAGCATGCTATTGTATACAATAATAGCAAAAATGTGTGATTATCAAGTCTAAAAGTCTTGGTTCTTCTCAGTGGTTCAATGATCCAAAGCAATCCCAATAGACTTTGGACAGAAAATGCAATATGCATCCAGAAAAAGAACTAAGGAGGTGAATATAAATCAACACATGGTATGTTCACTTCTTTATTATTTTTTCATTTTTTTAACTTTTCCATGATTTTTCCTTTTTGCTCTGATTTTACTCTCCCAATATGATTCATAAAGAAATGTGTATTAAAAATAAAAATAAAGAAAAGAGGAAAGAAAAAAATTAAGGCTATGAGGAGAGATGAGAATTGGAAGCATCTGAGAGAAATGTCTGTCAAAAAAGAAAGTAAATAAAGTTGCCTGGAAGAAAATTAAGGTTACATTTTAAAACTAAATTAGATTACTTATTTCAATATCATCTATTTTTTTAAGGGCATTATAGTATGAATAGTTTAGGGAAAGTAGAATTGCAATAAGTGAGAAAGAGAAGCAAAATTTAATGTGAACCATTCCAAGAAGAGTTTAAGATTGAGAAGATTGTCAAATGTTCAAAAATATGATAAAATTTAATTATTTTTAATTAAATGCCTACTCTGTATTCAACATTTCAATAAATTCTATCTTTAGTATGGTCTTGCTAGACACCCTTGTACCCACTTATATCCTTTTGTTTCATTGTACCTGCAAGGTTCAGCTTTCTAATCCTGGAACCATTAAACAACCAATAAAAGCTTTAAATTCTCTCCTAGCCTAACAAGTAATGTAAGAACCTCTTCCATTATTATTCTAATTCATAATGAGTTCTTTAAAAAATGGATAAGTAATTTTTAAAGTAATGTCTTCTCTATCAGATAGAGAAAATAAATGTTTATCAATTATAACTATGAATGTGTGTAGGATAAACTCACCTATAAAAAAGAGATTTACAGCATACATTAGAAACTAGAATCCAAAGATGTGGTTAAAAGAAAAATATTTAAAACAAAAACAAAATAAAAAAAGCATTAGACTAAAGGCTAGAGCAGAATCTGTTGTGTTTTACATGAAATTAAAAAAAAAAAGAGTGGTAGCAATCATGTTGTCAGATAAGAGAAAATTGGAATATAATTAAAGAGATAACCAGGGAAACTTCATTTTGCTAAAAGTTACTATGCAAAATGAATTAATGGCTTTACTGAATATATATGCACCAAATGGTATAGCATTCAAATTCATCAAAGAAAATTTAAATGAATTAAAGTAGGAAATAGACAATCACATTAAACTAGTGAGGAGCCTCAATTTGCCCTTCTCAGAACTTTCTAAATGTTAACATAAAATAAACAAGAGCAAAATTAAGGAAATTATAGAATTTTTTAAAATTTTATTTAATAATAACTTTATATTGACAGAATCCATGCCAGGGTAATTTTTTTTACAACATTATCCCTTGCACTCATTTCTGTTCTGATTTTTCCCCTCCCTCCCTCCACCCCCTCCCCTAGATGGCAAGCAGTCCTATATATGTTAGATATGTTACAGTATATCCTAGATACCATATATGTTTGCAGAACTGAACAGTTCTCTTGTTGCACAGGGAGAATTGGATTCAGAAGGTAAAAATAATCCGGGAAGAAAAACAAAAGTGCAGATAGTTCACATTTGTTTCCCGGTGTTCTTTCTTTGGGTGTAGTTGCTTCTGTCCATCATTTATCAATTGAAACTCAGTTAGGTCTCTTTGTCAAAGGAATACATTCTCATACAATATCGTTGTCGAAGTGTATAATGATCTCCTGGTTCTGCTCATTTCACTTAGCATCAGTTCATGTAAGTCTCTCCAAGCCTCTCTGTATTCATCCTGCTGGTCCTTTCTTACAGAACAATAATATTCCAGAACATTCATATACCACAATTTACCCAGCCATTCTCCAATTGATGGGAATCCATTCATTTTCCAGTTTCTAGCCACTACAAACAGGGCTGCCACAAACATTTTGGCACATACAGGTCCCTTTCCCTTCTTTAATATTTCTTTGGGATATAAGCCCAATAGAAACACTGCTGGATCAAAGGGTATGCACAATTTGATAACTTTTTGGGCATAATTCCAGATTGCTCTCCAGAATGGTTAGATTCGTTCACAGTTCCACCAACAATGCATCAGTGTCCCAGTTTTCCCGCATCCCCTCCAACATTCATCATTATTTTTTCCTGTCATCTTAGCCAATCTGACAGGTGTGTAGTGGTATCTCAGAGTTGTCTTAATTTGCATTTCTCTGATCAATAATGATTTGGAACACTCTTTCATATGAGTGGTAATAGTTTCAATTTCATCATCTGAAAATTGTCTGTTCATATCCTTTGACCATTTATCAATTGGAGAATGGCTTGATTTCTTATAAGAAATTATAGACTTTTAGAAAAAAATTAGATATGGTTGACCTCTGGAGAATTTTGAATAAAAAAGAAAGAAGTATACTTGTTTCTGAGCTGTGCATGGTTATTTGACCAAAAAATGACTACATGTTAGGACATCATAACTTTGCAAATACATAAATGTATAAAAATTAAGTTCATCTTTTTATTACCACAATGCAATAAGATTATTTTCAAAAAAGTACCTTTGAATAAAAGGTAGATTAATTGTAAATTAAATAACTGAAAAAATTTTTTATTACAAATATCCTATTACCCATGAGGGATATATGAAGAAACACTCTATTTGCATTCAGAGAAAAAAAAAACCCTGAAAAATAGAAGTATATAGATTTTATGTCTAACAGCAGGCATCACCAGGGCAAGGTGGGAAGGAAAGGGAAAAATTCACATGACAATTTTCTGAATAATTGAAAAGAATAGTAATGCATAGTATATTATGATTTCATGTGCATGTGCATGTGCAATCATATTTTTATTATATTATGTTATGGAAATATTTGCTTTACTCAATATATTAAAAAGAAAAGAAAGAAAAAGAAAAAAATTATAAAAACAATGTAACTGAATTTGATAAAAGAATAAACAAGTGCAATCTTGAATATTAATTTGTTAAACCCTTTAAAAAATGGGAACAAAGCTACAGAGTAGATTTACAATAGACATAGGGAGTGAACCAGTGATTTCCTGACAGCTTAAGCATTGATTTAAAATTAAGCCTAAAAAATCAATAACTTAGTAAGTAAAATAATAATATTGTGCATATATATATGTATTTATACATATATATTATTTTCATAATATTATGGAAATTTCAAAATAATGGAAGAGACAAATATATTCAACAGCATGCTAAAATTATTATGTTCAATTAAAAGGCTAAATATTAAGAATGGTAAAATATTCTAATTAAGAAAATGAGAAAAAGATATTCTAAATAATTGGATTTTTGAAAGAGAATTGAGTAAACCATAATTGATAGGTCATTCAATAGATATAGCACAATATTTGGAGTTAAGAAAACCTGAATTCAAATGTATCCTCAGACATTATTTTCTGTTATTTTTTGCATGTCACTTAATCTGTGTGTGCTTCATTTTTTTTTTAATCACAAAAGGGGAATAATAATATTTCTTCACAGAATCATTATGAGGAAAAAATTACAATATTTATAAACTGTTTAAGATAATACCTGACACATAGTATGAAAATGTTGTGAAATCTTAACAATGTAAGTACCTATCTTTAATAGGATTAACAATATTTATCTAAATCCAAAAATGAACATAATTTATACTAGAGAAAATTTAATATCATTTTGAAATAAAGGTCAGTAATTTATCAAGAATGATCATTGTCTCTGCTACTATTTGTCATAGCATTTTAATAATAGTAGTATTTTAATTTTGAGGTATAGCAATAGGAAATGAAAATTATTATCCCCAACCATAAATAATAACTTATTAGAAAACTTTGGAAAATCAATGGAAAAGGAATCATTTTATCTTCACAAAAATGGAAATAATTCTGAAAGAATAAGATATAATATACTTCAATAAAAACATAAACATTTGTAATATTAATATTCATAACATAAAATATTTCATTTTAAACTAGTATCTTGTGAAAATTTCAGATTAGTGATCATTGACAATTAGCATAGATTTATCAAGAAACCCTTGTACTAGATTAATAGACTGGTAGATGGGAAGGAATGAATGTCATCAATATATTATATAGTTAGATTTTGGCTAAGCTGTCATTGTAAAAAAGATAAAGGCCACAGTGTACTTAAGAAGTTTCAGAACTGGTTAAATATTCATATCTAAAGTGCTGACATGAATTAATGTCAGGATTTTTTTTTCTTCCTCACTTGGGAGTTATGATATCTGTGAAATCACAGATGTCCAGCCCTTGACGTATAAAACAGAGAAGTGTTTTGTTGTTGTTGTTGTTGTTTTGTTTTGTTTTTCATTTTTGTGTTTTTTTTTCCCACTCCCTAAGCTTGGGCATTGCAAAAAAAAAAGTTCAACTACATTTTTTAAATAAGTAAAGATACCTTAAAGATACCTACAGTTTTAGATATAATTTGGAATCAGCTGCATAATCAGCCCATGAAATGGTTCACTAATGCATGGGGGGGGGAATCTAAGTCACTAGATTATTTTTTTCAGAGTACATGTGAGGGCTATCTCTAGTCATTCTGAATTATATCTTCCCATTGGACCCAGAAGAACCTGGAGGAGAAAGTTAGGTTGTTGACTTTGCTCACTCCTCTCTCACTTAAATCCAATTCAGTTTCATGTCATTGTTGTTTGTTATTGTTTGTTTCTCATTCTCGAAAAGGATCATGACACCAGGGAGGTTATGCTATGATATGCAAGTGAATTGGATATTTTTGTAGTTATCTCTCATTTTGATAATAATATATCTTCTATTCATAGCTGTATACAGCTACACAAATAATAATAAGTATGTGATATATTTAGCTTCTGTTTTTAATTATATGATTTTTCATTTTAAATAGATTAATTATAAGTTAATTTGAAGGGTAAAGGATATATATATATATATATGAAATGACATTTCAGCTAAACTTTAAAGGAAATCAGAATTTTAAGAAATAAGGAAACACATTCTAAACAAAGAATAGACTGAAAAGTATGATAGTGGGAAATGAAATTTTTCATGTAAGGGATTGAAAAACAATAGCATGTCCTGCATGCTTATATAATATAATATGTATTATATTATATAATATTTGTCTCTGCTACTATTTGTAGTATTTTACTACTACTATATAATATAATATATTATATATAATAAATCTGGAAAGAAAGATTGGAGTAGAATATGAAGAGATTTAATGCAAATTAAACAAATTGGTATTTTAGCTAAGAATTAAAGAAGAGTTACTAATGTATATTAAGGAGAGGTTTACATAACAAGATTTTTGCTTATAAATATTTTTGTCAATTAAGAAGAAATTGTTCACCGGGTCCATTTACAATCTGGACTCAGGGGTTATGGCATATAAGATTACATTTAAAGGGGGTTAGAAAAAGTGAAAGCAAAATAAATAATGGCACAGCTACACAAATAATAATAATAACAAAATGAAATTTTAATAGACTACAATACAAGGGAACAAAGAGAACTCCTAAAATCTTGGACTATAATAAGACATATAGCTTCCAGGAAAGCAGAGATTGTAGTTCCATTGTATTTTGTCATGATGAGAGTACAGTGTATTATGTGTTCAATTTTAGGCATCACATTTTTAAAAAGTCATCAAAAAGTTGGGAAAAGAAGAAAAAATCAGCCACAATGGAGAAGACCTCAAGTTCATATGGTATGGGAAAGGATAAAAAGAATTAGAGATATTTAGCTTAGAGAAGAGAGAATTTAGATTATGTACAGGTACATAAAAGCTATAATTTATTGGGTGTATGGTTGATTTATAAAAGGTATATCAAGTGTAGTTTTTTTGATCCCAGAACATAACTGTCAAACTCACTGCATTTCAGCTACAAATTCCAACAGAACTAGTGAATGATTTGGGACAAGATAAAATTTTAACTGAGAAATTTTTCTTAAAGTAAATCAAAATACAACAGAGGTTATGATATTTTGTGGTTTCTAAAGATAAAGTTGTTGATTATTTCCAATAGCTTTTTTGTAGATTCTGTGTTCTGTAAGTATACCATTATATAATCTGCAAAGAGTGATAATTTGGTTTCCTCATTACTATTCTAATTTCTTAATCTCTTTTTCTTCTCTTATTGCCAAAGCTGGCTTTTTAAATACAGTATCAAATAGTAATGGTGATAGTGGTCACTCCAGGTGGGTGTGGCCAAATCCTGAGAGACCCTAGCTTTTTGGGGTTATCATCTTTATCCCCTGTGTTTTTAGCTTCTCTGCTTGTCTACTGGCTTGCTGCCAGGGCAAAGTAGCCAAAACTGTAGTAAACTCTTTCCGCAGAAATGGCTGAGATCACACCTCATTCCCCTCCAGTCTGCTCAGGTGTGAGCTTCCTGCCTTACTCTGTCTTCTGTGCTGCTGCTATTTGCCTTCAGTTTTTGCCCAATCTAACTGTCTCCATCCTTGAGCAAAAACAGACCTTTTCTGGAAAATTTCAAGGATATCTTCTCTTGATAATTATTTGTGTTTTTTTTTTTCAGTCAAGCACTAATTCTGAGGCTTGTCATGAAATAAATTATTCTGAGAGAAAAGACAGAGCTTAAGTAGATTTGTGTGTCCTCTCCACCATCTTGACCCCAAAGAAGCGCATCTAATTGGATACAACACACAAACTGGCACCTTCATTAAGTTACTTGTTTAAACATAGAAAGAGCCTTTAAGTGCATTTAATTCAATACTCTCATTTTACAGACGAGAAAACTAAGTCCAAAATAAATCAAGTGAATTGCTCAATATCACATAGCTATTAAATTAATTCCTATAAATCAAAATCCAAAACTTTTTGTTTGTTTGTTTCTTTCTTTGTGTTAGGGTATTGTTTTACATGTTTTACTTTACCAACTTATTTAAAGATGTGTTAAAACAGAGCCAATGTATAATTATCTTCTTCTTTCTTGCATATCTAGAAAATTACTAACTTAATAAATATTTCTTGCTGGGTTTTTGGATATGAAGTTAGTATATAAAAATCTCTGAGCATAATAATTACCTACTGTTTTTGTGTGAACAAAGAGAAATGGTATTGAAAATATATTAAATGTTGAAAGCTTCAGTATTTGAAAAACTCTCATTTTCTGAAAATGTTTGTTATATATATTTGCTGCTTACAATAAACCACTGATAGTCATCATTACTTGGCCATCAATTGACCAAAGGACAGATTTAATATAAAATTCCAGTAGTAGAGAAGCTTAGATGGATCAAAGGTTCCTCCTGGGGAAAGTGTTGTTGCTATTTCCCTATGCTGAATGTTATTTGGACAAATTTACTCAAATTGAACTTAAAGAAAACCATTCTTGGGACCTACTTACAGACATCCTCAAAGGAGTATTATTTATTTTTTTAATTCCTTAATTATGAGTATCAAAAGCAAACCCTTTGTTTTCTTTGTGAATAAAGAAAAGAGGGATTAATTCAAAATGATCTTTTAAAATTATCATGATTTGTATTAATAAAATTTTGAGAGAGGAGAAGAGATAGGGTATAAAAAGGAAATCTCACAAGTTTGATTGAGTATAGGAAAAGTATAAAGAATGGGTAAATGTAGGAGAGGGAAAATGAAAGGCTAAAGAATTATTAAGTTCTCCATTAGATATACATACACATTTTCCCCTTGTGATCCTTTGGCTACTCCACTATGCCCTACACAAGTTTAAAGCTTCATTTTTCTACTTGGAAGGTCAAGAGATCCGAAATGTACCAGTCACTTAGTTCAAATCTGCTAGGATAGTTCCAAATAGTTCCAAAATTCTTGTATCAATCTGTGTGAATTGAGTCAAGAATTCAAAAGCATTCTTAGTCTCATTGGTTGATAGTAAACCGTCTTAATGTTGAAATCTGAGCTCAAAGTTACATAAAATGAAAGATAACAACATAAACTCAGAAAAAGACAACAATTAAAACACCTATGGATAAAGCCCCAAAGAAAATTAGTAAGTGGTCATTTTGAATTAAATCTACTTTTACTTTTACTTTGTCTGAGATCAGGATTGTTACCATTGCTTTTTATCCCTTTAGCTGAAGCATATTAGAATCTGCTCCAACCCCTTATCTTTATTCTATGTCTGACTATTTTCCCTGCTGCAAGTGTGTTTTTTGTAAACAATATATTATAACATAGTGGTTTTTGGTCTACTCTGTTATTTGTTTCTATTTTATAAAGAGTCCATCACATTCACATTCATAGTTGATTGCTACCTATGTTTTCCCCTCCATACAATCCTTTCTCCTGTTTGTCCTCTTTTTTCTTTTGTTACTTTCCTTACTCACCAGTGTTTTGCTTTTTCTACTATCTCTTCTGATACATCCTCTTTGCCCCCTTGCCTGTCAGTACCCACACCTTCCCTTTACTTAATCTCCTCCTCTACTACTTCCCTGTTAGTTAAGATAGATTTCTACATTCAGCTGATTGTACATATTATTCCCTCTTTGAACCAATACTGATGAGAGTAAGGTTCAAGTAATGCTCATTTACCCTCTCATCTTCCCCTTCATTGTAAGAAGTATTTTGCATCTCTTCATATTAAATGATTTATATCATGTTACTTCTTCCTTTCTTCTGTACTCAATGTACTCTTTCCTTATTCCTTATTTTATGCTATTTCTCCAAATTCATCTTATACCTATTCCCTCTGTCTCTTTATATACCTTCTACCTGTACTATTAGTGATACAAATTTTTAAAATTGTAAGTATCTTCTTCCCACATATGAATGTAAAAAGTTTAGCTCTATTGAGTTGCTTATGTTTTCTTTACCTTTTTACTTTATGCTTTTCTTGAGTCTTGATATTAGGAGGTAAGCTTTTTGTTTTAGTTCTAATCTCCCTATGAGAGCTTGAAATCCTTCTAATGGGATTCTGATTGTTGCTCTGATCTCACTCTAGCTAAAACCTGCCTACAGCCACAAGCATAACTAATTATGGGTCTAGAAAAACAAGCAGAACAATATATTCTATAACCATATCACCAGGTTACCATTTGATGGTTACTATAAAACATGGCAGAGAAATTAGTCAGTAAGAAAGTAGCTCCAACAGGATGCAGAATATTGGTCTGCAAACATCAACAAATCTTCTCCCATTATTTCCCTTGTCCTTCTTTGCTGTCTATAACTATACTGGTTATTATACCATTATCATACATTAATAACCCCCAGTGAGTGGCCTTTTCTGTATATATTCTGGGTAACCACATACACATTTCCACTAAGACTTCAGGCCATGTTATCAAATTTTTCCTATAACTTCAAAATTTATATCTCTTCTGATGTGATCAGCACCTTTTATAAAAATCCTTAACTTGCTTTGATGGGCTGCAGATTCCTTTGGGAGTTTGGATTGCCCAATCCACTGAGTGTGTAAATCTCATTAAAATGCCTTGCCTGGATTAAAGATTTCCAGAATTTGCATTTTTAATTAATTTTTAATTATTAATTAAAATATTTATTTTTGAAATATATAGTGATAATTTTTGACATTCACCCCTACAAAACCATGTGTTTTTAATTTTTTCCTCCCTTTCCCCCAGCCATTCCCTCAATAGGCAAGTGATACAATATATGTTAAACATATGCAATTCCTTTATATGTATTTCCACAAGTATCATGCCACAAAAGAAAAATCAGATCAAAAGGGAAAAAATGAGAAAGAAAACAAAATGCAAGTAAATAGCAACAGAAAGAGTGAAAATACTATGTTATAATCCACATTCTATTCCCACTGTCCTTGCTCTGGGTGCAGATGATTTTTGACATCAAGAAACCATCAGAACTGGTTTGAATCACCTAATTATTGACAAGAGGCATGTTCCATCAGAACTAATCATCGTATAATCTTGCTGTAGTTTTGTATAATGATCTCCTGGATCTGCTCATTTGACTTAGCATCAGTTCATGGAAGTCTCTCTGCTCCTCTCTGAAATTGTCCTGCTGATCATTTCTTGTAGAACAATAATTTTCCATCACATTCATATATCATAATTTGTTCAGCCATTCTACAACTAGTGGGCATACTCAATTTCCATCTTCTACCTACTAAAAAAGGGCTGCCACAAACAATTTTGCACATGTGGATCCCTTCCCTTCCTTTATGATCTCTTTAGGATAAAAACCCAGTAGAACCACTACTGGACCAAAATTGTAAGCACAATTTGATAGCCCTTTGGGAATAGTTCTATTTTGCTCTCCAGCTTGTTGAGTCAGTTCACAACTCAAACAACAATGTATTTGTGCCCTAGTTTTCCCACATGCCCTCTAACATTTGTCATTATTTTTTCCTTTCATTTCAGCCAAACCGAGAGGTTTGTAATAGTACCTCAGAGTTGTCTTAATTTTCATTTCTTTGAGAAATAATGATTTAGAGCATCTTTTCATATGAATAGAAATTATTTTAATTTTTTCACTTGAAAATTTCCTGTTGACCATGGCTTGAATTCTTATAAATTTAAGTCAATTCTCTATACATTTTAGAAATGAGGCCTTTATCAGAACCCTTGAATTTATTTTTTTTTTCCTGGTTATTGCTTCCCTTCTAATTTTGTCTGAATTGGTTTTGTTTGTACAGAAACTTTTCAACTTAATATAATCAAAATTATCAATTTTGCATTTAATAATATACTCAAGTTCTTCTTTGGCCACAAATCCTTTGCTTCTTTACAGAATTGAGATGTAGACTATCTGTTATTCTTCTAATTTTCTTATAAAATCTCTCTTTATGTCTAAATTATAAACCCATTTCAACCTTGTCTTGAAATATTATATTAGGTGTGGATCAGTGCCTAGTTTCTGCTATAATAATTTCCAATTTTCCCTGTAGTTTTTGTCAAATATTGGACTCTTATTCCAAAAGCTGGGTCTTTTGGATTTCTCAAATACTAGATAACTATAGTCATTGACTATTTTGTCCTGTGAACCTAACCTATTCCATTAATCAACTACTCTATTTTGTAGGCAGTACCAAAGAGTTTTGATGACAATTGCTTTATAAAAGAGTTTTTGGTCTGGTACAGCTAGGTCATCTTCATTTCCATTTTGTTTCATTAATTCCCTTGAAATTCTTGACCTTTTGTTATTCCAGATTAGTTTTGTTATTAGTTTTTCTAGTTCTTTGCCATCTCTTGTTTCTAGACTTTGTTGGTAATATATAAATATGCTGATGATTTATGTACATTTATTTTTTTCCTGCAACTTTGCTAAAGTTCTGAATTCTTTCTAGTAGTTTTTTTTTTAAGTTGATCCTCTAGGATTCTTTAAGTATACCATCAAATTATCTGCAAAAAGTGATAATTTGGTTTCCTTGTTACCAATTCTATTTAATTGCTTTTTCTTCTCTTATTGCCAAAGACAATATTTCTAGGACAATATTGAATAGTAATGGCAATAATGGGAAATATTTTTTCACTCCTGATTGTAGAGGGCTGAAACTATTGAGTCAATGCACTGAGGTCAGGACTGCCAAGCATTTGAAGCTAACTACAGATTGGACAATACTTTATGGGCATATGCTTGGAAAATGGTTCTTCCCACTATCCTGTGCTGGCTCAATGATTGGTGTATACAGAGGATTGTAGGAGGGACTACTAAATGTAGGAGTATTTATGTACAGAAATCATCAGCATAAGTGGAGTAAGACTAGCTAGGGTCACACTTTGTTGGTAGATGAGGGAGAAAGAGGTTGCGGAGATTCTGCTTCCATTCTGTTCTATCCTGCATCTAAGACCAAGAATAAAGGCTAAGGACTTTTGCTGATCCTGACTCCTGCTGATTTTGGGGTATCCTGGGTGCTAGCGCAGTTGT
Organism: Antechinus flavipes; assembly: GCF_016432865.1. Classification (NCBI taxonomy): domain Eukaryota; kingdom Metazoa; phylum Chordata; class Mammalia; order Dasyuromorphia; family Dasyuridae; genus Antechinus; species Antechinus flavipes. The sequence continues at coordinate 293,792,659 of NC_067400.1, read as the reverse complement.
CACACCTGATATTATTGGAAATGACTTTAGTTTATCCTCATTACACTTAATGCTTGCTGATGGCTTTAAATAAATGCTATTGATCAACTTTAAGTAAAACTCCATTTATTCCTATACTCTATAGTGCTTTTTACAGGAATATGTACTGGATTTTGTCAAATTCTTTTTCTGCAGCTATTGAGATTTTTGTTTGGTTATTGATATAGGCAATTATGATAATGATTTTCTTAATATTGAGAAATATTAAGAAAATAATACTTTTGTTCTTCCAGATGAATTTTGTTGCTATTTTTTCAAGGTGATTGAAATAGATTTTTTGAAGTCTAATTGGTATAGCACTAAATAAATAGATTAGTTAAGGTAGTATTGTCATCTTTATTATATCGCTAGTCCTATCTAAGAGCATTTATTATTTTTTTTCAGTTGGCTATATCTAACTTTATTTGCGTGGAAAGTTTTATAGTTTTGCTCATATAGTTCCTGACTTTCCCTTGGCAGATAGAGTCTCAAATATTTTATACTATCAGCAGTTATTTTAAATGGAGTATCTCTTGTTTCTCTAGCTGTTGGATTTTGTTAGTGATATATAAGAATGATGATTATTTCTAATAGCTTTTTAGTAGAATTTCTGGGGTTAACTAAGTATACCATCATATCATCTCCAAAGAGTGATAATTTGGTTTCCTCATTACTATTCTAATTTCTTAATCTCTTTTTCTTCTCTTATTGCCAAAGCTGGCTTTTTAAATACAGTATCAAATAGTAATGGTGATAGTGGTCACTCCAGGTGGGTGTGGCCAAATCCTGAGAGACCCTAGCTTTTTGGGGTTATCATCTTTATCCCCTGTGTTTTTAGCTTCTCTGCTTGTCTACTGGCTTGCTGCCAGGGCAAAGTAGCCAAAACTGTAGTAAACTCTTTCCGCAGAAATGGCTGAGATCACACCTCATTCCCCTCCAGTCTGCTCAGGTGTGAGCTTCCTGCCTTACTCTGTCTTCTGTGCTGCTGCTATTTGCCTTCAGTTTTTGCCCAATCTAACTGTCTCCATCCTTGAGCAAAAACAGACCTTTTCTGGAAAATTTCAAGGATATCTTCTCTTGATAATTATTTGTGTTTTTTTTTTCAGTCAAGCACTAATTCTGAGGCTTGTCATGAAATAAATTATTCTGAGAGAAAAGACAGAGCTTAAGTAGATTTGTGTGTCCTCTCCACCATCTTGACCCCAAAGAAGCGCATCTAATTGTATACAACACACAAACTGGCACCTTCATTAAGTTACTTGTTTAAACATAGAAAGAGCCTTTAAGTGCATTTAATTCAATACTCTCATTTTACAGACGAGAAAACTAAGTCCAAAATAAATCAAGTGAATTGCTCAATATCACATAGCTATTAAATTAATTCCTATAAATCAAAATCCAAAACTTTTTGTTTTGTTTGTTTCTTTCTTTGTGTTAGGGTATTGTTTTACATGTTTTACTTTACCAACTTATTTAAAGATGTGTTAAAACAGAGCCAATGTATAATTATCTTCTTCTTTCTTGCATATCTAGAAAATTACTAACTTAATAAATATTTCTTGCTGGGTTTTTGGATATGAAGTTAGTATATGAAAATCTCTGAGCATAATAATTACCTACTGTTTTTGTGTGAACAAAGAGAAATGGTATTGAAAATATATTAAATGTTGAAAGCTTCAGTATTTGAAAAACTCTCATTTTCTGAAAATGTTTGTTATATATATTTGCTGCTTACAATAAACCACTGATAGTCATCATTACTTGGCCATCAATTGACCAAAGGACAGATTTAATATAAAATTCCAGTAGTAGAGAAGCTTAGATGGATCAAAGGTTCCTCCTGGGGAAAGTGTTGTTGCTATTTCCCTATGCTGAATGTTATTTGGACAAATTTACTCAAATTGAACTTAAAGAAAACCATTCTTGGGACCTACTTACAGACATCCTCAAAAGGAGTATTATTTATTTTTTTAATTCCTTAATTATGAGTATCAAAAGCAAACCCTTTGTTTTCTTTGTGAATAAAGAAAAGAGGGATTAATTCAAAATGATCTTTTAAAATTATCATGCTTTGTATTAATAAAATTTTGAGAGAGGAGAAGAGATAGGGTATAAAAAGGAAATCTCACAAGTTTGATTGAGTATAGGAAAAGTATAAAGAATGGGTAAATGTAGAAGAGGGAAAATGAAAGGCTAAAGAATTATTAAGTTCTCCATTAGATATACATACACATTTTCCCCTTGTGATCCTTTGGCTACTCCACTATGCCCTACACAAGTTTAAAGCTTCATTTTTCTACTTTGAAGGTCAAGAGATCAGAAATGTACCAGTCACTTAGTTCAAATCTGCTAGGATAGTTCCAAATAGTTCCAAAATTCTTGTATCAATCTGTGTGAATTGAGTCAAGAATTCAAAAGCATTCTTAGTCTCATTGGTTGATAGTAAACCGTCTTAATGTTGAAATCTGAGCTCAAAGTTACATAAAATGAAAGATAACAACATAAACTCAGAAAAAGACAACAATTAAAACACCTATGGATAAAGCCCCAAAGAAAATTAGTAAGTGGTCATTTTGAATTAAATCTACTTTTACTTTTACTTTGTCTGAGATCAGGATTGTTACCATTGCTTTTTATCCCTTTAGCTGAAGCATATTAGAATCTGCTCCAACCCCTTATCTTTATTCTATGTCTGACTATTTTCCCTGCTGCAAGTGTGTTTTTTGTAAACAATATATTATAACATAGTGGTTTTTGGTCTACTCTGTTATTTGTTTCTATTTTATAAAGAGTTCATCACATTCACATTCATAGTTGATTGCTACCTATGTTTTCCCCTCCATACAATCCTTTCTCCTGTTTGTCCTCTTTTTTCTTTTGTTACTTTCCTTACTCACCAGTGTTTTGCTTTTTCTACTATCTCTTCTGATACATCCTCTTTGCCCCCTTGCCTGTCAGTACCCACACCTTCCCTTTACTTAATCTCCTCCTCTACTACTTCCCTGTTAGTTAAGATAGATTTCTACATTCAGCTGATTGTACATATTATTCCCTCTTTGAACCAATACTGATGAGAGTAAGGTTCAAGTAATGCTCATTTACCCTCTCATCTTCCCCTTCATTGTAAGAAGTATTTTGCATCTCTTCATATTAAATGATTTATATCATGTTACTTCTTCCTTTCTTCTGTACTCAATGTACTCTTTTCCTTATTCCTTATTTTATGCTATTTCTCCAAATTCATCTTATACCTATTCCCTCTGTCTCTTTATATACCTTCTACCTGTACTATTAGTGATACAAATTTTTAAAATTATAAGTATCTTCTTCCCACATATGAATGTAAAAAGTTTAGCTCTATTGAGTTGCTTATGTTTTCTTTACCTTTTTACTTTATGCTTTTCTTGAGTCTTGATATTAGGAGGTAAGCTTTTTGTTTTAGTTCTAATCTCCCTATGAGAGCTTGAAATCCTTCTAATGGGATTCTGATTGTTGCTCTGATCTCACTCTAGCTAAAACCTGCCTACAGCCACAAGCATAACTAATTATGGGTCTAGAAAAACAAGCAGAACAATATATTCTATAACCATATCACCAGGTTACCATTTGATGGTTACTATAAAACATGGCAGAGAAATTAGTCAGTAAGAAAGTAGCTCCAACAGGATGCAGAATATTGGTCTGCAAACATCAACAAATCTTCTCCCATTATTTCCCTTGTCCTTCTTTGCTGTCTATAACTATACTGGTTATTATACCATTATCATACATTAATAACCCCCAGTGAGTGGCCTTTTCTGTATATATTCTGGGTAACCACATACACATTTCCACTAAGACTTCAGGCCATGTTATCAAATTTTTCCTATAACTTCAAAATTTATATCTCTTCTGATGTGATCAGCACCTTTTATAAAAATCCTTAACTTGCTTTGATGGGCTGCAGATTCCTTTGGGAGTTTGGATTGCCCAATCCACTGAGTGTGTAAATCTCATTAAAATGCCTTGCCTGGATTAAAGATTGCCAGAATTTGCATTTTAATTAATTTTTAATTATTAATTAAAATATTTATTTTTGAAATATATAGTGATAATTTTTGACATTCACCCCTACAAAACCATGTGTTTTTAATTTTTTCCTCCCTTTCCCCCAGCCATTCCCTCAATAGGCAAGTGATACAATATATGTTAAACATATGCAATTCCTTTATATGTATTTCCACAAGTATCATGCCACAAAAGAAAAATCAGATCAAAAGGGAAAAAATGAGAAAGAAAACAAAATGCAAGTAAATAGCAACAGAAAGAGTGAAAATACTATGTTATAATCCACATTCTGTTCCCACTGTCCTTGCTCTGGGTGCAGATGATTTTTGACATCAAGAAACCATCAGAACTGGTTTGAATCACCTAATTATTGACAAGAGGCATGTTCCATCAGAACTAATCATCATATAATCTTGCTGTAGTCTTGTATAATGATCTCCTGGATCTGCTCATTTGACTTAGCATCAGTTCATGGAAGTCTCTCTGCTCCTCTCTGAAATTGTCCTGCTGATCATTTCTTGTAGAACAATAATTTTCCATCACATTCATATATCATAATTTGTTCAGCCATTCTACAACTAGTGGGCATACTCAATTTCCATCTTCTACCTACTAAAAAAGGGCTGCCACAAACAATTTTGCACATGTGGATCCCTTCCCTTCCTTTATGATCTCTTTAGGATAAAAACCCAGTAGAACCACTACTGGACCAAAATTGTAAGCACAATTTGATAGCCCTTTGGGAATAGTTCTATTTTGCTCTCCAGCTTGTTGAGTCAGTTCACAACTCAAACAACAATGTATTTGTGCCCTAGTTTTCCCACATGCCCTCTAACATTTGTCATTATTTTTTTCCTTTCATTTCAGCCAAACCGAGAGGTTTGTAATAGTACCTCAGAGTTGTCTTAATTTTCATTTCTTTGAGAAATAATGATTTAGAGCATCTTTTCATATGAATAGAAATGATTTTAATTTTTTCACTTGAAAATTTCCTGTTGACCATGGCTTGAATTCTTATAAATTTAAGTCAATTCTCTATACATTTTAGAAATGAGGCCTTTATCAGAACCCTTGAATTTAATTTTTTTTCCTGGTTATTGCTTCCCTTCTAATTTTGTCTGAATTGGTTTTGTTTGTACAGAAACTTTTCAACTTAATATAATCAAAATTATCAATTTTGCATTTAATAATATACTCAAGTTCTTCTTTGGCCACAAATCCTTTGCTTCTTTACAGAATTGAGATGTAGACTATCTGTTATTCTTCTAATTTTCTTATAAAATCTCTCTTTATGTCTAAATTATAAACCCATTTCAACCTTGTCTTGAAATATTATATTAGGTGTGGATCAGTGCCTAGTTTCTGCTATAATAATTTCCAATTTTCCCTGTAGTTTTTGTCAAATATTGGACTCTTATTCCAAAAGCTGGGTCTTTTGGATTTCTCAAATACTAGATAACTATAGTCATTGACTATTTTGTCCTGTGTACCTAACCTATTCCATTAATCAACTACTCTATTTTGTAGGCAGTACCAAAGAGTTTTGATGACAATTGCTTTATAAAAGAGTTTTTGGTCTGGTACAGCTAGGTCATCTTCATTTCCATTTTGTTTCATTAATTCCCTTGAAATTCTTGACCTTTTGTTATTCCAGATTAGTTTTGTTATTAGTTTTTCTAGTTCTTTGCCATCTCTTGTTTCTAGATTTTGTTGGTAATATATAAATATGCTGATGATTTATGTACATTTATTTTTTTCCTGCAACTTTGCTAAAGTTCTGAATTCTTTCTAGTAGTTTTTTTTTAAGTTGATCCTCTAGGATTCTTTAAGTATACCATCAAATTATCTGCAAAAAATGATAATTTGGTTTCCTTGTTACCAATTCTATTTAATTGCTTTTTCTTCTCTTATTGCCAAAGACAATATTTCTAGGACAATATTGAATAGTAATGGCAATAATGGAAAATATTTTTTCACTCCTGATTGTAGAGGGCTGAAACTATTGAGTCAATGCACTGAGGTCAGGACTGCCAAGCATTTGAAGCTAACTACAGATTGGACAATACTTTATGGGCATATGCTTGGAAAATGGTTCTTCCCACTATCCTGTGCTGGCTCAATGATTGGTGTATACAGAGGATTGTAGGAGGGACTACTAAATGTAGGAGTATTTATGTACATAAATCATCAGCATAAGTGGAGTAAGACTAGCTAGGGTCACACTTTGTTGGTAGATGAGGGAGAAAGAGGTTGCGGAGATTCTGCTTCCATTCTGTTCTATCCTGCATCTAAGACCAAGAATAAAGGCTAAGGACTTTTGCTGATCCTGACTCCTGCTGATTTTGGGGTATCCTGGGTGCTAGCGCAGTTGTCACACCTGATATTATTGGAAATGACTTTAGTTTATCCTCATTACACTTAATGCTTGCTGATGGCTTTAAATAAATGCTATTGATCAACTTTAAGTAAAACTCCATTTATTCCTATACTCTATAGTGCTTTTTACAGGAATATGTACTGGATTTTGTCAAATTCTTTTTCTGCAGCTATTGAGATTTTTGTTTGGTTATTGATATAGGCAATTATGATAATGATTTTCTTAATATTGAATCAGCCTTGCATTCCTGTTATAAATCTCACTTGGCCTTGGTAATTTATCCTCTGGACAACTTTCTATAACCTCTTTGCAAAACTTTAAGATTTTTGCATCAATATTTATTAGAGAAATTAGTCTAAAATTTTCTTTCTCTTTTGACCTTACCTAATTTAGGTACCAGCAACATGTCTGTGTCATAAATATAATTTGATAGGATTCTTTCTTTCCCTATTTTTCTAAAGCATTTGATTAATATTGGAGTTATTTGTTATTTAAATGTTTGGTAAAATTGACATGAAAATCCATCTGAAGCTGGGGAGTTTTCCTTAGAGAGTTGATTAATAGCTTATTCAATTTCTTTTTTTCTAAAATGGCACTATTTAAATAATTTATTTCCTTCTCTCTTAACCTGGGCAATCAATATTTTTTTGGTAAATATTCATCCATTTCACTAAGATTATCATAGTATTGGCATACCGTTGACAAAATCATTCCTAATTAATGCTGCAATTTCCTCTTCATTGGTGAAAAATTCACTTTTTCATGTTTGTTACTAACAATTAGTCTTCTTCTTTCCTTTTTCTGATCAAATAAAATAAAGGTTTATCTATTTTATTGTTTTTTTTTATGAAACCAGCTCTTGTTTTTTTTGTTTGTTTGTTTTGTTTGTTTGTTTGTTTGTTTTGTTTTGTTTTTAATTTATTTAGTTCAATAGTTGTGTTTTTTTTTCTCCTTAGTTTCAATTATATTAATCTCACCTTTTCTTTTCAGAATTTTAAATCAGGTATTTATTTGAGGTTTTTTTTTTTAATTTGTTATTTTTCTAGCTTTTTTTAGTTGCATGCCAAATTTATTTATTTTCTTTTTCTCTATTTTATGCAAGTAAGCATCTAAAGATATAAAACTTGCCCTAAAAACAGTTTTGTCTGCATCCCACAAATTCCGATGTGTTGTTTCACTATTGTCATTCGCTTGCATCAAATTATTGATTGTGTCTGTTATTTCACCCACTCCTTATTTAGAATCCAATTATTTAGTTTCCAATTAATTTTGGTCTATTTTTTTCCTGACTTTTTATTACATGTGATACTTATTGCATTATGATCTGAAAAAGATGCATTTGCTATGTCTGCCTTTTTTGGGTTTGATTTTGAGATTTATATGACCTAATATATGGTCAATTTTTATATAGGTTCCACAGAGAAATAAAAAGTATAATCCTTTCTGTCTCCATTCAAGTTTCTCCAAAGATCTATCATTCCTACCTTTCCAAAATTCTATTTACCTCCTTAACTTCTTTCTTATTTATTTTATGGCTTAAATTTTCTAGTTCTGAGAGAACAATCTTGAGATCTCCCAAAAGTATAGTTTTGCTGTCTATTTCTTCTTTCAGCCCTCTTAGCTTATAGGAATTTGGATGCTATACTACTTGGTGCATATGTATTTAGTATTGATATTACTTAGTTATCCATGGTACCCTTTAGCAAGGTGTAATTTTCTTCCTTATCTCTTTAAATTAGATCTGTTTTTATTTTGCTAGATCTTAGGTCTGGTTTGCTACCCTTGCTTGTTTTACTTCAGCTGAAGCATAATAGATTCGGCTCAACCCTTTTACTTTTACTCTCTATATATCACTCTACTTTAAATGTTTCTCGTGAACAACATATTGGAAGATTCTGGCTTTTTATGGGAGTGTTCTTTCCATTCCCATTCACAGTTAAAATGACTAATTCTGTATTTCACACCATCTTATTCAGCTCAAGTTATACTTTTCTCTTTCCAGCCCCCCTTTCCTTCCTCCTTTGTATTTTGCTTCTGACCATACCCTCTCTTAAATAGCTCTCCTCTTTACAGCACCTAACTCTTTCCTATACTTTCACTTATTTTTCCCTTCTATTAGGCTCCCACTTTCCTTTTCCCTTTCCCCTGCCAGTTCACTATAAGGTAAAACAAGATTCTCTGTAAAATCAAGTATGTCTGGTATTTTCTCTTTAGGCTGAATCTGATGAGAATAAGACTCACATAATGCTAATTCTCCTCCTTTCTTTCCCTTAATTATTAATTATTTTACCTTCATTTTCCTCTTTTTCCATATAATTCCCTTTCCACTTCTAGTTTTGTTTTTATATTATCACAGTTAAATCAATTTTCTCTGCCCTCTCTAAGTATACCCATAACAGAATTATAGTTCTCAAGAGTTCTTTCTTATTTACCTTTTAATGCTTCTCTTGAGTTGTTTATTTGGAGATCATTTTTGGTAGACTTCTGTTGTTTTTCTCATAAATAAATTAAAGTCAACTATATCTTTGAATGTCTATCTACAGAGAAGCCAACACTGCTGTAGATTCTTCCTGGTAGATTCCCTGGAGAAGAGAACCCACACTGCCCTGCATCCCTGCATTGTGCCTACCCTTGACTGTCCCCCATCTATGCCCAATTGAAACAGACCTTCCAAAATACCTTCTGCTGGAAATTTGTTATACTCCAAATATTTGTTGATTCTGTCAGTCCAAAAGCATTTCAGAGGCTTGATTTGGTGTTGATCTAAGGGACATTAGAAGAGCTTAAAGAAAGATGTGTCTCCTCTCCACCATCTTGGCTCCATACCCCAGAATTTGAATTCTTGAAGAGGTGGCACAACAACACAAACACAGTCACTCAACAATCCCATTACCTTGAATGAATATATTTTCCCTTGATATATTAGGCTCAATTTCAATTTCACTAGGTAGATGATCCTTGATTGTAGTTCTAGCTGTTTTGCCTTCTAGAACACATTCCATGACCTCAGATCCCTTAAACATGACAACTACAATGTACTGTGCAATTTTGATTATGGTTCCCTGATATTTGATTTTTTTTCTGGTCAGATATAACATTTTTTCTTTAACTGATAGCTGTGACATTTGGATAAAATTTTTCTTGGACTTTTTTTTCAGGGATATCTGTCCTGAGAAGACCAATGAATTCTTACAATGCTTATTTTGCCTACTGGTTAACAGGACATCAGGACAGTTTTACCTGACATCTTCTTGAAAAAATACAACCCAGGTTCTCCTTTTTATTTTGCCTTTAGATAGTCTAGTGATTGTCATATAGTCCCTCTTAGATCTCTTTTCAAGGACGATTATTTTTCCTATGAGGTATTTTATCTTTTTCTATTATTTTATAGTTTTGAATTTGGTTGATTTTTGATATCTGTTAGAGCTTCCACTGGCCCAGTTCTAAATTATACATTGTTGATCAATTAAATCCTTTAAGGACTTATTTTCTTTAATGGGATTATGTATCTCCTTTCCCATTTGGCTAAATACTTTTTAAAAATTTTTTTTATTATACCTTTTTATTTACAAGACATATGCATGGGTAATTTTTCAGCATTGACCCTAGCAAAACCTTCTGTTCCAACTTTTCCCCTCCTTCCCCACACCCCCTCTCCTAAATGGCAGGTAGACCAATAATGTTAAATATGTTAAGGTATATATTACATGCAGTATATGTATACATATTTATAGTTATCTTGCTGCACAAGAAAAATTGGATTTAAAAATAAAGATAAAAATAGCCTGAGAAGGAAAACAAAAATGAAAATGGACAAAAACAGAAGGAGTAGAAATGCTATATTGTGTCCACACTCGTTTTCTATAGTTCTTTCACTGGGTATAGCTGGTCCTCATCATCTAATTGTTGAAGAGAGCCATGTCCATCTGAACTGATCATCACATAGTATTGTTGTTGAAGTGTATAATTACCTCCTAGTTCTGCTTATTTCACTCAGCATCAGTTCATCTAAGTCTCTCCAGGCTTTTTGAAATAATCCTGCTGGTCATTTCTTACAGAACAATAATATTCCATAACACTCATATACCACAATTTATTCAGCCATTCCCCAATTGGTGGTCATCCAATAAATTTCCAGTTTCTGGTCATTACAAAAAGGGCTACCACAAACTTTTTTTGCATACAGGTTCCTTTCCCTTCTTTAAAATCTCTTTGGGATATATGCCCAGTAGTAACACTGCTGGATCAAAGAGTATGCATGATTTGATAACATTTTGAGCATAGCTCCAAATTGCTCCCCAGAATTGTTGGCTCCATTCACAGTCCCACCAACAATGCATCAGTGTCCCAGTTTTCCCACATCCCATCCAATGTTCATCATTACTTTTTCCTATCATCTTAGCCAATCTAACAGGTGTGTAGTGGTATCTCAGAGTTGTCTTAATTTGCATTTCTCTGATCAACATTGATTTGGGATACCTTTTCATATGACTAGAAATAATTTCAATTTCTTCATCTGAAAATTGTCTGTTCATATCCTTTAACCATTTATCAACTGGGGAATGACTTGATTTCTTATAAATTAGAGTCAATTCTCTATATAATTTGGAAATGAGGCCTTTATCAGAAACTTTGACTGTAAATATGTTTCCCAGTTTATGGTTTCCTTTCTAATCTTGTCTCTATTAGTTTTGTTTGTACAAAAACTTTTTAACTTGATATAATCAAAATTTTCTATTTTGTGATCAATACTGATCTCTTGTTCTTCTTTGGTCACAGATTCCTACTTCCTCCATAGGTCTGAGAGGTAAGCTATCCTATGTTCTTCTAATTTAATTATAATCTTATTCTTTATATCTAGATCATGGACCTATTTTGACATTATCTTGGTGTACAGTGTTAAGTGTGGGTCAATGCCTAGTTTCTGCTAACCTAATTTCCCATTTTCCCCGCAATTTTTGTCAAACAGCGAATTCTTATCCCCAAATCTAGGGTCTTTTGGTTTGTCAAACACTAGATTATTATAGTTATTAATTATTTTGTCCTGTGAACCCAATTTATTTCATTAGTCAACTAGGCTATTTCTTAGTAAATACCAAATGGTTTTGGTGACTACTGCTTTATAATATAGTTTTAGATCTGGTACAACTAAACCGCCATGAATTGATTTTTTTTTTCATTAGTTCTCTTGAAAATCTTGAACTTTTGTTCTTCCAGATGAATTTTGTTGCTATTTTTTCAAGGTGATTGAAATAGATTTTTTGAAGTCTAATTGGTATAGCACTAAATAAATAGATTAGTTAAGGTAGTATTGTCATCTTTATTATATCGCTAGTCCTATCTAAGAGCATTTATTATTTTTTTTCAGTTGGCTATATCTAACTTTATTTGCGTGGAAAGTTTTATAGTTTTGCTCATATAGTTCCTGACTTTCCCTTGGCAGATAGAGTCTCAAATATTTTATACTATCAGCAGTTATTTTAAATGGAGTATCTCTTTGTATCTCTAGCTGTTGGATTTTGTTAGTGATATATAAGAATGATGATTATTTCTAATAGCTTTTTAGTAGAATTTCTGGGGTTAACTAAGTATACCATCATATCATCTCCAAAGAGTGATAATTTGATTTCCTCATTCCTCTAATTCCTTTAATCTTTTTCTCATCTCTTATTGTTGAAGCTAGCATTTCTAGTACAATAATGAATAGTAAAGGTAATATTGGGTATGCTTTTTTCACTCCTGATCTTATTGGGAATGGTTCCAGTTTATCCCCATTACATATAATGCTTATTGACAATTTTAAATAGATGCTACTGACTATTTTAAGGAAAAGTCCATTTATTCCTATACTCTCAAGTGTTTTTAATAGGAATGGAAAATGGATTTTATCAAATGCTTTTTCTGCATTGATTAAGATGATCATATGTTTTTTGTTAATTTAGTTATTGATATAGTAAATTATGCTAATAGTTTTCCTAATATTGAACCAGTCCTGAATTACTGGTATGAATCCTGGAGATGATTTTCTGAAATCTTTTTGCTAATATTTTATTTAAGATTTTTGTATCAATATTCATTAGGGAGATTGATCTTTAATTTTCTTTCTCTTTTTTTGTCCTTCCTGGATTAGGTATCAGTACCATGTCTGTGTCATAAAAGGAATTTGGTAGGACTCCTTCATTCCCTAATTTTCCAAATAGTTTATATCACATTGGAGTTAGTTGTTCTTTAAATGTTTGATAGAATTCACATGTAAATCCTTGTGGTCCTGGGAGTTTTTTCATTGGGAGTTGATTAATAGTGATTTCTTTTTTTAAAAAAATGGGCCTATTTCAGCAATTTACTTCCTACTGTGTTAATCTGGGCAGCCTATATTTTTGAAGGTAATCATACATTCACTTAGGTTATCAAATTTATTGGCATAAAGTTGGGCAAAGTAACTCCTAATTATTGACCTGATTCCCTCTTCATTAGTGGGGAGTTCTCCCTTTTTATTTTTAAGACTAACAATTTGATTTCCTCTTTCCTTTTTCTAATCAAATTTGCCAAAGGTCTATCTATTTTGTTGTTTTGTTTTGTTTTTTTCATAAAACCAACTCTTAGTTGTATTTATTAATTCAATAGATTTTTTTTTTTACTTTCAATTTTATTAATTTCTCCTTTTAATTTTAGAATTGGGGGGGTTAATTTGCTCTTTTTCAAGCTTTTTTAAGTTGCAAGCCCAATTCATTGATCTTTTTTTTCTGTATTTTATTCAAGTAGGCCTCAAGAGATATAAAATTTCTCTTTATTACCTAGCTTTGGCTGCATCCCATAAACTTTGGTATGTGGCCTCATTGTTGTCATTCTCTTGAGTGAAATTAATTAAATCTATGATTTGCTGTTTCACCCATCCATTCTTTAGGATGAGATTGTTTAGTTTTCTATTACTTTTTTCCATTTAGTTTTCCCTAGCTTTTTGTTGAAAGTAGTTTTTATTCCATCATTATATGAAAAGAATTTATTTACTATTTCTGCCTTTCTGTATTTAATTTTAAGGTCTTTATGTCTTAATATATGGTCATTTTTTAATAGTTTCTATGAACTGCTGAGAAGAAAGTGTACTGCTTTCTGTCTATTTAGTTTACTCCAAAGTCGATCAAACCTAACTTTTTAAATATTTTATTTACCTCTTTAACTTCTTTCTTTTTTGTGCTTTGATTTATATAATTCTGAGAGTGCAAGGTTGGATTTCCCACTGTTATAGGTTTGCTGTCTATTTCTTTTTGCAGCTCTCTTAACTTCTCCTTTAGGAATTTAAATGTTATACCACTCTGTGCATATATGTTTAGTATTGATATTGCTTCATTATCTATATTTCCATATATGTATCAATATGTATACATATATTGGATTTCATATGTATTTCAACATATGTAATGTGTATTGGACTACCTGCCAGCTAGGGAATGGGGTGGGGGGAAGGAGAGGAAAATTTGGAACAAAAGGTTTTGCAAGGGTCAATAATTGGAAAAATTACCAATGCATTTGTTTTGTGAATAAAAAAAAATTTAAAAAGAGGGAGTCCTACTTGATAGTCTCTAAGGTCTCTTTATTTCTAAATCTATGATTCTTTGATGCCTTATCACCAACTAATGAATGAACTAGTGAGCAAAAAGCTGGTTTTAAGTCAGAAAGACTTACATAGTATATCCTCTGATGTATACTGTATGATGCATAACTGTTTATCAGTCATCCCAGTTCTTTTGATGGCTAGATATATTAATATATTAATATTATAGATATTATATTAATATTATAGATATTATAGATATAATAATATAGATATATTAATCTATAGCAAGATAAAGTTTCCTTCCTTATTTCTTTTAATTAGATAGATTTTTGCTTTTACTTGATCTGAGATCAGTATGGCTACCCATGATTTTTTATTTCACCTGAAGCATAATAGATTCTGCTCTAGCCTTTTACCTTTACTCTGTATTATCACCCTGCTTTAAATGTGTTTCCTTTAAATAACATATTGTAGGATTCTGACTTTTGATTCAGTCTGCTATCTGCCTTGGCTTTATGAGAGAGATTATCCCATTCACATTTATGGTTAAAATGACTAATTCTATATTTCCTGGCACCTTATTATCCCCAGATTATACTTTTCTGTTTCTTCTCCTTTTAACCCCCTTCTCAGTATTAAACTTATGAGCACCACTTGTGTCATGCAGTTCTCTCTCTTTAGAATCCCTTGCTCAACCTTAGAGTCCTTCCCCCTTTGTGCTCTTTTCCTTATTATTTTTATATTCTCTTCTATTAAGCCTACTCTTTTCCTTTTCTCTTTTCCTCTCCCACTTTTTAATGAGGTGAAAGAAGTTTCTTTGTAAACCAAATATGTCTAATATTTTCTCTTTGATCCAAATTTGATGAGAGTAAGATTCACACAATGTTCCTCCTTCTCTTTTAATTTCCTCAGATGTGATAGGTTTCTTTTGCCTCTTTGTGAGATGTAATTTCCCTCTCTTTCCCTCCACTTTTCCCTTTTTCTGATACAATTCACTTTCCACTTGTAATTCTCTCTCAACATAATAACAGTAAAATCCAATAATACATGTACTTTTTATATATGCCCATAACAGAAATACAGTTCGTAAGAGTTTCTAATCTTTTTATATTTCTCTTGAGTCTTATATTTGGAGGTCAATTTTTTTTTTTATTTAGCTCAGGTTTTTTCATTAGAAATAAATGGAATTCACCTGTTTCACTTAATATCCATCTTCTTCCCTGGAAGAAAATGCTCAGCTTAGCTGGGTAGTTTATTTTGGCTGCATTTCAAGTTCTTTTGTCTTTCAGAATTTCATATTCCAGAGCCTTTGATCCTTTAATGTGGAAGCTGCTAGATCCTGAGTGATCTTTTTTGTGACTCCTTGGTATTTGAATTGTTTTGTTCTCACTGCTTATAATAGTTTTTCCTTAGTATGATAGTTCTCAAATTTACCCACAGTATTCCTTGGAGTCTTTATTTTGAGGTCTCTTTCAGAAGATGTTCGATGAATTCTTTCAATGCCTATTTTACTTCTGATTCTATTACATCTGAGCAGTTATCTTTGATGATTTCCTGAAAAATAGGGTCTAAGCTCTTTTTTTCATGATTTTTAAGGAGCCCAATAAACCTTAGATTATCTATCCTATATGCATTTTCCAGGTCTCTTGTTTTTCCAAGTACATATTTAACAATTTTTTTTCTGTTTTTTTTTTTTTTTTTCATTTTTTTGGTTTTGCTTGACTGATTCTTGATGTCTCATCAAGACATCTTTTCACTTGTTCAGTTCTGATTTTTGATTATTTACTTTCTTCATTTATTTATTTATTTTTCCTTTTTTTGTATACGTACAATTGATTTTTCAAATGAGTTGTTTTGTTCTATGAAATTACTTTTTTTCCATTTCACAATTTTTTTAATGAATTATTTTCTTTTTCCAATTCACAAATCCTACTTTCCTGGGGATTGTTTATCTTTTTCAATTCACAAATTCTGTTTCCCTGGGAGTTCTTTACCTTTTCCATTTCAAATATCAGGGAGTTCTTTTCTTTTTCAAATCTTTCTTTTAATGAGTTATATGCCTTTTCCACACAATCTTGCAGAGTTTCTCTTTCTTTTCCCCATTTTTCTTCTAGCTTTCTTTTAATTTTTTAAAAATATCTTCTAGGAGATACTTGTACGGTGGGAACCAGGTTATATCCCCCTTTGGAGTTTTGTCTGAGACTGTCTGCTATTATTCTCTTAGGGTTGGAAATCTGTTCTTTCAGTATAGAAGCTATCTATATTTAGAGCTCAATTTGCTTTTTTACTCATTAAAAAAAATATCTTGGGATCCACTTTTAGAGCAAGGAGGTTCCCTGCTTCCTCTACAAAATAGGGACAAATGGACAGTGGCTGTCATGCAAACAGGCTATAAAGAATGGCCAGCCTATGAAAGAGCAACTGCCTTGTGGAGTGAGACTGCACTATGCTTGTATGGCTGCACTGTCATGGTGCTGAGTCACTCCCAGTGCTGGGTTGGTGTGGCCAGGTTCTGTGAAATTCTGGCATTTTGGGGCAAACTCTACCTTTTGTGTTTGTGAAACTTCTCTGCTGATCTACAGCTTTGTAACCAAAGCAGAGTAGCCACACTGTTGTAGAGTCCTCCGTGAAAATTCTCCACCTTTTGGAGACTGCACCCCACCCCTGCTTTGCTCAGCACATGCTGGCTTCTGTGTTCTGCCTCCCTGCCTTTTCTGGCCTCCTCCCACCTGATCAAGACAAACATTTTCTGGCAATCTTCCAAATTATCTTCTGCTGGTAATTTGTTGTACTCCCAATATTCGTGGATTCTACTAGTCACTTTTTTCAGAGGCTGAATTTTGTAATCACTAGTGACAGTAGTAGGGAAGCTCAGAAGGAAGTGTGTGTCCTCTCCACCATTTTGGCTCTCTTCCCTCCCTCCCCCCCCAATTTGGCTAATTCCATTTTTTAAGCAGTTTTCCAAGTTGTTGACTTTTTTTTAAAATCATAATTCTCTTTCATTACTCTTATTTATCTTCTCTTTTTTTTCCTTTTACTTCTCTTATATGATTTTATGCATTTTTTTTAGTACTTCCAGGAGTTGTTTTTGGACTTGAGACTGCTTCCAGTTTTTGTTTGGAATTTTGACCATAAATGTTTTGATATTGATGTCCTCTTCTGACTTTGTGTCTAGGTTTTTCTAGACCTGTCACCATAATGACTTGCTATTGTCAATAGACTACAGAACAATATTTTGTTATTGTTGCTATTTTTGTCTCATCCTCCCTCCCCACACACACTTTTTTGGTATTTTCCCTTTCTTTTAAATTTGTCCTTTGTTCCCTATGTAGAAATATTGCCTCAAGTTTCTTGTGACAGTGGATGTAATCCTTGACTGTTTACCTTAAGTTATATTGACATTGCCCTAAGGCTCAAAAGGGATGGCTATTTATGGTGCTGTACTAAAATGGATTCTGGTGGGGGTGACTGTCATTGATGAAGGAAGCAAGTGTTTGTCAGCTTATGAAATACTAAGCTGGAGTCCTAATCTTAGAAAATGATATGTGCTGAAAGACTGGCAGGGTTTCTTGCATTTCACTGGGGCTACAATGAATCATTGGTGTGGTAGCTGTAGAACTCCTACATGTTGGAAGCTGTGGTAATGTATGTGGTAGTCTTTGCTCTGGACATTAACTGCCCATTCAAGAGTATACAAACAAACAAACAAACAAAGAAACAAAAACTTGAAGTTCTTGTTGCTAGAGTATGTCTGACCAGAACAGGTCTACATTGACGCATGTGGTGGTTCCTTTACTTGGAGTCTGCTTGCCCTCTGTCTTTGTCAAGGCATGTAAGGAGTTCTGATGTCAGTGTTTAACCATTCTACCATACTGGTACTCTGATTCTCCTAGTGGGTTTACTGAAGAGGGGCTTGCTGATAGCTTGCTAGCAAAGTTCCTATTCTGAACTGTGGCACCTCTTTCCTGAGAGAACCTGAATTCCTTTGCTGATCCTGGATTAATATGTTGTTTCCTTTTGTCTCCTTGCTGCCATGTGGCAATATTTTATGGTTGATAAGAAGTGATTATGGAGAATTATACTGAAATACAGCTCATTCCACCATCTTGGCTCTCAGGAGTGATAGGAAGTAGTCTGAAACCCAGAAAAAACTCATGGGAGAGCTCAAAAATAAATTTAAATATCATATTTAAAAGATAGATGAAAAATTGGGGGGAAATGAGAATGATCCAGGGAAATTTTTTAAGACTAAAAAGCTTGCCAAAAAAAAAAAAAAAAAAACAACTACTGAAAAAGTAGAATAATTCAAATGAAAAAAGAGATAGGAAATTCCCCTGAAGAAAACAATTCTTTAAAAAGTTCAATCAGTGCTTACAATCTTGTGGATGTGAGAAGGGGAAGAAAGAGGAGAAAAAGAATACTGAAGCTCAAAAATTTATAAAACTTTCTGTTGAAAACTATATTTACATGTAACTGGAAATAATAAAATACTATTAAATTGGGGGACATGTACAATCAAATAAATGGAAGAGCAAGTACAAAAGCTGAGGAAAGCATCTCCTTAAAAGTAAAAATTGGATAGGCGGAAGTTAATGACACTATGAGACATCGGGAATTAATGAAAAATTCAAAAGAATGAAAAAGTTGTTGAAGAAAAGGTAGATAGAGTATCTGACTGGAAAAACAACTGACCTGGAAAATACATGCTGCAAAAATAATGTCATGATCATATGAATGTCATAATTATAAAAAGAGCCTGGGCACCAACTTTTATGAAATGATCAAATAAAATTATCCTGGTATCTTGGAACCAGAAAGCAAAATGGTCATTAAAAGAATACACTGGTTATCTCAGGAAAGAAAACCCAAAATAGAAACTTCAAGAAACATTATAATCAAATTTCAGAACAAGTAAAGAAATATTACCATTAATCAAAAAGAAATATTTCAAATATCAGCCACAATTAGGATTTTACAGGATTTGGCATTTGAAACTTTAAAGTATCAGAGATCATAGAACATGATATTCAGAGTGACAAAGGAACTAAGACTATAATTAAGAACGAAACCAAAAAATACATTGGGGAAAAATGATCTTTCAATAAAATAGAAACATCCCAAGCTTCCATAAGAAGAAAACCAGAATTACTAATGTGTCTTTCTGAGGCAGAACTTGATTCCAGATCATTCTGACTTCCAAAATAACTTTTATTTCACTTCCCTTTTGCTTCTCATCACTTTCTTGGAAAATTGTGCTTCCTTTTTTTTTTTTTTCTTCAAATTCTTTTACTTTAAGTCCTTCATTTTTTTATAACTCTAGACATTATGAAATAGATTTCATTTAGTATATTTTCTTTATGATTTGGTGCCAGTGAGATAGATTAGAAAGAGTTCAAGATTTAGAATCATAAGAGTTTGTGATTCAGATATTTTTGTCATGTAAGAGTTCTGAAGCCATGGGGACTCTCTGATCTAGTCTTTAAAATGATGATAATAATTTCTGAAGAATTAAGAACCCGGGGGAGCTCAAGGATAAAATGAGATATATGTGAAGATTTTTTTGTGAATATTAAACATAAATATGCATACATATATTTATTTATATTCCCATAGAGCATAATTCCTTGCATATCTCCATCATTAATTCTTATATATTAGTTTATATATTTACAGGTTGCATTATTATCTAAGCAGTATGAATGCTCTTACAAATGCAACACAAAACATATATGTTTTATAATTGTTTAGTTTTTAATTCATATCATGCCATAAACGCTGTATAAAAGTTCCTAACAATTAAAAATTTTATCTTCTGATATTTTTTGTATATAAGCATAGTACATGGGATGTTATTTGTTTAGTTCTTATTCTGGCGTCATGTTCATTGAATCAACTTTATTTGTTTGTTTTATACTATGTCTTATGCATGTCATCACTGTTAATATGCTAAAGTATGCTTATATGCCAGTTAGTCATGTCACATAAATATAAATTCAATTATAAAAATGTGATATGATATTATTAAAAATGATTTTTCTCTTTCTTTCTGCATGTATATATGTGTGAATGAGCACAAACTGTACAAACAAAAAAATGACAACTTTATTTCTGAATCAGTAGAATTAATTTATTCATTCAAAGTAAATGTTCGCCAATGGTATTTACCTTTCCATTTTCTAAGTTGGCAATATCTAAGAGAGAGACCCCCTTAGGATTGTCACAGGATGACCTGTGCTTTTTTACCTTTATTGAGATGGACAGTGGAGGTATCCTTGAATTCTGGGAGGAATAATCTCCTCTTGCCATATAAACTGGAAGATTTCTGCCAGCTTTTATATAAACAATAGATCCTTTACTTTGAAATTTTAGCTGGAATATAAGCAGTACCAGGTGTGTTGCCACACAGAATCTTTTCTTCAGTTGGAATTCAGCTAGGGACTTATTAATTTTAAGCTGAGGTAAATGGTCAGTGGCTTTAGGATTGATGATATATAGAATGATAGCCTGTTGAGAATATTTTGGAAGTGTTTAGCTTATCTCTGTAGGATCATGTCCATATGATCATTCAATGTAACTCCATCAGCAATGAATAGTTGAGATATACCGCAGGTCTTTGGCTCATGAAAAAATTTTTCAATCCATCAATAAAAATACTTTGGATTGTTACTATTAGAATAACACTGAATTTCATCAGCCTTCTTACTGAGCCAAGAATCTTCATCTATTTCTATTGTATTTTACTTTTGATTTAATTGAATGCTACTTCTTAGAGATGAATGAATTATTTTCATGATATAGTTTGTTGAGTTCTCCTTTTTCATTTAACAGCTTTTGAATTTCCCCATCATTTTTCAAACTAGTTTTGATTTTTGCAAATATTCTGATCCAGATGACCACCCCAACCTAATTACCTATCTAATCATGATATTATCATAAATCCTCTCCTTATTTCCTCATTTGTAAAAATAGTGATAATTGTGGTACAGTTATTTGGGGGAATGAAATAAAATGTTACAATTCAAGCAATTTGTCAACCTTAATGTTTTATATAAATTTCTTGTCTTCTAAATGGGGTAGAAGAAAGAAGAGGCAATGTGATCTTTCATTATTTGATTTATTGTTACTATACCTATGAATTTTTTTTGTTCTTTGTAAAAATTACTCTACCAATGAATCTACTTTGTAATTCATAGTCTTAGTAAGTTACCTAGAGCACCAAATGGATAAATGATTGGCTCAAGTTCACACAGCCAGTGTGCTTTGTGTATTAGAGTCACTGAATCAAATGCCTTTCTTATTTGAGATCAGCTCTCTATTCAATATTACCTCCTGCAATAACTTCAAATAAAAAGAACTATTCCTTTCATTACTGCCTTGCATGATCTGAGTGTTTGGAGAATCCTCTTGAAGCTCCAGCAACAGACTCCAGCAAAAATAGATACATATTCATGGACAAGTATTAACCTCTCAGAGTCTCATGTTTTTAACCTGTAGTATGGGGATAATGATGCATTATAATAGTAGTAATAAAAATAGTAGTAGTAGCAGCAGCAGTAGTAGTAATAGTAGTAGCAGTAGCAGTAGTAGTAGTAGTAAAGTTCAGTACTAATCTTACAGAGTTGTAATAAGGCTTTAATAAAACACATATATAGAGTTATTTTCAGTCTTTACAGCATTAGAATATTCCTCATAACAGCCTTGAGGAAGAAGCAGTATATTAAATTCCTTATTTACTAAATAGAAAAATGAATGCTCAGGTTTAGCAGATTATCAACCATCAGAAAGCTAGTGTTAAAGGAGGTTTTATTTGAGGCTTTCTGAATGCCAAATAAATGTTAAACTTATATGAAGAAAAGAAAATTATAAAAACATAAACGGGCCCAATGTTATGCTACTTGCCTTCTAGGTAAATTGTCTACTTATTTTGACCTATGACATGCTATTTCCATCCTTTTATGGGATGTTATGTTCTGATTTGCTTTCTGGGGGGTCTTGGGACATGCCTTCATTTCAGCAGAGAAATCACCACGAAAATAGCCAAGGATGAATTCTAAATTCTTTATTGTCTCCTTCACAGTCTGCCTCTTTGTCTGGGGCCTCAGCTATCTTTCTGGAGGCCCTTCAAATGGGCCTTTGTCTCAGTGGAGAAATGAAGAAGGACAGGCTAGCCACCATTGTCATGGGAGATGAAGTAAATGTCTCTCTTGCAGTTCTTGTTGGCTCTTATATATTCTATTACAATTACTTCATTGTAGGTGTCAATCTTATACAATAGGTGTCAATCTTGTAGAACTATATTAAGTACTAAGTACATGTGAAACTAGATAACCATTATCTTATCAATTCCACCAAGTTAATGGCTTGTTGTAGGACTAAATCAATCATACTCAGCCTTAAGTATACTTCTCCAGAGTTCTGCCCTTTACAATGGGGTAGTAGGAAAAATGAAGATCTCATTTGGTACTTCATTGTCTTCTTATCTAACTTCTTAGTTTAGGCAAACAATGTTACTGAATTATCTGAAATCATTTTCTTTTAATGACTGCAACATAGTAAACTAAGGGTTGAAATTCCATTAATGTGTTCCTGAAATTAGAAATACTGTGTTTCCTCTATAATAAGACCTATCCCGAAAATAAGCCCTCCTCTTACTGTGTAAGATTCCTCTAAAATAAGCCCTCCCCTGAAAATAAGCCCTATTGAGATTGCTACTGTAGTGAAGGTGATCCCCTGCACTACACGCTACATTACGGTACCCTCTGTATGCACTGTCCTCCCCCCCGCCCCCGCCCCGAGATGAAGTGGTGCACGCTGTGCTCTGAGCTGCATCCAATCTGAGCTGCAGCAGTGAGCGCATCATCTTGTTCTTCCCCAGTGATTTGATGAAAATAAGCCCTCGCCTGAAAATAAGCCCTCTGGTGTTTTTCTGTCCAAAAAATTAATAAGACAGTGTCTTATTATCGGGGAAATACGGTATATACCTTTGATTCTTTCTTGAGTGATTCTCAAATCAAATAGAGCAACAGAGAAATAGTCATCAGGGAAAGAACTTATAGACAGTTTTAAGGAGTACCTAGAGGAAAATTCTATCATATTGGAAAACATACCAAAATTGATTTTTAATGGGTACTTCAATAAAAACTGCCTAATTTAATATGAAAAAAAATACTAGTTGATCAAAATGATATTGTGTCTATTACTTCCTTTACTTATTAAGAATAAATAGTTTTAAATTTAAGTGCCATAAGTGACATTCTATAATCTTCATTCGTTCATAACCAGATCATCTTGTTAAAATGGTACTTTTGTGACATTTTTCTTGTTGTTTGTCTTGTTGCTGCTGTATCAATGATTTAAAACACATATTTCGATCTTAGCTATTCTGTAAATTAATTCACTCATTTTTCAAACCTTTGAACTGAGGGCCAGAGCAATTAAATGGCTAACCTTGGCTCACACAGAGAAGTGGCAGAGGCAGCATTTGAACCCAAACCCTCTAACTCCTAATCTTTGATTCCTTCCAGCTTACCACATTGCTTCACAATTCTACTTTTTTTGTACCAGAGACATAAATACTCCACCTCTGTTCCATGTGTCACTGTTTTATCAATCTCTCTACTACGTATGCTTTCTCTTGTCACTTCATCCTTAGCTGGGAAAAAATAATAAAAGTATTTTATAACAAGAATTGTTATATCTGAAGATTCCTGGGAGGACAAGCTATAAACAAATAGTGCTAGATGATTGTGTGAGCTGTCAAGGGGGAAAGTAACAATTTCCCCTGCATATGATATAGTAGATGGAATAAACTCCTGGGAAATAAGGGATAGTTTGTTCTATGTTAAATCTGCCACTTAAGCAAACAATGCCATCCTAAGTGCCCTGGAACTCCTTTATACTCAATGTTGTGTGGCAAGAAGCTGTGACTTTTAAATTCTCTATTTAGGAAATTCCTTTAATTCATTCCTGGAGAAATTGTGCAATAAGAAGAATTTGTTTAAAGATCTGCTCATTCACTTTCTCAGGCACACAGGATCCTCATGGTTCCCCCTCTCCTTTGACAGTTTTTTTTGAGAACAATGCTCTACTGGAATTTTCAGCACCTAAAACTTTTTTTTTTCTTTATCAGAACTGACATAATAAAAATTACATTATACTTTGACTCACAGAAGCATAATATCAGTTATAAAGGGTCCCAGTGAACGTTCAATATATTCAACTAGTCCAAGCAATACCTAAATAAGAATTCTTGATATAATATGCCAGAAAAATGACTACCCAAGCCTGTTGGCCTTGTCGGCTATTTGTCTTTTCAAAGATCACTATCTATAATAGTAGCCTATTCCACTCTCACATAGCTATCTATCTGGATTTACCCTTTGCACCTTCTCCCAATATCTATCTGTTCTTCTCAGTTGTTTCATAAGTTAGTGACTGAATGACCAGCTTGACTTTCACCCAGTCTTGGGTAAAAGTTCAACAAGTTTAATTCCTTCTTTTTACAGATGAGGAAACTAAGCCCCAGAAAGTTTATAATGGGAAAAACCTTATAATTCTAGAGTTAGGTTTTGAATGATGATCTTTGGATGCTTTCTGTCACATTATAATTATAGAGTGTGATACCATAAGTGGATATTAATTGGAATTAGATAATTGAAGATGTACAAGTGGGAGAGATAAAAACATTCTGTGCAAAAACATGGTTTTAGAAAGTTCAATAAACTTATAGGGTATAATGAGCAAACACTAATTTGGACTATTTATGCATGACTTATTTGGATGAAAGATGCAATTCATAACTGCAAAGGATTACTATGAACTTTGAAAGAACATTGTTGGGAACCTTTTAGCATTCTTAGTATATGTTTAGAAGTTAGGATTAGAGTTCAGATAAAATATGTAAGATTGAGATAAAGGAAGGTAGATAGACCTGGGGATCTTTGCCTTACCATCTTTCCTGTATGGCAAGTAATGCAATATATGTAAAACATGTCAAATATATATTAAATACAATACATGTATACATATTTATATAATTATATTGCTGCACAAGAAAAATCAGACTAAAAAGGAAAAAAAATGAGAAAAAATGCAAGCAAACAACAACAAAAAGAGTGAAAATGTTATGTTGTCATCCACAGTAAGTTTTCATAGACCCCTCTCTGGGTGAAGATGGCTTCCTTTATCACAAGATCATTGGAACTGGTCTCAATCATTTCATTGCTGAGAAGAGACACATTTGTCAGGGATTCATCACTGTATAAGCTTGTTGTTACCATATACAATGATCTCCTGGTCCTACCCATTTCATTCAGCATCAGCTCATATAGTCTCTCCAGGCCTCTCTGACATCATTCTGCTGATTTTCCTTATAGAACAACAATATTCATGTACCATAACTTATTCAGCCATTCTCCAACTGATGGGCATCCATTAAGTTTCCAGTTTCTTGTAACTACAACAAGTTCTGCTATAAACATTTTTGCACATGTGGATTCCTTTCTTTCCTTTATGATCTCTTTGGGATTTAAGCCCAGTAGAAACACTGCTGTATCAAAGGGTATACATTATTTGAAAGTCCTTTGGTCATAGTTCCAAATTGTTCTCCAGAATAGTTGTATTAGTTCACAGCTATACCAACAATGTATTAGTGTCCCAGTTTTCCCACATCTCCTCCAACATTTGTCATTATCTTTTCCTGTCAACTCAGCCAATCTGAGAGATGTTTGGCAGTACCTCAGGGTTACCTTAATTTGCATTTGTCTGATCAATATTAATAATTAATATAAATACAAATGGTTTCTATTTCTTCAGCTGAGAAGTGTTATTGCATATCCTTTGACAATTTATCAAGTGGAGAGTGGCTTGAATTCTTAAAAAATTAAGTCAATCCTCTATATATTTTAGAGATGAGACCTTTATTTTTTTTATTCAATATTCAATATATTTTTATATTCAAGGATTCTGATAAAGGTCTCATTTTTAAAATGAGACCTTTATCAGAATCCTTGAATATAAAACATTTTCCCCAGTTTATTGCTTCCCTTCTAATTTTGTCTGCATTGGTTTTGTTTGCATAAAACCTTTTTAATTTAATTGATAAAATTATATATTTGTGTTCAAGAATGAACTCCAGTTCTTCTTTGGCCATAGATTCCTTCCGTCTCCATAGATCTGAGAGATAATCTATCCTTTATTCATCTAATTTACTTATAGTATCATTCTTTATGCCTAAATCAAGAACTCATTTTGACCTTATCTTAATATAGTGTGTTAGGTGTGAGTCAATGCCTAATTTCTGCCATACTAATTTCCAATTTTCCCACCACTTCTTTTCCAGTAGGAATTTCTCATTCCAAAAGATAGATGGGATCCATAGGTTTGTCGAACACTAGATTACTACAGTCAATGACTATGGACTATTTTGTCCTGTGAACTAACCCATTCCACTGATTGACTACTTAATTTCTTAGCCAGTACCAAATGGTTTTAATGACTTCTGCTTTATAACATAATTTTAAGTCTGGCACATCTAGGCAAACAATTGACATTTTTTCCTTAATTCCCTTGAATTTCTTGACCTTTTTTCCAGATTAACTTTGTTATTATTTTTTCTAGATCTGTAAAATAATTTCTTGGTAGTTTGAGAGGTATGACACTGAATAAATAGATTAATTTAGGTACTATTGTCATTTTTATTATATTTGCTTGCCCTATACATGAGCATTTGATATTTTCCATTTGATTAGATCAGCCACTTATTTCTATGGAAAATGTTTTGTAGTTGTCTTCTATATAATCCCTGACCTTATCTTGGCAGATAGATAACCACATATTTTATATTATTGATAGTTATTTTAAATAGATTTTCTCTTTGTATCTCTTAGAACTTTGTTAGTAATATTTTTTAAAAAGTTGATGATTTCTGTGGATTGATTTTGTTTCCTGTAACTATGCTAAAGTCGTGAATTTTTTCTAGTGGGTTTTTAGTTGATTCTCTAGAATTCATTAAGAGGATATATAGAGATACCATCATATCTTCTTCAAAGAGTGATAATTTGGTTTCTTCATTACCTGTTCTAATTCCTTTAATCTCTTTTTATTCTCTTATTGCCAAAGCAACATTTCTAATACAATATTGAATAGTAGTGGTGATAGTGAGATAAGTTGTTTCATTCCTCTTATTGGGAATGGTTCTAGTTTGTTCCCATAAAATACTGATGGTTTTAAATACTTGCTACTGATCATTTTAAGGAAAATTCCATTTATTCACATACTCTAGAGTTTTTAATATGAATAAATGTTGGATTTTGTCAAATGCTTTTTCTGCATCTATTGAGATAATCATTTTTTTTTTTAGTTTGGTTATTGATATAGTCAATTATGCCAATGATATTCCTCAAATTGAACTAGCTCTGCATTCCTGTTATAAATCTTACTTAATGGTGATGTGTTATCCTGGGAATAACTTTCTAAAATATCTTTACAATATTTTATTTAAGATTTTTTCATCAATAATCATTAGGGAAATTGGTCTATAATTTGCTTTCTGTGTTTTAACCCTACCTGCTTTAGGTATCAGCATCATATCTGTATCATAAAATGAATTTGGTAGGACAACTTCTTTCCCTAGTTTTTTAAATAATTTGCACAATATTGGAACTAATTGTTCTTAAAATGTTTGGTAGAATTCACATCTAAATTTATCTGGGACGAGATTTTTTTCTGAGAGAACTAATAGCTTTTTATTTTTTTTTTCCAATGGGATTATTTAAATAATTTATTTCCTATTCTGTTAATCTGGGCAATCTATATTTTTGTAGGTATTGCTCCATTTCACTTAGATTATCAAATTTATTGACATATACTTGGGCAAAATGGTACCTGATCATTGCTCTAATTTTCTCTTCATTGCTGGAAAATTCTCCCTTTTAATTTTTGAGACTAACAATTTGATTTTCTTTTTAGTTTTTTTCTAATTAAATTAACTAAAGGTTTATTTATTATGTTGGGTTTTTTTTATGAAACTAGCTCTAAGTGTTTATTAGTTCATCAGTTGTTTTTTACTTTCAGCTTTGTTAATCTCTCATCTTATTTTCAGAATTTCAAATTTAGCACTTAATTGTTTTTTCTTTCTTCTTTTTCTAGTTTTGTTGTTGTTGTTGTTGTTGTTGTTATTGCCAACCCCATTCATTCATCTTCTCTTTTTCTAGTTTATATAAGTAAGCATCTAGAGATATAAAATTTTCCCTAAGAACTACTTGGGTACATTCTACACATTTTAGTATGTTGTTTCATTATTCTCATTCTCTTGGATGAAATTACATTTTTAAAAATTTATTTGTTTATTTATTGTTTCATGTAGTGTTCTCTTCTTTTCTCAAATATATATGGTTCTCTCTGGGAGCAGGTTTCTTGGGGAGGTTTAAGCAGCCTTAGTTTCATTCCTTGTAATAATCACCTCAAATGCATCCAGCTGTTAAAGTAGTTCTTTATTGTCTCTTCCAAAATAGCCCAGTTAGCTTTCTTTGGTTCTGAGAACTCTTGTTACTAGTCTTTTGCCTTTACCAGATTCTGCCTCTAGCTCAACTCTGACTCCTGGTTGCTCAATTCCCTCAACTGACTGACTTCTGGCTTTCAATCTCTTCAACTAACTCCTCCACTGACTCTGCTCCTTTTATGCTCTTTTAGAGGTATAAATTCAAAGATTGACTCCTCCTCTGAGAGTGGAATTATGGGAGGTGTAACTTGTGAATCCCCCGGACTTGTGAACTCTAATGTGTAAACTCTCTTAAAAGTATGAGCTCTAATGTGTGAACCAATTACATAAGCATTGTTTCTATCAACTCTAATGACTTAACACCTTGTAAGGATTCTAACAGTTCCACCCACTAATTATTTAGGATTAGATCATTTAAATTCAAATTAATTTTGGTCTATTTTTTTCTGGCCCTTTAGTACTTGCAATTTTTATTCCATTATCTGATCTGAAAAAGATGGATTTACGATTTCTTTTTTTTAATTATAGCTTTTTTATTTACAAGATATATGTATGGGTAATTTTTCAGCACTGACAATTGCAAAATCTTTTGTTATAATTTTCCCCTCCTTCCCCCCCATCCCCTCCCCAGATGGCAGGTAGACCAATACATGTTAAATATGTTAAAGCATATATTAAATACAATACGTGTATACATTGGATTTACTATTTCTGCCTTTCTGCATTTAATTCTGAGCTTTTTATGTTCTACTATATGGTCAATGTTTGTACACATTCCATGAACCACTAAGGCAAAAAATATCCTTCTTTCTATCTCTATTCAATTTTTTTCCAAAGATCTATTATATAATTATATATTGTTATATATAGCAATTTGGATGATATACAACTTGGTTAATATATGTTTAGTATTGATATCACTTCATTACATATTGTACCCTTTAGCAAGATAAAGTTTCCTTGCATATCTCTTTTAAGTAGATTATTTTTACTTTTGATTGATCTGAGATCAAGATCACTACCATGCTGTTTTTGTTGTTGGTGTTGTTTTATTTCAGCTGCAGTATAATAGATTTGGCTTCAGCCTTTTACCTTTATTCTGTATGTATCACTCTGCTTTAAATGTTTCATGTAAACAATATATATGGAAAATGAATGGATGCCCATCAATTGGAGAATGGTTGAGTAAATTGTAGTATATGAATGTTATGGAATATTATTGTTCTGTAATGAATGACCAGCAGGATGAATACAGAGAGAACTAGAGAGAGTTACATGAACTGATGCTAAGTGAAATGAGCAGAACCAGGAGATCATTATATACTTCAACAACAATACTGTTTGAGGATGTACTCTGATGGAAGTGAACCTCTTCGATAAAGAGAGCTAATTCAGTTTCAATTGATCAAGGATGGACAGAAGCAGCTACACCCAAAGAAAGAACACTGGTGAATGAATATAAACTGCTTGCATTTTTGTTTTTCTTTCTGGGTTATTTATACCTTCTGAATCCAATTCTCCCTGTGCAACAGGTTCTGCACACATATATTGTATCTAGGATATACTGTAACCTATTCAACATGTAAAGGACTGCTTGCCATCTGGGGGAGGAGGTGGAAGAAGGGAGGGGAAAAATCGGAACAGAAGTGAGTGCAAGGGATAATGCTGTAAAAAATTATCTTGGCATAGGTTCTGTCAATAAAAAGTTATTAAAAAAAAACAATATATGGTAGAATTCTGGCTTTTAATTTAGTCTGCTATCTGCTTCATTTTAAGGGTGTGTGCATCCCATTTACTTTCACAGTTAAAATTACTAATTCTTTAATTCCTGCTGTCTTATTTAGCCCAAATTATACTTTTCTTTTTCTTTTCCCCTTTTCTTTTCTTCCCAATATTTTTTGACCATCACTGTCCTCAAACAGCTCTCCCCTTTTACCTTTTTCTCCCCCTTTTTTATATTTTTCCCTTACTACTTCTGTTTTCCTACTATTAGCCTCCCCATTTTCTTTCCCCTTTCCATTCCTCCTTCCCTATAGGGTGAGATAAGTTTCTCTGTGAATCTAAATATGCTTGATATTCTCTCTTTGAACCAAATCTGATGAGAATAAGATTCATACAATATTTATGTCACTCCCTTCCTTTCTTCAATTATAATACATTTTTTTTTTGTATCTTCATGAGATATAATTTACCTTAATTTACTTTTTCTTATAGTACAATCCCCATTTGGCCTCTAGTTTCTATTTTATGCTATTGCAATAAAATCATATTATATCTACATTATCTATGTATGCCTATAACAGAGCTACAATTCTCAAGAAATCTTTGCTTTTTACCTTTTCATGCTTCTCTTGAGTTCTGTACTTAGAAATCAGATTTTTGCTTAGCTGTAGTCTTTTCATAAGAAATAAATGAAATTCACCTTGATCATTGAAAGCCCATCTTTTACTCTGAAAGATAATGCTCAGTTTTGCTGGATAGTTGATTCTTGGCTGCAATCCAAGTTCCTTTGTCTTTTGTATTATGAGATTTCAGTCCCTTTAATCCTTGAAAGTGAAAGCTGGTAGGATCTGGGAATCTCAATTATGGCTACTCAATATCTGATTTTTTTTTCCTGGCTACTTGCAATAGTTTCTTCTTAATCTCATAATTCTGAAATATAGCTATGATTTTCCTTGCAGCTTTTATTTTGGCATCTCTTTTAGGAGGTGATAGATGAATTCTTTCAACGGCTATTTTAGCCTTTAATTCTAGAATATCAGAACAAATTTCCTTGATGATTTCTTGAAAAATGATGTCTAGGATCTGTATTTCATCATGGTTTTCAGGAAGTTCAGCAATCCTTAGAATGTTTCTCCTTGATCTATTTTCTTGATTTTCCAATGAGGTATTTTACATTTTCCTCTATATTTTCATAATTTCTGTTTTGTTTGATTGATTCTTCAAGTCTCATTGTGTCTTTCATTTCCATTTGCTCAGTTTTAATTTTTTTGTGAATTATTTTTTAATTAGCTTTTAAGCTTCTCTTGCATTTGGATAATTGCATTTTTAAATGAGTTGTTTTGTTCAATGTCTTTTTTTTCCATTCCACAAATTCTGTTTTTCAAGAAGTTGTTTTCTTCCATTTTGCCAAATCTATTTTGTAAAGAATTACATTATTTTTTTCTATTTTATTATTTCTATTTTATAATAATTTTTCTTAAGATATTTTCTGTATTTCCTTTTCCAAACTTTCCTGCAATGTTCTCATTTCCTTTCCCAATTTTATTCTAATTCTATTTTAATATCCTTTTTGAATTTTTCCAAAAAAGTTTTGTGAGATAGGTACCAACTCATATCACTCTTTGGGGCTTTATCAAGAGATGATTTGCCTTTAAGGTCCTCAGATTTTGGAGTCTTTTCTTCTCTTTTTCCATAAAAACTATTTATGGCCAGATTTCTTTTTGTCTTTTTGCTCATTTTTTGAAGGTTGAGGTCTGTTCTTTGGGCAAAGGGGAGATTGTCCTAAGCTTTCTCTATAGGCAATAGCTGTTGCACTGTGTTGGTGTTGCTGACTTCTGATTTTGGGTGGGTGTGGCCCCTTTATTCTGGGATTCAGAGGCTCATCATTTGCTACTGTATATGTGTTTATGAGTATATGTATGTATTTGCATTATGCTAACACACACACATTTTACTTTAAACTATTTGGGATGAATATGAATTTAAGCATTGCCCTCTATCATTTCAATTTTCCCATCCATTATAAAAACTTATATTTGCATTCTTTTTTTTGACATGATATAATTTTGCCATTCTGAGTTTTCCTTCCCCCTTCTTTCAATGCATCTCTCTCTTTCTCTCTGTCTGTCTTTCTTTATCTTTCTCTCTCTTTTTATCTGTCTTTTTCTGTCTTTTACCCACTCTATCTCTAGATAGAGAGATTTAATTCCTGATTACTGCTCTCTCTCTCTCTCTCTCTCTCTCTCTCTCTCTCTCTCTCTCTCTCTCTCTTTCTCTCTCTCTCTCCCCCCACCAAGGTAATTGGGATTAAGTGACTTGTCCAGGGTAACACAGCTGGGACATGTTAAATTTCTGAGGTCAGATTTGAAATCAGGTCCTCTGACTTCAGGACTGGTGCTCTATCCACAGCATCACCTAACTGCCCTATCTCTCTCTCTCTCTCTCTCTCTCTCTCTCTCTCTCTCTCTCTCTCTCTCTCTCTTTCTCTCTCTCTTTTTATTATAGCTTTTTATTTACAAGATATATGCACAGGTAATTTTTCAGCATTGACAACTGCAAAACTCTTTGTTCCAACTTTTTCCACTCCTTCCCTCCACCCTTTCCCCCAGATGGCAGGTTGATCAATACATGTTAAATATATTAAAGTATAAGTTAAATACAATATATGTATACATGTCCAAACAGTAATTTTGCTGTACAAAAAGAATTGGACATTGAAATAGTGTACAATTAGCCTGTGAAAGAAATCAGAAATGCAGGCGGACAAAAATAGAGGGATTTGGAATTCTATGTAGTAGTTCATAGTCATCTTCCAGAGTTCTTTGACTGGGTGTAGTGAGTTCAGTTCATTCCTGCTCTGTTAAAACTGATTTGGTTCATCTCATTGTTGAAGATGGCCACGTTCATCAGAAGTGATTATCATATAGTATTGTTGTTGAAATATATAATGATCTGATGGTCCTGCTCATTTCACTCAGCATCACTTCATGTAAGTCTTTCAAGGCCTTTCTGAAATCATCCTGCTGGTCATTTCTTACAGAACAATAAAATTACATAATATTCATATACCACAATTTATTCAGCCATCTCCAATGGATGGGCATCCACTCAGTTTTCAGTTTCTGGCCACTACAAAGAGGGCTACCACAAACATTCTTGCATATACAGGCCCCTTTCCCTTTTTTAAAATCTCTTTGGGATATAAACCCAGTAGTAACACTGCTGGATCAAAGGGTATGCAGTTTGATGACTTTTTGAGCACATTTCCAAATTGCTCTCCAGAATGGTTGGATGTTTTCACAATTTGGCCAAGAATGTAGCAGTGTCCCAGTTTTCCCACATCCCTACACCATTTGGCATTATCTTTCCCTATCATTCTAGTCCATCTCATAGTTGTGCAGTGGTATCTCAGAGTTGTCTTAATTTTCATTTCTCTGATTTAATAATGACTTGGAGCATCTTTTCATATGGCTAAAAATAGTTTTAATTTCTTCATCTGAGAATTGTCTGTTCATCCTTTGATCATTTATCAATTGGAGAATGGCTTGATTTCTTATAAATTGGAGTCAATTCTCTATATATTTTTGAAATGAGGCCTTTATCAGACCTTTGACCATTTATCAATTGGAGATCAGCTTGATTTCTTAAAAAGTAGAGCCAATTCTCTATATATTTTGGAAATGAGGCCCATCAGAAACTTTGACTATAGAAAATGTTTTCCCAGTTTCTTGTTTCCCTTCTAATCTTGTCTGCATTAGTTTTGTATGTGCCAAAACTTTTCAATTTGATATAATAAATTTTTTCTATTTTATGATCAATAATGATCTTTAGTTATTCTTTGGTCACAAATGCCTTGCTCTTCCACAGGTCTGAGAGGCAAACTATCTTAAGTTCATCTAAATTATTTATAATCTCATTTTCTTTGCCTAACTCATGAACCCATTTTGAACCCATTTTTGTTGGTGTACAATGTTATATGTGATTCAATGCCTACATTCTGCCACACTAATTTCCAATTTTCCCAGCAATTTTTTGTCAAACAGTGAGTTCTTATCCCAAAAGCTGGGGTCTTTGGGTTTGTCAAACACTAGATTATTAAAGTTATTGGCTGTTCTGTCCTTTGAACCTAACTTATTCCACTGATCGACTAGGCTATTTCTTAGCCAATACCAAATGGTTTTGGTAATCGCTGCTTTATAATATAATTTAAGATCTGGTACAGCTAGGCCACCTTCATTTGATTTTTTTTTCATTAATTTCCTTGAAATTCTTGACCTTTTGTTTTTCCATATGAACTTTGTTGTTATTTTTTCTACGTCATTAATAGTTTTTTGGGAGTCTGATTGGTATAGCACTAAATAAATAGATTAGTTTAGGTAGTATTGTCATCTTTATTATATTTGCCCTCCCTATCCAAGAGCATTAAATATTTTTCCAGTTGGTTAGATCTGACTTTATTTGTGTGGAAAGTGTTTTGTAATTTTGCTCATAAAGTTTCTGATTTCCCCTTGGCAGATAGATTCCTAAATATTTTGTACTATCAGTAGTTACTTTAATTGGAATTTCCCTTTGTAACTCTAACTATTGAATTTTAAGGATATTGATGATTTATGTGGGTTGATTTTGTATCCTGCAACTTTGCTAAAGTTGTGGATTATTTCTAATAGCTATTTAGTAGAATCTCTGGGGTTTTCTAAGTATACCATTATATCATCAGCAAAGAGTAAAGTTTGGTTTTCTCATTTACTACTCTAATTCCTTTCTTCACTTTCTCAACTCTTACTGCCAAAGCTAGCATTTCTAATACAATATTAAATACTGATGATGATAGTGGGCAACCATGTTTCATTCCTGATCTTATTGGGAATGGTTCCAGTTTATCCCAATTACATATGATGCTTCTGCTGGTTTTAAATAGATGCTACTGATTATTTTAGGGAGAAGTCCATGTATTCTTGTACTCTCAAGTGTTTTTAATAGGAATGGATGTTGGATTTTATCAAATGCTTTTTCTGCATCTATTGAGATGATCATATGGTTTTTGTTAATTTGGGTTATTAATATGGTCAATTATCCTAATAGTTTTTCTAATATTGAACCAGCCGTGCATTCCTGGTATAAATCTTACTTGATCATGGTGTATTATCCTGGGAATGATTTTCTGTCATCTTTTTGCTAATATCTTATTTAAGATTTTCGCTTCAATATTCATTAGGGAGATCAGTCTATAATTTTGTTTCTCTGTGTTCATCCTAACTGGTTAGATATCAGTATCATGTCTGTGTCATAAAAGGAATTTGGTAGGAGTCCTTCATTCCCCATTTTTTCAAATAGTTTATATAGCATTGGGGCTAATTGTTCTTTAAATGTTTGGTAGAATTCATATGTAAATCCATCTGATGCTGGGAATTTTTTCTTAGGGAAGTGATTAATAGCTTGTTCTATTTCTTTTTCTGAAATGTGACTATTTAAGCAATTTACTTCCTCATCTGTTAATCTGGGAAGCCTATATTTTTGGAGATAGGCATCCATTTCACTTAGGTTATGAAATTTATTGGCATAAAATTGGGCAAAATAACTCATTATTATTTCTCTAATTTCCTCTTCATTGGTGGAAAGTTCTCCCTTTTCATTCTTAAGACTACTAATTTGATTTTCCTCCCTCCTTTTTCTAATCAAATTTACCAAAGGCTTATATATTTTACTGTTTTTTTTTTCATAGAACCAACTTTTAGCTTTACTTATTTATTTATTTATTAGTTCAATAGTTTTTTTTTTTTTTTTTACTTTCAATATTATTAATTTCTCCTTTTAATTTTAGAATTTCAAGTTTAGAATTTGATTGGGGGTTTTGAATTTGGTCTTTTTCTAGCTTTTTAAGTTACAATCCCAATTCATTGATCTTTTCTTTCTCTATTTTATTCAAGTAAGCCTCTAAAGATATAAAATTTCTTCTCATTACCACTTTGGCTGCATTCCACAAAATTTGGTATGATGTTTCATTGTTGTCATTATCTGGAAATAAATTGTCAATTGTGTCTATAATTTGCTGTTTCACCCAATCATTCTTTAAGATGAAATTATTTAGTTTCCAAATACTTTTTGGTTTATTTACCCCTAACTTTTTGTTGAATGTTTCTGAAAAGATACCATTTACTATTTCTGCCTTCCTGCATTTAATTTTGAGGTCGTTATGTCCTAATATATGGTCAATTTTTGTATAGGTTGCATGAACTTCTGAGAAGAAAGTATATTCCTTTCTTTCACTATTCAATTTTCTCCAAAGATCTATGACACCTAATTTTCTAATGTTCTATTTACCTCTTTAATTTCTTTCTTATTTGTTTTGCGGTTTGATTTATCTAATTCTGAGAGTGCAAGTTTGAGATCTCCCACCATTACTGTTTTGATGTCTATTTCTTCTTGAAACTCTCTTAACTTCTCCTTTAGGAAATTAGATGCTGTACCACTTGGTGCATATGTGTTTAGGTGTGATACTGCTTCGTTGTCTATGCTACCTTTAGCAAGATATAGTTTTGTTCCTTATCTCTTTTAATTAGATCGATTTTTGCTTTTGCTTGATCTGAGATAAGGATGGCTATTCCTGCTTTTTTTAATTCACCTGTAGCATAATAGATTCTGCTCCAGTCTTTTACCTTTTCTCTGTTAAATGTGTTTAAAATGTGCTTTCCTGCTTTAAAGATGTTTCCTGTAAACAACATATTGTAGGGTTCTGACTTTTGATCCAGTCTGCTATCTGCCTCCACTTTATGGGAGAGTTCATCCCATTCACATTTATGGTTAAAATTATTAATTCTATATTTTCTGCCGTATTATTATCCATAGATTATGTTTTTCTTTGTCTTTCCCCCACTTACTGTTTTCCCAGTATTAAACTTATGGACCCCACTTGTGTCACCCAGCTCTTCCTCTTTAGGATGCCTGCCTCCTCCCTTTGAATCCTTTCCCCTTTCTTGTACCCTTCCCTTATTACTCTTTTCCTTTTCCCTTTTCTTCTCCCACTTTTTAGTGAGGTGAGAGAAGATTCTCTGTAAAGCAAATATGTCAATTATTTTCTGTTTTTGCCAACTATGATGAGAGTAAGAGTCACACAATGTCCCTCCCCCTCTCTAAATTTTCTCAGATATGATAGGTTTCCTTTGCCTCTTAGTGGGATGTAGTTTCCCTTTTTGTCTTCCTTTTTCATTTTTTATGACACTATCCCCTTTCCATTTCTACCCATCTTTTTATGTTATATCAGTAAATTCAAATTATACATGTGGTCTTTTTGTATATCCTCAACATAAATATAGTTCTCAAGAGTTCCTTTTACTTTTTTCTGTTTCTTGTGAGTCCTATGGTTGGAAATCAAATTTTTTGTTTAGAACTGTTTTTTTTTTCCTTAGAAACAAATAGAATTCATCTGTTTCATTAAATTTCCATCTTCTTCCCTGGAAGAAAATGCTCAGCTTGGCTGGTTAGTTTATTCTTGGCTACATTCCAAGTTCTTTTGCCTTTCAGAATATCAGATTCCAGGCCCTTCTATCCTTTAATATGATGGCAGCCAGATCTTGAGTGATCCTTATTGTGGCACCTTGGTATTTAAATTGTTTTTTTTTTCCCCCCTGGCTGCTTATAATATATATATTTTTTCCATAAGTCTGATAGTTCTGAAATTTGGCCACAAAATTCCTTGGAGTTTTTATTTTACTTTCTTTTATCAGAAGGTGTTCGATGAATTTTTTCAATACCTATTTCAATTTGTGATTCTATTCCATCTGGGAAGTTCTCTTTGATGATTTCCTGTAAAATAGTATCTAGGCTCTTTTTTTCATCATAATTTTCAGGAAGTCCAATAATCCTCAAATTATCTCTCTCAGATCTATTTTCCAGATCTGTTATTTATTATGTTAATTAATATTATGTTTAAACTATTTAAAATTCTTTCTAATTTTTAATTTTTTTTGGTTTTGCTTACCTGAGTCTTGATTTCTCAATTAATCATTCATTTCTCTTTGTTCAGTTCTGATTTTTAATGAGTTATTTTCTTCATTAACTTTTTAAAACTTATTTTTGTATATGTTAAATTGAGTTTTTAAATAAGTTGTTTTGGTCTATGGAATTTTTTAAAATTTCACTATTTTTTTTTAGTGCGTTATTTTCTTTTTCCAGTTCACAAAACTTACTTTCCTGGGATTTTTTTTTTTTTTTTTTTACCTTTTTCAATTCACAAATCCTATCTTCCTGGGATTTCTTCATCTTTTCCAATTCACAACTTCTTTTTCCCTGCACTTCCTGGGAGTTTTTTAATCTTTCCAATTCACATTTCAGGAAGTTGTTACCCTCCTGCATAGCTTCTCTTTCCTTTCCCCATTTTACTTCTAGCTCTCTTTTAAGATTTTTAACAGCTTCTTCTAGGAGAGCCTTTTGTGTTGGGGACCAACAATTGTCTGGAGACAGTCTGCTGTTAGTCTCCTCAGGGTTGAAAATCTGCTCTGTTTCTGTATAGAAGCTTTTGATAGTCCTTTTGATTTTTTTACTCATTTTTTTTTAAAGCCTATAGGGTCTGCTTTCAGGGCCAGGAGGTTACAAGCTTCCTCTGCAGTGCAGTGATAGGTGTATGGATGGTAGTTGTCCTGCCAATGGGCTACAAAGAGCTCTGGGGTATGGGAGTGCTCTGGGCAAATGTTCCCCACTGGAAATAACTAGGCCTGGGTTGAGTTGTAGAAGTGCCCTGCAAAGAACTCTGCTGTGTGGATTAGCAACTGATCTGAGGCTGGAGGCTGAGCAGTGAAAGTGTCACTACCCCAAATCAAAGCCTGCAGTGGTACTGTGGGTAGTGGCAGTTGTCCAGGGAATAGTCCTTCATGGACCGGAACTGTCTCTGCCCAGGCCCAGACCAAAATTCTGGCCCCAAACTCCTGCTTTTCCTCTTTGCAAGAATAAACATCCCAAAGAAGGCCTGAGGAGAAGAAACTTGGACTACTTATTCTATTTCCATTAAAACACTACTATTCCATGTAATATGAAAGTTATATCTTGGCCACATATGAGATTTCTTTCCTTAGAGGCATAATTCCTGCTAGCTTTTAAAATTTGGTAAGAAATTATGCATTTTGTGACTCTCAAAAAACCCTGGACATATTTTCTCTCTATCCTATGGTACCTCAGTATAAATATTCTTAAAAATTCACCAATCACCTTCTGAAAAAAAAACTCCAAAATTAATACTCTAAGGAATATTGTGGCTAAATTTCAGAAGAAGCCACAGTGAGGATTCTCTAGGACCTAGCAGCTTCCACTCTAAAAGATCATAGGGCCTAGAATCTGATATTTTGAAAGGCAAAGAAACTTGGATTAAAGCCAAGAATAAGATACCCAGCTAAAATGAATATTATTTTTCAGGCAAGAAGATGAACATTCAATGACACTGATGAATTTCATCTATTTCTCATAAAAAGACCTGAGCTGAACAAAAAATTTGATATCCAAACACAGAATTCAAGAGAAGAATAAAAAGGTGAAAAGGAAAGAATTGTTGTAAAGTATATTTCTGTTATGGGTATATTTAGAGAGTGCTGTTATAATTAAATTTCATTATGATAATATGAAAAATAAACTAAAGGTGAAAAGAGGATTGTCCAGAAAAAAAAAAAACAGGCAGGTAAAATAAGGAAAATTATTGTGAAGAGGCAAAGAATACCCATCTATTATAATTGAGGAAAAAAACGGAGGGAGATGAGCATTGCACGACTCTATTCTCATCAGATTTGGCTCAAAGAAACAATATCAGACACATTAGGTTTCATGGAGAAACTTGACTCACCTATGAGGAGAGATGGAGAGGAAGGGGAAATGAAAAAGGGAAAGGTAATACAAGGGAAAACAGAAGTAGAAGAGAAAAGGTGTAAGAAAAGGGGAGGGGCTCTAAAGGGGTAGGGCTGTTTGAGTGAGGTGGTGACCAAAAGCATACTCCTAGAGAGCAGGGAAGGGTAAAAAGAAAGAAAAAAGCATAACTTAGGCTAAATAAGATGGTAGGGAATCTTCTGTTTGTCCTCTCAACCAGGACAGAGTAACCAACACTGTGGCACTTTGGCTAAGAGGTTCCCACTAGACTGCTGAGCTGGTGTGCCTTTCTGTGCCTGGCTTGTGCTGTGCTGCATTCCCTCCTATCAAATTGAGACATCCCTCCCACGAATAAGATATCTTAAGCTGGGTAATTATTATACTCAAAATGTTTGTTTATGAGACAATTATTGTACCCTAAAATCTGTCCTGAGGCTTGATCTAGTGTTGCTTCTTAAGGAAGCTGATAAAAGCACATGGAATGTCTTGGCTTCTCACTACCATCTTGACTCTGCTTCTGCCGATTTCATTTTTCTGTGGTATTATTGCCTTTAATAAGGATTTATACCTTTTTTTTTTATTTTACTTGGGCGATTATGATTTTGCAAGTTTTATTTTCTTTAGTATTTTTGTGCTTTTATCATTTACTTAATTCTCCTTTTTCATATGTTATTTTATTCATTTTTGTTCATTAATTTAAGATGCTAAATCTTATTTAATAATTTTCTTTCATAGCTTCCTCCCCTTTTTAAACATTTTCTCCTATAGTGGTCTTATTTGATTTTGCAATACTTTTTTTGGTCATAATTTTTTCTTAAAATTCTTGTTAAGTTTCTGTCCCACATGTAGTTTTCCTTGTGTTATTTTGCAGATGTTTTCAAGTTATCATTCCCCCCCCCCATAATTTCTTCTTGAAATTATAGTTGTTTTGTTTACCGTGGGATGAAAAAGATGTCTTGCCTATGCTGCTTCCTAGTCGTCCATTTCCCAACTGATGAACATCCCCTCAATTTCCGTTTCTTTGCCTTCATCAAAAGAGGTACTATAAAAATTTGGGTACATGTAAGTCTTTATCTTTTTCTTTCTTTCTTTATGTCTGTCTGTCTTTCATTTTTTAGGGATACAGATCTAATAATGGTATTGCCAGGTCAAAGATTATGTGTGGTCTGATAGCCTTTTTGGCATATTTCCAAATTGCTCTACAAAAATGGGTAAATCAATTTACATCTCCACCAATAGTGTATAAGTGTCCCCCAAAGATTATAAGCTGTCCTCAAACTGCAGACTGATATTAGCTGAAAGCATTTCATCTTGAAGAATTATATCAGAGGTTTTAAAACTGCAACTATGCCAAAACTCCCAGTGCAACCAGAGCAATATTAAAAAGTAATCAGTATTTAACAAAGTAAACTATCTACATACACACACACACATACACACACACACACACACACACACACACAAGCATGTGTATGTTTATTTGCATTTTTCAAAGTCAATATGGTGATTAGTGAAATCTGTTCTATTTGTTTTTGACATTAACCCTATATCAATTGATTCCCAGTTCCAAATCACAAGGAACAAAGGTTAGCCATATTATGTACCTGTTTTTAGTAAAAACAATTTTTTCCTAATATTTTCCCCATATATTCTTTTGAAATTTCATTTGAGGAAGATACTTTTTATTATGTCAAAGAAAATTGCCTTTATCTGTGTTGTCCTTATTCTACCTATCAATAAAGCTTTTTTTCTTTAAATAAATAATTTTGGGGGCAACTAGGTGGTGCAGTGGATAGAACACCAGTCCTGAAGTCAGAATGACCTGAGTTCAAGTCTGGTTTCAGACATTTAACACTGCCCAGCTGTGTGACCCTGGGTAAGTAACTTTATCCCAATTGCCTCAGCCAAAAAAATAAATAAAGGAACAAACAAACAAATAACTAGAAATAAAAAAAATAATAACAATAAAAGATATGTTTCTATTACTCTTGTCAGAATTATATACCTCTTATTGATTTTTTTCATTTATATTTTTAATTTGGACCACAGCATTTTTGAAATTGAAAAAATATTTGTAGGCATTGGATATACTATGTTTTTCAGGAAAAGTGATTTTCTTCTTGCTACACATGTGCAGTGGATAGCTAGTCATCACAAGGTCAGGAAGGCCTGATTATACTTCTGTCCAATCTGAATTATATTTTATATAAACTTTAGGGACTTCATTTAACCTTATGTCCCAAGAAATGTTTTATGAATATGTCACAAATAAAATGTATATTAGCATTTGTAAACCAGGAGGAATAAATAATGAAATTAGAATTCTGGTCCAAGAAATAGTATTTTGTCCTATTAACTAATAGTAATTTTCTTGCTTATATTATTGTAAAAAGATCATTTTTTTAAATTTAGTAATACTTTTCTGAAACCAAATATAATATTTCACACAAAAATAGTACTGGGTACCATTTCATCTTCCAGATTTATATGAGATACATGTTTTTGATT
The DNA here is from genome assembly GCF_016432865.1 of Antechinus flavipes. NCBI lineage: Eukaryota > Metazoa > Chordata > Mammalia > Dasyuromorphia > Dasyuridae > Antechinus > Antechinus flavipes. The sequence continues at coordinate 293,750,086 of NC_067400.1, read as the reverse complement.
CTTGAAATACTTCTGCTATGAAATTACAGATAGTTTTTGTTGTTTGTTTTCTTATTGTTTGAATAACTAATTTATTACTTGTTATTTATTTTATTAAATTTTGTCAATATAAATACTTCACTATTTATTAGGTCATATTTGGAATGTTACATTCTTTGGTATGTGTATGCGCTTGTGAGTGTATGTGTAATTCCTTATTTGTTAAAAATTTCACAAATGACATTAATAATTTCTTGTTTGTTTATTGTGGATTGTCCTTTTCTATTTGTAATGGTGTAGGTCTGCATTTTATCTTTTCTCTTTTAATTACATTCGCTAAATGTTTGTCAAACTGTTGTTCTAAAAAACTCTTAGTGAATAACTGTTTTTCTATTCTATTTAAATATACTACTACATTTATACTGTTTCAACTATCTTTTCAGTTATTGATATGTAACTTTTTAACACCTTTTGGTATGAAATAAATATTTTCTCTATTTTTCTTTGGATTATTTTATAAAAGAAATAGTATAATATTGACCCTGAATACTGCTTTGGCAGCATTGTATAAGATTTGATATGTGGTGTGATTGTTATCATTAATTAATATTATTTTGTTGTATTCCTTATTGTCTTTAATTCAATAGTAACTTAATAGATTTTAGTTTTCATATAGTTTAAGTCATTTTTACTCATAATTTATTATTCAATTTGATCTTTATTACAATATGGCCTCAAAATCAAAATTGAAGAGACATTCTGGCATTCTTAATTATATACAGCTTCTTTATTATGTTGCAGTTGTTCCATCTCCTAAGTGTTCCACATGCTTATAAAATACTGTGCATTCCTTATTTTTCTTCAGTTTTCCTCTGTCTCTGTCTCTCCCTTGAAGTAAGTGTTTTTTTCTCTAAGCAATACATTAATAGATCTTGATACCTGATTTGCCATTTAACTTAAAAGGGAGAATGTAAACTATTCATGTTTATGAATTTAATCTAATTTCCAACTATTATTATTCTCTTTCGTAATTATTTTAAAAGGTACTTTGGAAATTAAATATGTTTTAATTTTCTGTTGCTATTTCATTTACTAACATATTAATATAAACATGACCATTTCTATTTATTAATCTACTGGGTTTTTTTGTTTCCCTGAGGTTTAAACTATATTCTCAATATAGATTTATTATGCCTTTGTTATTGCAAGAAATTTTCCACTTTTTGTTTTAAATACTATTATATTTCTTTGTATATTATTTTAATAATAAATATAATTTTAACAATAATAATAATTTAATATTATTTAATAATAATTTATTTTAATAAACAATTTAATATAATTCAAAATAGACTTTTTAAAATCTGAATTATAAGGCACTTGTTTCTATTACATTTTGAAAAAAAATTAAGACTTATTTTTGATAATACCCATATATTCACATGCATAATTATACATATGAATTTATCCGAAACCATGATTTAAATTATCATTGAAATGATCATTTCTTCCTCTGTTTAGAGGAATCTCTTTAGTTATGTGTTTCTATTAATAAATCTTGATGTCAGTCTGAAGTAAATTCTAATTGAAAACAATTATGTTTGAAAATTTCTTTTGGAAATTTTGGGGTAAACTTACCTTAAAGAATTTTTTTGTGTGTTTTTGCAGATTTATTTTTCCCTTTGCAGTTTTTGAATAAATCAATATTTTAAAAATTATTATCTTATGAATTTTTATTTGATTTTTTCCCTTTAAAATACTATAGGTTTGTAATCCTGTATATTAGTGACTGAGTATACTTAAGATCTTAGTGTGCTGATTTTTCTAAAAATATCTTCATCTGCATTTCTATTTATCTCTATATGTGTGTTGCTGTCTGTCTCTGAATCTCTACCTCTCACTGGATAATGAGGTGCTAGTCTTTAGACCATGAATAATATTATTGCTTTTTTCCCATCCATACACAGTTTTGGTTAACCTGCTTCTGAAATAAAGTGAGCATTATCCACATCCAGAGAAGTTGCAGTAATCTTTAGCTCTATTCCTCCTTATTGTTTTGGTGATAAGATTTGTTTTAATTAACTGTAATGCTTGAGATGTCTAGAATGGCTAAATGAATGAAAACCCTTTTTTCCTTAGTGATAAATTTCCTACTCCGATGATGAATGAGGCAAAAACTGCTACTAACTTACTAGCTGAGAGAAGAGATAGTTTTGGAGGAATGTTACAATTCTCTTTTCAGTCAAATCAGTACTGTTTTTTTTTTTTTTAATTATTTTTTTCCAATAGGGTGACCAAGCATCTTAGTCACCTCTCATCACTTGGAAGTGGTCATCTCCAGGCTAGAAGTAATAAAGAATAAAACCTTAGTTCAAGATTCTTTCATTTTTCCAAAACCCCTTTCTTCAGAATAACCTTCTACCTTCCTTGAAGTGATTACTTCAAGTTTAGTCCATTCTAATTCCCCTAATTCTTTGGGAATCTTATATAAATGAGTGGTCAAGGATACTTTGTATGAATACACTCAGGGAACTAGAGGTAATAGAATTGTCTTGCTGGCTTCTTTTTATATAATTAGTATATTTTAGGGTGACACTGATGTATTTTGCATTTGAGACTTCCCTTTTTACTTCAACAGCTCTGTTCTTACAATGCAATCTCTTGCTTAAGTGTAGGCAATCAACAGAATCACAGCATGATTTTTTTTTTCCTTCTGAGCTTGCTTAGCATATAAAGAATCTCAATTTGACTTTACCATGCAATTTGTCATTCTTATTTATCTGCTGCAGATTAGCAGAAAAATAATTTAATTTCCCTCAGTGCCTAGTAAAGATATGGTTTTCATTGCCTTCTTAGCCCAAATTATACCTTGTCAGAGCTGAAATCTCTTTCAGCCTCATGTATCCCAGAATAATTAGTGTAATAAACACTTTTTTTGTCTCTTAATTTTATCCACAAAGGCTACATTTAGTTCCCAAACTGAAGTAAAAGAACTAGTTTTATTCTTTAACTGGCTCGTTAAAAAAAAAAAAAAAAAAAAATTTCTTCATGAACATTTGAAGCTTGGGCAGCTAGGGTGGTTCAATGAATACAGCTCTAGTTCTTGAATCAGGAAGAACAAATTTCAAATCCTCTCAGAATTTTACCAGCTGGTGACACTAACAATTCTTGGCAATTCATTCCGGTTTGCCTCAGTTTTCTAATCTGTAAAATGAATGAAGAGAAATGGCAAACCGTGCCAGTGGCTTTGCCAAGAAACCCTGAAATGTTATCGCAAAATATTGGACACAATTGAAAAACCTGAATAACAAGTGATAAAGAAAATGTTAATACAGTCTAAGCTTAAAAGTGTGCTCTGCATGTACATTTTTTTAAGTGGGAAGGCAGCTCTTAAACATTTATTAGCATGTATCCAGAGAGGGATACACATAATGAGAAGACAGTATTCATTTCAAAAAATTTACATATTAGGAAAGATTGAAGGAAAAAAGAGAAGGGGATAACTGAGAATAAGATGGATAGTTAGTTTCATGGAAGCAATGAAAATGGGTTTGGATAGATGATAGGAAATATTGAAAGATAGAAGGAACTGGAATGGTGTGATTCATGAAATGATGTATCATGAAAAGTCAGACATTACTGATCAACTGTAATGATCAACAATAAATGTTTACTATAATGACATATATATTTATATAAACATATATCTATAAAATATGCATCTGTGAGAAATATCTTTACAAATGTATATATATATATATATAAATCTTATATTAAAAATTTCAAAACAGAAGTGCTGAATATTTTAAAAGAATATAATGCAAAGATTAATATAAATTATTATAACAAATTTAAACAAATGGACAGTTAATAATGATATACTGAAAAATGGCTAAGTCAATGAAAAAATCACACAAATATTAAACAATAGCCATATGAAGGAAGTTTGTTATTAGACAGTATAGAAGGAAAGAAGGGTAGAGAGACCTTAGTTAGAAAAAGTTAATAAATATATATGTAGTGGAATGTGATTATGTGAAGTAGTTCCTTTTAGGTGACCTCAGGGACTAATGCATTATCATTCCTCTCTCCTTTTGCTTCATTTCTTATCAGTTCTCTCTCTTCAGGTTGAAAGATTATGTAGTAAGAGTGCTATGGGATATTCTCAATAAGTTATTCAAATTAGAGAAATTCTCATTGATCATCTCTTATCCTAGTGAAAAGTAAAATGAAGTACATCTTTTGTTGTTGTTCGTTTATGTGATAGTTTCTTCTCAAAATCAGTCTATGAATTTATAGGCTTAGATAAATACCACTGTTATATTACAGGTAATATAAATACAAAGTTACATAACAAATGCTAATAGACATTCAAATATTCATTTTATCTACTTGGTCCAAGAGGAGTATCTGAAGAAAATAAGTGAGATTTAAATTTTTGGATGAAATAAGTTAAAAATATAATTGTTGATTGGATGTCACTTGTAACAACTTGACCACACCTACCAGTTTGTCCTGATGTTAGCTGTAGTCCAAATTGTCATATTTTCTACTCTTAGTCTCCAACTTATACAATTACCGACTTATATCTTGTTATTGCCTCTGTTTCCTCTGAAAACCAGATTCCATACAAACCCCAATGAGGAAAAACTAAGCTATCCTGAATTCCTACAAACCATTTAACTTTAGTATCTTATAACATCTCAGAAAGATCTTATCAAAGAGGAATATTCTAACGTCTCTGTGACCATGAACCTCAGAAGCCTGAGAGTACAACCTAATGAAATATTAAACCACCAAAAAAAAATATAAAATGGATAGAATGGATGAAGGAATAAAGTAAGGCAACATAGAGCACTATGTGTATAGGAATGCAATTTACTGGAGATGAAGATTTGACAAATTTAAACAGTGTGAAAGGTTTGACAAATTAGAAACCACCAAATAATGAACAACAAGAATTCATAATATATGTGTGAATAGTTCTTGCAAATATAATTCCACATTATAGTTACAGCAATACAAATAGCTCTAGGCGACAAGATGGACAACATGGTGAAAAGCAACATTTCATTTTTTAGTTGGGAAGGACTATGAAACTACACTTTTAACCAATAGTTTCGAGGATCAGAGTTTTTTTTTTTTTTTCATAAATATACAGAGTGAGGAAGTTTAAAAACTGCTGGAAGTAGCAGTTTCTCCCTACACCCCCTTCCCAATCAAGGCCTTACAACCCATTCATCCACAGAAAGGGGGGCAGCTCAATTTTATTCCATATTGTAGGCATAATTTCAGGATTTGTCCATTAAGCAAATCTAGAGCAAGAGATAAGTCACTCTTGTTTGTGATGACAAGCAGATGTTCAGAGCAGCTTGTGTCCGATTATGACGCAAATATTTAAAGTTTTCAGTTGATAGACAGTCACGAGTCTTTGTAATCAGAGACAAAGATGAGGGTACTTATTCATAAGCTGTATCTTAATATTATTATCATGTTGAACACAGGCTACAGTGGATAAAGTAAATGCTGACAGGTGGCAAAGAATATGAAGATGAAGCATAGTTATGTATCACAGAGTGTTTTGTGGTCATATTTATTCACACTCCTGTATTTCATCTGACCACAATGAATATACTGACCTCAGAGCATCCTCATGCTTTTTAAAATTTTGCTATGAGACAAATGAATTGTGGTAGAATCTATGGTTTAAAGTAACAAAAGTTCATGGGATTTGATAGGAAGTTGGATTTATATGGAAATTGCTGACATTTTTTTTTAAAGTCTAGAAACTTACATTTGTATTATGTCATTAGCCTTAGAAATAAAGTCATTCTTCAAATGTAAACTCTTTGAAGGAAAAGACAATTCCCTTTATATGACTTTGAGACAATAATAGTAAGGGACACAGAAGAACATGAAAATTAAAAATATGAAACAAAAATTTCCATTTTAAGAAATTCTATATTATAACCACTACAAATTATATTCAAAACTCTCCATCCTTGCTTTGCTTTTTTGTACCTTTTCTTTTGTTCTCTGCTCTTCATTTCTTACTTTATTCTTTCTTTCTTTCTTCTCCCCCACCTCCCACAAGAAGGTTACAGTTAGATGCAAATATATTTAAGTGTACATGAACACCCACATCATATAAGTATACATGGATATTTGTGTATATGTAGATATATAGGCGCATAAACATGAATATACATAGATGTAATCATATCTATATTTACACAAATACATTCAGATATGTCCATATAAATTCATCCCATAATTATTTATACTGTTTCTTTGAAGATGGTAAATTATGTGTATATGTATATGTGTGTGTATATATAATATATAGTTTGTGTGTATGTGTGTGTGTGTGTGTGTGTGTGTGTGTGTACTTCCTTCTTTTACCCAATCCTGATAAGAGTAGGATTCAAAAAAAATGCCAGCCCTCTTCCTCTATCACTCCTCTATGCTAAATCTTCCTCATTCACATAACATAATTATCCTTTTTACTTTTTAGAATCAAATATACTGAGCTATCTACCTAAATCTCACTATCAAATTATCAAATTCTAATAGCAATCTTAAACATCTGGTTTAAATTTCCAGGTGTAAATTATAAACATTTTGTCCTTATTGAGTCCCTTGTAATCACTCTTTGATGTTTACCTTATATTTCTCATGCATGTTATATGTCAAAATTTCCTTTACTTTAGTTGTTTTGTTTTGTTTTGTAATAAAATTCTGGAACTTTGGCAATTCATTGAATATGCTTTTTTTTTTTCCATTCAGGATTATGCTTAACTTTGCTAGTCATATTTTCAACCACAAGTTTCCCACCTACCCACCCCCAGTGTATAGTGTTCCAAGACCTGTGATCTTTTAAGGTAGTCACTGCTAGGTTTTCTCTGATTCTAGTTGTGCTTCCACCATATTTGAATTTCCTTTAAAAAAAAATCCTTACATTTTTTTCCAGATCTAAGAATTTCAAAATTTGATTATGATGGAAGTTTCCTTTAAAGTATCTCTTTTAGGTAGTAATCAGTAGATTTTTTTGTATTTCTAATTTTTTCTCCTGTTCTAATACTCCATGACAATTTTCTTTATTCCTTATATTATTATATCAAGATTATTTTTTTAATCATAGTGTTCATATATTTTAATTATTTTAAAGTTTTCTCTTTTTAAATCTATTCTCCAGATCAGTTGTTTTTCTTCTGAGATGCATCATAATAAATTATATGTTTTTTAATCTTTATATTTTATATCTTGATCTCATGATTTCACTGGTTTCTCTTAGTCCAGTTCTAGTTTTCAAGTAATCTTCTTCTTAAGAATCTGAATCTCCCTTTCTATTTGGTTGACTTTCTTTTCAGAAAACTGTTTTTCTTGAATGGGTCTTATTTATTTATTTTAGTATTTTCTCCCCCTCCCTCAATCTCTCTCATTTGATTTTCAAAGGCTTTTTTGAGTTTATCTATGAATTCTTTTTTTAAGTAGTTGACCATTTACTATTACTATTTGGGTAGGAGAGAGCCTTTTTAAAGTATTTATTTATTTTAAACCAAATATAAAATAAGAATTAATAAAATAGGGAAAGACAGGAAAAAAAAAAAAACTTTGCCCTGTGTAAAACAGAATATCAGTATGTTACAATACATTTCCATTTCAAGAAAGCATGTATAATAGAAGACATTATGCTTTTGACTGTCCATTTTTTTCTTTGCTTCCTTGGAGGCTATTCTTTTGTTTTCTGCTATACTTCACTTTCTTCTTTTTTTTTTTTTCTCTTTCATCTCTCTACCTCCTGCATCTTTCCCAAGCAGGCTACAGTTAAGCACACATACATACAAACATATATAGATATGTATGTATGCATATACACACATATACATATATGTTCATGAAACACATATATGTATCTATACACATGCATACATATACCTACAAGCATTGATACACATTTATATATACATGCACAGATATATATATATCCTCATTTACACACATCCAGACATATATATATCTAAAACAATGTTAATATGACTAACATATAATATAGATTTCTTTCAATTGAATTTTTACATTTTACTTTCTTGGAACTCAATGACTAGTAATCCTATTTGTTTTATTTCTAAATTTTCTAAATTCTACTCTTAATCATTGTTATTATGTTTTTGTGCATCTTTTTTTTTACCTCTACTAACTCTTCTATTTTAGTTCTACTCCTTAACTTCTCTTGATATTACTTAACCTCTCTCCACTCATAGATTCCCTTTTGTATCTTCTCCCCCATCCTTTCCCTAGATCTTTATCCCAATTCCATTAATTTGCATATCTTACTTTACTCCCATTAATCTATATACCTTGTTCCACAGCCATAAACTATATACTTTTCTATTTCTAACCTTATCCCTCCTCCCTTGTTTCTTTAGAGAATTTGGAAATGTAGGTATGATTGTATGTATATGCACATAGGTATGCATGTATGTGTGTGTGTATATATATATATATATATATATATATATAGATAGATAGATAGATAGATATGTATATGTATATACATATGTAAATGTATTATACTCTATTGAACCCATTCAATAGATTTTCAGAACTACCAGCCCTCCTCTCCCATCTAATGCCTTTGTGTCAGTTCTTCTATAAATTTTTATTTATTATTTTTTTTTTTTGCTTTTTCCTGGATAATTTTATTTTTTAGAGTCAGATCATATTCAGCTCTGCCCCAATATTTCTTCTGAACTATCTAGTTACTGATGTCAATCTTAGATGGATAATTTATATTTCTATATATAAAACATAATCAGTTTATCCTTGTTGAGTCCTTCAAACTTGATTTCTGATGTTGGCTGTTATATATTAAATTTTCTACTGAGTTTAGGTTGGATTGAGACAAAGTCTTGAAAATCTGTGACTTTGAAAAACGTCTGTTTGGTTTTCATTCAACATTATGCTTAGTTTTGTTGGATATATTTTTGCTGTAGAACTAGTTCTTATAATTATTGAAATATAATATTCCAGGGTTTGTGGTCTTTTAGTATACCTAATTCTAATTGTAGATCCAGCATTTTTGAATTATTTATTTCTTGTAATAATTTCTCTTTTATCTTGGAATTTCCAAATTTAGCAATAATGATCAATGTGTTTTCCTTGTGGGACCTCTTTGTGGTAGAGATTGGTGGATTTTTTTCTATTTCAACTCCCTCATTTTTATCATTCCAGGACAATTTTCTTTTATTATTTTTGTAATATTTTGCCAAGTTTTTTTAATTTTCCTAATCTTGTTTTTTTTTTTTTTTGGATGATTTTTTTCTAGTTTTTACTCAGCCTCTCTCATTTGATTTTTAAAGTCTTTTTTATTAGTTCTTCTATAAATTGTTTCTGGGCATTTAACATCATCTTTGGGCTAGAAAAGGCTCTTTTTACTTCAGTGTATTTTTCTGAAGATGAGCTCAGTTTTCCCTATTTCCCATAGCAAGTTTGTCTGCTCATTTTTTAAATGAGAACTTACTAATATAGTTGCCTCTAATCTTAAGGGAAAGTAGAAAGCATGGTGCCTCTGGATTCACTTCATCTTTTCCTATCTGACTTGGAATCCCTCACTAAAAACTTCTTGCACTCAGCAGGTGTGCTGGTTCCTTCTCATCTAGGGCTGAGTAGCTGCAGTACAGCTGTGCCTGACATTTTTTATCAGCTGTCTTCCCTGATTCCATGATACAGACCCCTGACACCCACTAAAATTCCATGGTTATGGCTAAGGATAAAGTCACCACCCATCCCAGCTACCTCTAGGACTATTTCTTAGGAACTACCCTGGAGATCTTTACAATTCACACAGGCAAAACCTCCAGCTTGATATTCTTTTTTTTAGCTCTCAGATTGTCACAGGAAAAAAAAAAAATGTTCTGCCCCAACTCCTGTTGGTTTATATTGATTTATGTTCACTCTGAAACATCATTTTTTCCCTTGTTTGTGGGTGAAATTCAGAGAACTTAGAATTTTATGACCTACCCCACCATCTTCACAAAATTCTCTCTGACTTTGGTTTAATTATGACTATATTAGTACTGTGGATAAGAATGGCAATGTGCTATTTTTCTAACAAATATGGAATAAATTATTTCAAGCAATTTAAGAAACTGTTTTGGTATTTTAAATGACCATCTCATATAGTTATATAATACATTCACAAGTAATAGGAACAAACACTCTGTACAATAGACCATAACTTGGGACTTATCTACCAGTATTATCTTGGTTAGAATTGCCAACCAAAGAGCTATTAGCAATTATTTTGAAAATAGCGTATTGTTCACATTATTTTCAACTACAATTATTGATTACTTGGAAGAAGTATCCTTAGTAATAACTGCATATTGATAAGGGAAAACTATAAATTCACACATATATGAGATATGTAACTTTTATTTTATATCAGGGACTATCAATAGTTTTAATGGCACAGTGTAATTTAATAAAATATTATTAAATAGGATTAATGTTAACATTAGGATTACCAATGAATTTTTTTTTAAATTAATGACTAGGGGCAGCTAGATGGCACAGTCGATAGAGTGCCAGCCCTCAAGTCAGGAAGTTCAGAGTGCAACTCTGGCCTTCGACCCTCAACACTTCCTAGCTGTGTGACTCTGGGAAAGTCATTTAACCCAAATTGCCTCAGCCAAAAAAAATGATGACTAATTTTTCCCTATTTTTAACAACCTATCAATTTTTAATATATAACATTTTATACTATAGTACTATTGATAAGTTATTAAGATATAGTTTTAATGATGGGGGAAAGCATAATTGACTCACAGTGTCACAAAAAATTCTGCATTTATAATTGAATATAATATAAAATTGAGGTTATATCTGCATATCACAGAAATTTATATATTTGGTATCCTGGATAGCTTTCTAAGAATATATAATAGATTCAGGTAGGATATTAAGTCTTTGTCAGTGGAGAGAAATTCCACATTAAGAGTTCCATTTTTACTTGCCACAAGCACATATCCAGGATGTTTTTAGGATAGAACTTGAACTGTCCTGATCTTAAAGTTAGTCTTTTATCCAATATGCCTTGCTACAAACTCTTAACAATCCCGTGCCAAAACCAAAATCATTTGCAAAAAAAAAAAAGATTGCTCCCTTGTCAAACAATATTTTTTCTTGTTGCTAAACTACTTCATGAATCTATGAGAATTTTAGAATTTTCAGAAAAATCTCACTGTTAATTGTATGTCATTGTTCAAAAAGGAGGCAAGGAAGTTATACTTGTAGATTATAGAGCTTCCATCTCTATTGAAGTGTGCTTGCCCATTGCTAGTAGGCATATAAGAAAATCATATTTGGAGGACATTTCAATCATTAACCTATTTCATTTAATTGTTTGAAATATACTTCTATTAAAGATACCTCCCAAGGCCACAGATTAATTAAACAACTTAACACTTAGCTGCCTCGTGTGTGGCAAACAAGTATTAATCAATCCCATTTTACTGAGGGAAAAACCATAGCCCTATAATATATTGAATGGTTTTCCCAGGATCACATAATAATGGAAGTGGACAGGTGTTTAGAGCACTAACAATAATATCTCAAACTGCCAGACCAAACTAAATCCCTATATTATGAAGACATTTAAAGGAAGAATGGTCTTTCCACTTTTAAAGATGTTTGAACTAAAAATCTGTGGAAACTTTGCCAAAACAAACAATGGACATTCCCCAATTGCTAGGTAGATCATGATCCTTGAATGTGAATGTCCTTTACGACAGTACCATTTTGGAGGAGTTATTAATCATCAGAAATTGTATTATCATACATAGCTGTTTCCAAAAAAATTTTTTTTTCTGTGCACATTTATATTGCACATAAGTAACTGTCACTATTTTTATAGAAATAAGTTCTTTTCAATTCCAGAAATATAACCTAAAAAAATCAATAGGAAAAAAGAATTGAAAATGAATCAATTTTTTGGTAATTTAAAAAAGCATACCTTATTTATATATCAAGTGATGACTACATGTCAAAAGGTAATTATACCTTATAACAGTTACTAAAATATTTTGTATTTGATCCTGGAGCTGTTAGAGAGCCACTGGGGTGTATTAATTGGGGAAGTGTCATGGCTAAATTTGAACTGTAAGATAATCATTTTGGTGGCTGAATGGAGTATGGATTGGAATAGGCAGACACTTGAGACCGGGAGATTAAGCAGAAGGATATTGTAATAGTCCAAATGTGAGACTGTGAGGACTTGCACTAAAATGGTAGCAGTGTCATAGGAGAGATGAGTATGTATTCAAGATATGTTGCAAATGTGTAACAGATAAATCTTAGTGACAAATTAGATACAGAGAGTGAGAGATAATGAGGAGTGAAATGATTCCTAAATTGTGAGCCTGAGGTATTAGGAGGATGGTATTCCCCTCTACAATAATGGAGAGTATAAGATGTGGGGTGGATTTAGAGGTAAAATAATAATAGAGATAGTCTGAGAGGTAAATATAGATAGAAACAGAGACACAGAAACAGAAACAGAGTGATAAAGATAAAGAGACAAAAGAAATTATTTTCCCACTTAAATACAATTTTGTAGATAAGTGTTCCTCTTTACATCACAATCAGTTCATACAGAGTACTCAGTTGTTGCCCAGTGATGGGAATAGATAGGAAGAAACCTGGTATCTCTGATCAATATTTTTTAAGCAATGGGTTCGAACATAGTTTCCACAGCAAAGTACTAAGGAATAATTTCAGCTCCATAGGAAGTTTGATAGTCCAGCAGAGGGTTTGATTCCTCCCTCCCAGTCATCCTTATTGTCACAGACATTATCTTTGTGTTTCATAACACATAAGTAAATACAAGGTAATTTGGTGAGGAAGAAAGTATCAATACCTATATGACTTCCAATGACTATATGACTTTTGGAGAAAATGACATTTAAAGAAAGCCATATTTTATCCTGTAAACCTAGCGTATTCCATTGATCGACTATAATCTTTCTTATCCAGTAGCAAATGGATTTGATGACTGCTGCTTTATAATATAGTTTTAGATCTGGTACAGTTAAGCCACCATAATTTTCATTTTTTTCATTAATTACTTTGAAATTTGTGATTTTTTGTTCTTCCAGATGAATTTTGTTATTTTTTTTCTAGGTTTGTAAAATAATTTATTGGGAGTTTGATTGGTTTGGCACTAAGTAAGTAGATTAATTTAGGTAGTATTGTCATTTTTATTATATTTTCTTGGCCTACCTATGAGCACTTGCTATTTTTCGGTTTTGCTTGACTGATTCTTGATGTCTCCATGAATCAGTCATTTCTATTTGTTCAGTTCTGAGTTTTAGTGAGTTATTTTCATCATTAGCTTTTTTTACTTCTTTTTGTATATGTCCAATTGAGTTGTTTTGCTCTATGGAATTTTTTTCCATTTCACTATTTTTTTTTTTAGTGAGTTATTTTCTTTTTCCAATTCACAAATTCTGTTTCCCTGCACTTCTTGGGAGTTTTTTATCTTTTCCAATTCACATTTTAGAAAGTTGTTGCTCTCTTGCATAGCTTCTCTTTCCTTTCCCCATTTTTCTTCTAGTTCTCTTTTAAGGTTTTTAATAGTCTCTTCTAGGAGAGTCTTTTGTATTGGAGACCAACAATTGTCTGGAGACTGTCTGCTATTAATCTCTTCAGGGTTGAAAAGCTATTCTCTTTCTGTATAGAAACTATCAATCGTACTTTTAATTATTTTACTCATTTTGTTAGAGCCTGTAGGGTCTGCCTTCAGAGCCAGGAGGTTACCAGCTTCCTCTGCAGAGCATTGAAAGGTGTATGGATGGGTAGCTGTCCTGCCAGCCAGCTACCAAAAGCAGCGAGGTACTGGAGTGCTCTGGGAAAGAGTTCCCCACCCAGGAGTAACTCAGGCCTGCAGGGCTGAGCTGGGAAAGTGCCCTTCAAAGAACCCCCGCTGTGTGAGATAACGACTGCCCTGGGGCTAGACACTTAGCAGTGAGAGTTTCACTACCCCCAAGCCAAAGCCTGCCCTGGGGCTGTGGGTATTAGCAGTTGAGCAGTGAATGGATTTGAAGGGAGGAGAAGTGTCTGCCCTGGAAGCACAGTCTGCTGGGGAAGTTCTATTGCCCCAGGCCGAGCCCCCCACTCTGCCGATTAGAGGCTGTCCAGACTGTGCCCCCTTGCGGTGCAGATTAGTAACTGCCCCCGCAAAAGCCCCGAATTGCGGGATGTGGCTGCAGGGCTGCGTTACTGTCTGCCTGAGTCACTTCCGAGTTTGAGGGGTTACAGCCAGATCTCGTTAGGTTCTGGCATTTTTTAGAGTTCCCTCTATTTTAGGCTTTAATCTCTCTGCCAGTTTACTGCTTTGTAGTCAAGGCAGAGCAGTTAGCCTATAGCAGAGTGGTCCCTATAACTTCTCTAGCCACAGAAATCACCCCCCACCCCTGGTCTGCTCAGGACGCTAGCCTCTCCCTGCCTGTGTTAGTCTGTTCCTGTCCCCTCAGGACAAACCTTTCCTGGCGAGCTTCCAGATTGACTCCGGCTGGTAAATTGTAGTGCTTCTAATCTTCATGAATTTAAGCAGTGAAGAGTTATTTTTGAGGCTGGATTAAATAATTGGTTATGAGGGGAATGAGAGGAGCTTAGAGAGTCGTGTGTGCCTTTTCTGCCATCGTGGCTCCACCCTCGATAATTTCCCACTTGCTATTTTTCTAACTAATTAGTAAAAATGAATTTATTTGTGGGGAAAGTGTTTTGTAGTTGTGTTCATATATTTTTGACTTTCCCTTGAAAGATAGATTCCCAAATAGTATATATTATTGACAGTTATTTTAAATGGAATTTCTGTTTGTAACTCTTGGTATTAGACTTTATTGGTCATATATAAAAATGCTGATGATTTATATGGATTTATTTTGTATCCTGAAACTTTGCTAAAGTTGTGGATTGTTTCTAATCATTCTTTAGCTGATTCTCTAGAGTTCTCTAGATATATATCATATCATCTGCAAAGAGTGATAATTTGGTTTCCTCATTACCTACTCTAATTCATTAATGTCTTTTTTTTTCTCTTATGATAAAGCCAACATTTCTAATACAATACTGAATAGTAATGGTGATAGTGAGCAACCTTGTTTCACCCCTAATCTTAGTAGGTATGGCTCTAATTTATGTACATTACATATGATGCTTGCTGATGGTTTTAAATAGATGCTGTTGATTATTTAAAGAAAAAATTCCATTTATTCTCATACTCTCTAATGTTTGTAATAGGAATGGATGTTGGATTTTATCAAATGCTTTTTCTGCATTTATTGAAATAATCATATGGTTTTTGGTGGTGTGGTTATTAATATAGTCAATTATGCTAATAGCTTTCCTAATATTGAACCAGCCCTACATTCCTGGTATAAATCCTACTTGGTCATAATGAGTTATCTTGGAGATGATTTTCCATAATCTCTTTGCTAATATTAGATTTTTCCATCAATATTCTTTAGAGAAATTGGTCTATAATTTTCTTTCTTTGTTTTTACCCTACCCAGTTTAGATATCAGTATGATGTCTGTAACATAAAAGGAATTTGGCAGGAGTCCTTCTTTTCCTAACTTTTCAAATAGTTTGTGTAATAATGGAGATGATTTTTGAAATGT
The DNA here is from genome assembly GCF_016432865.1 of Antechinus flavipes. Lineage (NCBI taxonomy): Eukaryota > Metazoa > Chordata > Mammalia > Dasyuromorphia > Dasyuridae > Antechinus > Antechinus flavipes. The sequence continues at coordinate 293,734,424 of NC_067400.1, read as the reverse complement.
TTGGTAGAATTCACACACAAATCCATCTGGCCTTGGAGATTTTTTCTTAGGGAGTTAATTAATAGCTTGTTCTATTTCTTTTTCTAAAATGGGACTACTTAAGTAATTTGTTTCCTCTTCTGTTAATCTGGACAATCTATATTATTGTACTATTCCTCTATTTCACCTAGGTTATTAAATTTATTGGCATTAAGTTGGGCAAAATAATTCCTACTTATTGCTCTAATTTCCTCTTCATTGATGTAAAGTTTTCCCTTTTCATTTTTGAGACTAACAATTTGATATTCTTTTTCTTTTTTTTAAATCAAATTAATTAAAGGCTTATTTATTTATTTATTTATTTATTTTCAGAAAACCAACTCTTAGTTTTATTTATTACTTCAAAAATATTTTTTTTCAATTTTGCCAATCTCTCCTTTTATTTTTTAGATTTCCAAGTTTGGTATTTGATTGGGGGATTTTAATTTGTTGTTTTTCCCTAACTTTTTTAGTTGTGAGACCAATTTATTGACCTTTTCTTTCCCTAGCTTTTGCAATAAGAATTCACTATTTGACAAAAAGTGCTGGGAAAATTGGAAATAAATATGGCAGAAACTAAGCATTGACCCACACTTAATACCATATACCAAGATAATGTTGAAATATGGCCATGATCTAGACATAAAGAATGGTATTATAAACAAATTAGAAGAACAACAAAAAAAAAAGAAGATAAAATATTTTACCTCTCAGATTTATGGAAGAGGAAGAAATTTGTAACCAAAGAAGAACTGGAGATCATTATTGATCACAAAATAGATAATTTTAATTATAAAGTTAAAAAGTTTTTGTACAAACAAAACTAATACAGACAAGATTAAAAGGGAAGCAATAAATTGGGGATACATTTTTTATATTTGAGGGTTCTGATAAAGATCTTATTTCTAAAATACATAGAGAATTGACTTAAATTTGTAAGGATTCAAGCTGTTCTCCAATTGATAAATGGTCAAAGGATATGAACCGACAATTTTTAGATGAAGAATTTGAAACAATTTCTAGTCATATGAAAAGGTGCTCCAAATTACTATTGATCAGTAAAAAGCAAATTTAGGGTTGAGATACCACTAGACACCTGTCAGGTTGGCTAAGATGACAGGAAATATAATAATGATTGTTGGAGGGGATGTGGGAAAACTTATAATACATTGTTGGTGGAGTTATGTATGGATCCAACCATTCTGGAGAACATTTTGGAACTATGCCCCAAAACTTATCAGATTGTGCATACACTTTGATACAGCAGTGTTTCTGTTGGGCTTATATCCCAAAGAGGATATAAGGGGGAAAGCACAAACATGTGCTAAAAAATTTGCAGCAGCCCTTTTTGTAGAGACATGAAACTGGAAACTGAGTGGATGCCCATCAGGTGGAGAATGGTTGAATAAATTAAGGTATATGAATGTTGTGGAATATTGTTGTTTTTTAAGAAATGATCAGCAGGAAGCTTTTAGAGAGACCTGTAGTGTTGTGATCTTTTTCTTCTCAAAAGGCAGCCAGGTGATGAAAGTTCAGATCTTTTAATATCTCCAATATAGCCCGGTTAGCTTAGAGGCCTATCTCTCTGCTTGGTTCCAAGAGCTCTCTCCAAATGTCTTTAAATCCAAAGGTCTGGTCCTTCAGCCTCTGCCTCTGCTTTCTTCAGCCTCCAGCCAGCTCCAGTCTTCATGTCATTCCAGTGAAATCTCGACTTGTACCGTCTTCCTCTCTCCAGCACTCTCCGACTGGCCCATTGGCCTATTTATGCTCCTTCCAGAGAGAGGGATTATGGGTAGTTCTACTTAGTACCTTGTTTCAGGTTCTGCCCAAAACATCTTTTTGTAAGATTAGATCAACTCTAACTACTTAGCAATTAGTAAGGATTCCAACATCTCCCCCTTTCTTTTGTTTTAAAACATAGGGGGTTCCTGAGGGGGTACACATAAATCCATCAATATGGGCCAGAACTTTGTAACAGATATACATGGTATACATAAATCCATCAATATGGGAGGCATTATACATAATTTACAAAAGCACACAGCAATATAACACAGGCTAGTGGTAATGTAACAAATAACATGAATCAACATGAAAATTTAACTACTGCAAAAGTCTCATCAACAATCTTTCATCTCAAGAAATCCAATGATTCTTGCAATTGCTTAAAATACATAAGCACATAGTAATATAACACAGGCTAGTAGTAATGTAACAACATAAATCGACCTGAAAATTTACAAATGTCCATAAGTCCTAGAAATAGTCCATAAGGAATCCATTGTTCATTAGTTCATGCTCCAGGAATCTAATAATTCCTGTAAGCTCTGAAGTACTGCAAAAGTCTCATCAACAATTTTTCATCTCAGGGAATCCAGTGATTCTTGCTGGTTTTTCAGGAACTGAAAGCTGAAGATTTTAAAGTTCTTTTGACAGTCTCATTGTTAGCCATCTGATTCCTTTTCCACCTGTGGAAATATAAGCAGATCCTCTTCCCCAAGCAGTTAACCTATCTAATTCTCTTCTGTTTACCACTTTTGGGATTTCTCCTCATCATCTGGTAATTACATTGCAGCTGTTTGCATTGGATATTGTCTTGTTGTCTTAAAAGGCCTGTATTCTTCCCAACTGTAATCCTGATTGCTTTTCTGTTGGTTGATGACATCAGAGTTCTGAATTTCTAAAGTCTCTCTGGGTGTAACCTCAGCTGCTATCATGCCCCACCTGTCCTTTGATTGATACTTTGGAGCTGGGCCTTGCCTCTCATTCTTCTGGGTCAATATACATTTAGAAGCCCAGTGAAAGCCTTGGTTACATTTTGGACATGGGGTTTTGGGTTTTCTCTCACCCTGTCTTCTCACTCTATCTCCATATCTACAATGAGCTCTCAAATGTCCAATTTTTCTGCACTGAAAACATTGACGAGTTTCTCTAGAATTCCTCTGCCAAGAAGGACCTTGTCTTTCCAAGTTCACCATAGTCTGGGCATAATAAGCATTTGTGCCCACTGTGGCACAGCGTCTTATGATTTCCTCTAAAGAAGCATTTTTGTCTAGCCCCCATATAATTCTCTTGCAAACCTCATTGGCATTTTCCTTAGCCAAATGTCTAGTCATTATTTCTGTGGCAGCATTATCTCCAATGGTTCTTATTACAGCTGTTTGTAAACGTCCCACAAAATCTGCAAAAGGTTCATTGGGACCTTGCTCTATTTTTGTGAAAGCATTATTTCCATCTTTCTGTCCAGGGAGAGAATTCCAAGCTTTTATTGCAGCCTTCCTCCTTTTCACCTAGTAAAGTTGGCACTTCCTCCTGTACTTTCCTTTTTCTATCACTTAAATAACTTCTTATAGCCAATTGTATTACATTATATGTATTAATTATTGAGTTAGGCCCATTTTTATCATAGAATTGACAAAGATCCTCTCCAACCAATTTCCATTCATTTAGATCTAATTCCTTATCAAGAGAGAAACAAGGGCATATGTCCTTTATAGTTTGTAAAAGTTCAGTGATTTGCTGTAAACTTATAATTAAACCTTGGCTTTCCATAACTTTGACAATGCTCTCTAAACATTTTCCTTGAACAGAAACAGGCTGTTTTCTAAATATCTGTCCCATCTTAGCTGAAATTCTACTTTAACTCTTCTAACAAAATTTCTTTGTTGCACTCACCCTAATTTCTGGGTTGAAGTCTTTTCCACTGGATCAGGATCAGAGGCTTTTCCACTTGAATCAGGATCGGGGCTTTTCCACTTGAATCAGGATCGGAGCTTTTCCACTGAAATCCACTGAGGGGTCTGTTTGTCCCACGTTCAGGGCGCCAAAATGTTGTGATCTTTTTCTTCTCAAAAGGCAGCCAGGTGATGAAAGTTCAGATCTTTTAATATCTCCAATATAGCCCGGTTAGCTTAGAGGCCTATCTCTCTGCTTGGTTCCAAGAGCTCTCTCCAAATGTCTTTAAATCCAAAGGTCTGGTCCTTCAGCCTCTGCCTCTGCTTTCTTCAGCCTCCAGCCAGCTCCAGTCTTCATGTCATTCCAGTGAAATCTCGACTTGTACCGTCTTCCTCTCTCCAGCACTCTCCGACTGGCCCATTGGCCTATTTATGCTCCTTCCAGAGAGAGGGATTATGGGTAGTTCTACTTAGTACCTTGTTTCAGGTTCTGCCCAAAACATCTTTTTGTAAGATTAGATCAACTCTAACTACTTAGCAATTAGTAAGGATTCCAACACTGGAGAATATTATATTTTAGAGAGAATATTACAGTATGTATGTGTATATATATATAAAGAGCACAGGATTTGAAAGTAAATAGAGGGAAGGAAATATAAAATATATACATGTTATAAATAATTGTGAATCAGAAAATAATAGTAATGATTTTAATATGCTTATTTCAAGGGAAGATACCAATTTCATATTTAGCATGTTTAGTTAAACTTGACAATTTTATGTTTTTAGACACAGACATATTCTAGGTTATCAAACAATTTCATATACACACATATGTGTGTATATATTTGTACATATTTGTATACATACATTTATGTGTATGAAATGTTAAAAACATTTACCACAATTTGCACGTGTTTGCATAATATGCGCATGCATAGTCTATAGACACACATGTGTTTAGTATATGTATGCATATGTGTGCATATATGTATGCACAGAATACATATGTATTTTGTGTATGTATATAAACATGATATTAAGAAATTCATTTTTTATGTACTCTATTATCTGTTCTCTTCTAAGCTGGATTTTATCTATGCAATCTTTGTAATGCTGATCCAGAAACCAATCAACTTTCAAATACCAGATACTTCTCCTAGAAAAGAGAATATACATTATTTATTTATTTTTTTGTGAGTGATGCTTTCACTTACCATATTTTTTCATTGGTATTAAACCAAAACTAAAGGAAATGCTTTTTTGTATTATTCTCTTCTTGGAAGCCAAATGGAAAATAGAAACATTTCAAAATACCTATTTTGAGATTATTCTAGCTATGGGATATGACTGAGTACAGTATAGAAAAGCAGGGAGAATAATCTTGGATTTTTAAAAATTCCAAATGATATTTAATAGTGCAGGGAAAATTTAACAAAAGACCAGAATGTGCATATATGTTCTAGGAACAGGTACTCTGACTGTTAAATAAAGCATTTCTCTATATATAATACTATGGTTTCCAGGGAATAAAGGCTCCATCTGTTGCATACAGTCACTTTTTCCACTGCTATTTGTTCAGGCACATTCATCGGAATAAACACATCTACTTAATCATATTGTACTCTAACTATGAATAACATATGGGAATCCTCCTTAAAACCTTCAATTTGATCAGGGATTGATAATAGAACATATTAATGCTATGCTAATTCACAGACTTATTCCTGGTCCTTGAAATAAAAAATCAGCACCAATTGTGACTTTTTACTAACATAGCATATTGTGGTGAGCTTTTTCTTCTCAAAATGCAGCCAGGTGATAAAAGTTCAGATCTTTTATTATCTCCAATATAGCCCGGTTAGCTTAGAGGCCTATCTCTCTGCTTGGTTCCAAGACCTCTCTCCGAATGTCGCCAAATCCAAAGGTCTGGTCCTTCAGCCTCTGCCTCTGCTTTCTTCAGCCTCCAGCCAGCTCCACTCTTCATGTCATTCCGGTGAAATCTGACCGAGAGCTTCTGTCTGTTTCTTTTATCCAAGAGGGAGGAATTGTGGGATACGAGAGAGAGGGATTATGGGTTTTCTCCCATAGTGCTCTCTGGCCCAAAGAGCTTCAAGGGAGGTGTGAACTCATAAAGGTACAAAGTTTACTTTGTGAAGCTGGCATACTTGTGAACTCCAATGAGTAAAGGTGTAAACACAAGCCTTGTATTAATTAGTCCTACTTAGTACCTCGTTTCAGGTTCTGCCCAAAACATCTTCTTGTAAGATTAGATCAACTCTAATTAGTAAGCAGTTTCTAAGGATTCCAACAGCATATAATGAATCAAAAGTCCTTCTAAGAAGTACAAAAACTTATCCATACATTCTCAAGTATCAAGTGCAATTAAATCTCATCTTACTGAATTACCAACAGCAATTCATGACTTAAGCAGAGATATAATTAATTAATTAATAATAATAATAATAATAATAGATCACCCATGTGTTGTAACTTAGAGGATATTTGGCAGAATGTTCTTGCTACTCCTAAAAGGTGTTGCATTTTGCCATGAAGCCTGGCCTTTTGAGATTAGAGGTTTCTCTAGGTTCAACCATTTTCCACTGTTAAAATACAAAGAGCCCTGAAAGAGATACCATATTAGTACATTATCAGGCCCTAACATGGATGTGGGAGATAATTTCTCATATTTCTTTCATTCTGACAGCTGATAGAAGATAGAACCCTGTTAGTATATTGATAGGCCAGGTGAGAGAGACCTGAATAAAACGATGCCTTCCTCAACTTTATCCAAGTTTACCCTGGACCATTGCACACTGTAAACAATTCATTAAAATGAAAATATTCCCAAGTTGCTGTCACTATGAAATAGTAGCAAAGCTTTATTTTTCTCATTGGTAGTATATTCATTGTTGACAGAAAATTCTATCTCACGTTCTTTTTTAAAAGATATGTTTTAAATTTAAATACATACTGTTTTCTGAATCATATTGGAAGAGAAAAATTGGAACAAAAGGAAAAACCATAGGAGAGAAAAAATACATAAAAAGAAGTGAATATAACATATGTTAATTTATATTCAGTATCCTTAGATCTTTTGTGGATTCAGATGGCATTTTCTGTCCAAAGGGATTGCTTTGGATCACTGAAGCACTGAGAAGAACCAAGTCTTTCATAGTTGATCATCACACATTCTTACTGTTATTGTGTATAATATTTTCCTGGTTCTGCTTATTTCACAAAGCTTTAGCTTATCTATATGTTTACAAGTCTGTCTAAAATGAGCTTGTGCATCATTTTATATAACAATAAATGGAATTGCTTCACATAGAGTAATTGGATGTGACATAAGAGAAGTATCAGAAATGCTACCATCCCTTCACAAAGTCCCATTATGGAGGTCTTGACATTTCATTACTGGTTTGCTTCTGGATAATTGGTAATGACTTCTCATCGACTTTTTTTTCCCTTCAAAAATATTTTATTTTTTTCAAACAATTGTAAAAGATAGTTTTCAACATTCATTTCTTTTTTTTAAATTAATTAATTAATTAATTATTTTTTTTTAAATGATTACTTTATAATGACAACATTATTCCTTGCACTCGTTTCTTTTCCGATTTTTTTCCCCCTCCCTCCCTCCACCCCCTCCCCTAGATGGCAAGCAGTCCTTTATATGTTGGATATGTTGCAGTATATCCTAGATGCAATATATGTTTGCAGAAGCGAATAGTTCTCTTGTTGCATAGGGAGAATTGGATTCAGAAGGTATAAATAACCCGGGAAGAAAAACTAAAATGCAGATAGTTCACATTTGTTTCCCAGTGTTCGTTCTTTGGGTGTAGCTGCTTATGTCCGTCATTTATCAATTGAAACTTAGTTAGGTCTCTTTGTCAAAGAAATCCACTTCCATCAAAATATGTCCTCATACAATATCGTTGTCGAAGTGTATAATGATCTCCTGGTTCTGCTCATTTCACTTAGCATCAGTTCATGTAAGTCTCACCAGTCCTCTCTGTATTCATCCTGCTGGTCATTTCTTACAGAACAATAATATTCCATAACATTCATATACCACAATTTACCCAGCCATTCTCCAATTGATGGGCATCCATTCATTTTCCAGTTTCTAGCCACTACAAATAGGGCTGTTACAAACATTTTGGCACATACAGGTCCCTTTCCCTTCTTTAGTATTTCTTTGGGATATAAGCCCAATAGAAACACGGCTGGATCAAAGGATATGCACAATTTGATAATTTTTTTGGCATAATTCCAGATTGCTCTCCAGAATGGTTGGATTCGTTCACAACACCACCAACAATGCATTAGTGTCCCAGTTTTCCCGCATCCCCTCCAACATTCATCATTATTTTTTCCTGTCATCTTAGTCAATCTGACAGGTGTGTAGTGGTATCTCAGAGTTGTCTTAATTTGCATTTCTCTGATCAATAATGATTTGGAACACTCTTTCATATGAGTGGTAATAGTTTCAATTTCATCCTCTGAAAATTGTCTGTTTATATCCTTTGACCATTTATCAATTGGAGAATGGCTTGATTTCTTATAAATTTGAGTCAATTCTCTATATATTTTAGAAATGAGGCCTTTATCAGAACCTTTAACTGTGAAGATGTTTTCCCAGTTTATTGTTTCCCTTCTTATCTTGTCTGCATTTGTTTTATTTGTACAAAAAAATTTTCAATTTAATATAATCAAAATTTTCTATTTTGTGATCAGTAATGGTCTCTAGTTCATCTTTGGTCACAAATTTCTTTCTCCTCCACAAGTCTGAGAGATAAACTATTCTATGTCCCTCTAATTTATTTATAATCTCGTTCTTTATGCCTAGGTCATGGACCCATTTTGATCTTATCTTGGTATATGATGTTAGGTGTGGGTCCATGCCTAATTTCTGCCATACTAATTTCCAATTATCCCAGCAGTTTTTATCAAATAATAAATTCTTTTCCCAGAAGTTAGGGGCTTTGGGTTTGTCAAACACTAGATTGCTATAGTTGACTATTCTGTCTTGTGAACCTAACCTTTTCCACTGATCAACTAATCTATTTCTTAGCCAATACCAAATGGTTTTGGTGACTGCTGCTTTATAATATAATTTTAGATCAGGTACAGCTAGGCCACCTTCATTTGATTTTTTTTTTCATTAATTCCCTTGAGATTCTCGACTTTTTATTGTTCCATATGAATTTTGTTGTTATTTTTTCTAGATCATTAAAATATTTTCTTGGAAGTCTGATTGGTATAGCACTAAATAAATAGATTAGTTTAGGGAGTATTGTCATCTTTATTATGTTCGCTCGGCCTATCCAAGAGCACTTAATATTTTTCCAATTATTTAAGTCTGACTTCATTTGTGTGGAGACTTTTTTTATAATTTTGCACATATAATTCCTGACTTTCCTTTGGTAGATAGATTCCCAAATATTTTATGGTATCAACAGTTATTCTGAATGGAATTTCTCTTTGTATCTCTTGCTGTTGAGTTTTGTTGGAGATGTATAAAAATGCTGAGGATTTATTGGGATTTATTTTGTAGCCAGCTACTTTGCTAAAATTATGAATTATTTCCAATAGCTTTTTAGTAGAATCTCTGGGGTTCTCTAGGTATACCATCATAGCATCTGCAAAGAGTGATAGTTTGGTTTCCTCATTGCCTACTCTAATTCCTTTAATATCTTTCTCGACTCTTATTGCCGAGGCTAGTGTTTCTAATACGATATTAAATAATAATGGTGATAGAGGGCAACCTTGCTTCACTGCAGATCTTACTGGGAAAGGTTCCAGTTTTTCTCCATTGCATATGATGCTTACTGATGGTTTTAAATATATACTCCTGACTATTTTAAGGAAAAGTCCATTTATTCCTATGCTCTCAAGTGTTTTTATTAGGAATGGATGTTGGATTTTATCAAATGCTTTTTCTGCATCTATTGAGATGATCATATGGTTTTTGTTTGTTTGGTTATTGACATAGTCAATTATGCTAATAGTTTTCCTAATATTGAACCAGCCCTGCATTCCTGGTATAAATCCTACTTGGTCATAGTGTATTATCCTGGGGATGATTTTCTGTAATCTTTTTGCTAATATTTTATTTAAGATTTTAGCATCAATATTCATTAGGGAGATTGGTCTATAATTTTCTTTCTCTGTTTTAAGCTTACCTGGTTTAGGTATCAGTACCATGTCTGTGTCATAAAAGGAGTTTGGTAGGACTCCTTCAATCCCTATTTTTTCAAATAGTTTATTTAGCATTGGAGTTAATTGTTCTTTAAATGTTTGGTAGAATTCACATGTAAATCCATCTGGTCCTGGGGATTTTTTCTTAGGGAGTTGATTGATAGTTTGTTCTATTTCTTTTTCTGAGATGGGACTGTTTAGGATATTTACTTCTTCCTCTGTTAGTTTGGGCAAGCTATATTTTTGGAGGTATTTTTCTATTTCATTTAAGTTGTCGAATTTGTTGGCATAAAGTTGAGCAAAGTAACTCCTAATTATTGCTCTAATTTCCTCTTCGTTACTGGTGAGTTCTCCCTTTTCATTTTTAAGACTAACAATTAGATTTTCCTCTTTCCTTTTTTTAATCAGATTTACTAAGGGTTTGTCTATTTTGTTGGTTTTTTCATAGAACCAACTCTTAGTTTTATTAATCATTTCAATAGTTTTTTTACTTTCAATTTTATTGATCTCTCCTTTTATTTTAGAATTTCAAGTTTAGTGTTTGACTGGGGGTTTTTAATTTGTTCCTTTTCTAGCATTTTTAGTTGCAAACCCAATTCATTGATCTTCTCTTTCTCTATTTTATACAAATAGGCCTCTAGAGATATGAAATTTCCCCTTATTACCGCTTTGGCTGCATCCCATATGTTTTGGTATGATGTCTCATTATTATCGTTTTCTTGTGTGAAGTTATTAATTATGTCTATGATTTGCTGTTTCACCCAATCATTCTTTAGCATGAGATTATTTAGTTTCCAATTATTTTTTGGTCTACTTCCCCCTGGTTTTTTGTTGAATGTAATTTTCATTGCATCGTGGTCTGAAAAGGATGCATTTACTATTTCTGCCTTACTGCATTTGAGTTTGAGGTTTTTATGTCCTAATATATGGTCAATTTTTGTATAGGTTCCATGAACTGCTGAAAAGAAAGTGTATTCCTTTCTGTCTCCATTACATTTTCTCCAGAGATCTATCATATCTAACTTTTCTAGTATTCTGTTTACCTCTTTGACTTCTTTCTTATTTATTTTGTGGTTTGATTTTTCTAATTCTGAGAGTGCAAGGTTGAGATCTCCCACTATTATAGTTTTACTGTCTATTTCTTCTTGCAGCTCTCTTAGTTTCTCTTTTAAGAATTTAGATGCTGCCCCACTTGGTGCATATATGTTTAATATAGATAGTGCTTCATTATCCATGCTGCCCTTTAGCAAGATATAGTGCCATTCCTTATCTCTTTTAATTAGATCAATTTTTGCTTTAGCTTGATCTGAGATCAGGATGGCTACCCCTGCTTTTTTAACTTCCCCTGAAGCATAGTAGATTTTGCTCCAACCTTTTACCTTTAACCTGCATGTATCTCCCCGCTTCAGGTGTGTTTCCTGTAAACAACATATTGTAGGATTCTGGCTTTTAATCCATTCTGCTAACTGCTTCCTCTTTATGGGGGAGTTTACCCCGTTCATGTTTATGGTTAGAATGACCAATTCTGTATTACTTGCCATCTTGTTAACCCCGGTTTATGCTTTTCTCCCTTCTTTCCCCTTTCCCCCCCTTCCCAGTATTAAGCTTGTGAGCACCACTTGCTTCTCACAGCCCTCCCTTTTTAGTATCCCTTCCCCCACCTTAGAGTTCCTCTTCCTATCTTACCCCTTTCCCTCCCAGTTCCCGTATTCCCTTCCGCTTAGCTTATTCCTTCCCTTTTCACTTTTCCCTTCTCACTTTTCAATGAGATGGGAGAAGTTTCACCATAGATTGAATATGTCTTAAGATTTTTCACTTAAAGCCAATTCTGAAGGCAGTAAGATACCCACTATATTCATCCCCCTCCATTCTTTCTCTCAGATATAATAGGTTTCCTATGCCTCTTCATGAGATGTACTACCCCCACTTTACCCTTTTTCTGGTACAATGTCCTTTCCACATCAATTTCTAGAACAAGGTATACATGTATTCTTTATACATCTATATAGTCAAAATATAGTTCCCAAGATTAATCTTTACCTTTTTTAGATTTCTCTTGAGTTCTATATTTGTAGCTCAAACTTTTTGTTAAGTTCTGGTTTTTTCATCAGAAATAGATGAAATTCGCTTACTTCGTTGAATGTCCATCTTCTTCCCTGGAAAAAGATGCTCATTCTCGCTGGGTAAGTTATTTTTGGTTGCATACCAAGTTCCTTAGCCTTTCGGAATATCATATTCCAGGCCCTTCGATCTTTTAATATGGATAATGCCAGATCCTGGGTGATCCTTATTGTGGCTCCTTGATACTTGAATTGGGTTTTTCTAGCCGCTTGCAATATTTTTTCCTTCATCTGAGGGTTCTGGCATTTGGCCACTATATTCCTTGGTGTTTTGATTTTAGGATCCCTTTCAGTAGGGGATCGATGAATCCTTTCAATGTTTATTTTTTCCTCTGTTCCTATGACTTCTGGGCAGTTCTCTTTGATAATTTCCTGGAAAATAGTGTCCAGGCTTTTTTTTTCATCATTCTTTTCTGGCAGTCCAATGATTCTCAGATTGTCTCTCCTGGATCTGTTTTCCAGGTCTGTTGTCTTCCCCAGAAGGTATTTCCTATTCTTTTCCATTGTTTGATTTTTTTGGATTTGCTTGACTGATTCTTCTTGTCTCCTCGAGTCATTCAATTCCACTTGTTCAATTCTGATTTTCAGTGAGGTGTTTTCTTCACTCACTTTTTTAAGATCTTTTTCTAATTGTCCAATTGAATTCTTTTGTTCTGTGGAATTTTTTTCCATTTTGCCAATTTTGTTTTTTAGAGAGCTATTTTCTGTTTCCAGTTCACCAATCCTATTTTTCAAGGATTTTACTTCTATATCCACTCTCTCTTTAACTGACTTCTCCAGGCTCTTTTGCCAAGCCTCCCTCTCCTTTTCCCATTTTTCTTCTAGCTCCCTTGTGAGAGCCTTTTTAATTACTTCTATGAGGTTCATTTGTGCTGAGGAACAGATGATCTCCTCCTTTGGGGATTCACCTGGAGACTGTCTGTTTTTAGTCTCCTCAGGATTTAGAGTCTGCTCTCTATCTGTATAGAAGCTGTCAAGGGTTAAAGTCCTCTTCAGCTTCTTGCTCATTCTGTCTAATAATCAAAGACAAACTACCAAAGAAAAACAGAAAAAACTGGAGTCTTTCTTTGGGGGAGGGGTTGGGTGTGTTATCAAGCTTCCTCTCCAGACTGCAGGGGGCAGCAGTGAGGCACTTGCAGGACTGTGTGCGCCTGTGCTCTGAAATCCCAGAGCGTGCTGAGTCACTGGGGGGGGGGGGGGGGGAGGAAGGGGGAACGGCCAGGTCCCGGAGACTCCAGCTGTTTGGGGTTGTATTCTTCACCCCCGGTGTTTTTAGCTTCTCTGCTGGGCTACTGACTTGCTGCCGGAGCAAAGTATCCAAACCTGTAGCGAAGCTCTCCCCGCAGAGACGGCTGCGATCACTCCCCACCCCCTCTCCAGTCTGCTCCCGTGCTCTCACTGCCACTGTCCTCAGCCTGCGCCCGATCCAAAACCGTCCCAGCCCTCCAGTAAAGACAGACCTTTCTTGGCGAATCTCAAGGATGGCTTCTCTTGGTAACTATATGTAGGTTTTTTCCAGTCAAGCATTGATTCAGAGGCTTGTAATGAAGTGGATAGTGAGAGAAAGCGTGGAGCTTATGTAGCTGTGTGCCTCCTCTCTGCCATCTTAACCGGAAGCCTCATCGACTTTTAAATAAAAAGCAAAAACTTCTGAAGGGGAGAGTAGTGGGAGAGTAATTTTTTTTTTCCAAAAGCATTATTTATTTATTTATTTTAATAACGTTTTATTGACAGAACCCATGCCAGGGTAATTTTTTACAACATTATACCTTGCACTCACTTCTGTTCCAATTTTTGCCCTCCCTCCCTCCACCTCCTCCCCCAGATGGCAAGCAGTTCTATACATGTCACATAGGTTACAATATATCCTAGATACAATATATGTGTGCAGAACTGAACAGTTCTCTTGTTGCACAGGGAGAATTGGATTCAGAAGGTATAAATAACCCGGGAAAAAACAAAAATGCAAGCAGTTTACATTCATTTCCCAGTGTTCTTTTTTTGGGTGTAGCTGCTTCTGTCCATCCTTAATCAATTGAAATTGAGTTATATCTCTTTGTCGAAGAAATCCACTTCCATCAGAATACATCCTCATACAATATCGTTGTTGAGGTATATAATGATCCCTGGTTCTGCTCATTTCACTTAGCATCAATTCATGTAAGTCTCACCACTCCTCTCTGTATTCATCCTGCTGGACATTTCTTACAGAACAATAATATTTCATAACTTTCATATATGACATTTTACTCAACCATTCTGCAATTGATGGGCATCCATTCATTTTCCAGCTTCTAGCCACTACAAACAGGAATGCCACAAACATTTTGGCACATACAGGTTCCTTTCCCTTCTTTAGTATCTCTTAGGAGTATAAGCCCAGTAGAAACACTGCTGGATCAAAGGGTATGCACAGTTTGATAACTTTTTGAGCATAGTTTTAAATTGCTCTCCAGAATGGCTGGATGTCTCCACAATTCCACCAATAATGTATCAGTGTCCCTGTTTTCTCACATCCCTTCCAACATTCCGCATTATCTTTCCCTGTCATTCTATCCAATCTGACAGGTATGTAGTGGTATCTCCAAGTTGTCTTAATTTGCATTTCTCTGATTAGTAATGATTTGGAGCATATTTTCATCTGGCTAGAAATAGTTTCAATTTCTTCATCTGGGAATTAACTGTTCATATCCTTTGACCGTTTATCAATTGGAGAATGGCTTAATTTCTTATAAATTAGAATCAGGTTCTCTATATATTTTGGAAATCAAAACTTTTGACTGTAAAAATATTTTCCCAGTTTATTGTTTCCCTTCTTATCTTGTCTGCATTTGTTTTATTTGTACAAAAAATGTTCAATTTAATATAATCAAAATTTTCTATTTTGTAGTCAATAGTGAGCTCTAGTTTTTCTTTGGTCATAAATTTCTTCCTCTTACACAGGTCTGAGAAGTAAACTGTACTATGCTCTTCCAATTAATTTCTAATCTCATTCTTTATGTCTAGGTCATAAACCCATTTTGATCTTATCTTGGTGTACAGTGTTAAGTGTGGGTCAATGCCTAGTTTCTGCCATACTAATTTCCAATTTTCCCAGCAATTTTTGTCAAATAATGTATTCTTATCCCAAAAATTGGGGTCTTTGGGTTTGTCAAACACTATATTATTAAAGTTATTGACTGTTTTGTCCTTTGAACCTAATCTATTCCATTGATCAACTACTCTATTTCTTAGCCAATACCAGATGGTTTTATTAACTGCTGCTTTATAATATAATTTTAGATCTGGTACAGCTAGGCCACCTTCGTCTGATTTTTTTTCATTAATTCCCTTGAAATTCTGGACCTTTTGTTTTTCCATATGAATTTTGTTGTTAGTTTTTCTAGGTCATTAAAATTGTTTTTTGGGAGTCTGATTGGTATAGCGCTAAATGAATAGAATAGTTTAGGTAGTATTGTCATTTTTTATTATATTTGCTCGCCCAATCCAAGAGCATTTAATAGTTTTCCAGTTGGTTAAATCAGACTTAATTTGTGTGGAAAGTGTTTTGTAGTTTTGCTCATAAAGTTTCTGATTTTCCCTTGGCAGAGAGATTCCTAAATATTTTATACAATCAGTAGTTACTTTAAATGGAATTTCTCTCTGTAACTCTAACTGTTGGGTTTTGTTAGTGATTTATAAGAATGCTGATGACTTTTGTGGGTTTATTTTGTATCCTGCAACTTTGCTAAAGGTGTGGATTGTTCTAATAACTTTTTAATAGAATCTCTGGGATTCTCTAAGTATACTATTATATCATCAGCAAAGAATGATAATTTGGTTTCCTCATTGCCTATTCTTATTCCTCTAATTTCTTTCTCAACTCTTATTGCCAAAGCTAGCATTTCTAATACAATGTTAAATAGTAACAGTGATAATGGGCTATCTTGTTTCACTCCTGATCTTATTGGGAATGGTTGCAGTTTGTCCCCATTACATATGATGCTTACTGATAGTTTTAAATAGATGCTACTGATTATTTTAAGGAAAAGTCCATTTATTCCTATACTCTCAAGTATTTTTAATAGGAATGGCTGTTGGATTTTATCAAATGCTTTTTCTGCATCTATTGAGATGATCATATGGTTTTTTTGTTAATTTGGCTATTAATATGGCCAATTATACTGATAGTTTTCCTAATATTGAACCAGCCCTGCATTCCTGGTATAAATCCTACTTGATCGTGTTATATTGTCCTGGGGCTTATTTTCTGTAGTCTTTTTGCTAATATCTTATTTAAGGTTTTAGCATCAATATTCATTAAGGAGATTGGTCTATAATTTTCTTTCTCTGTTTTCTTTTTCTTTTTTTTTTCTTTTAACAACTTTTTTTTTGATAGAACTCATGCCAGGGTAATCTCTGTTTTCAACTTACCTGGTTTAGGTATCAGTACCATGTCTGTGTCATAAAAGGAATGGGAGAGTAATTCTTAAGTGGGAATGACTTTTTACACATCATATTCTGTACTTACGTGGGGTTCTAGGCAGTTTTTAAGCAATGTAAAAATGCCTAAAAACTCATAACTATGGATGGGGATTGGGCAGTAGGAAATGTAATTTCCCAAACCAAAAGTATTTATAACAGAAGTAGAGAATGAATCATTACTTTCTGTTTCTAAACCTGCATAAGAAAAGAAGCTGTTTCTTCCTGCCACAAGTTTCTGTGATGTAGTTTGAAGTTCTGCTGTCTTCCCATGTTAGTTAAGTTTGACTTACTTGACCTACTTTCAGCATTACTTGGAGTCTTGTTGGGAAAATAGTATTGGTATACTTGTCTTGAATTTATGATGTTTAGGAAATTCAAACTTATTTATCTATATATCTATATCTATATGTAAAGATGCAAAGTTATATCTATATAACTTATATAGATATTACATATTATATTATATTATATAGTATATTATATAGATATTATATAGTATAGTATATTATATAGATATAACATACAAAATAATATGTGCCATAAAAAGTTTTTTGTTTTGTTTTGTTTTTTTTTTTTTGGATCAGGGATTCTTAATCTTTTAAGAAGGTATTTGGTAACTATTCTTCAATATAATTGGTTTTCTTTTTCATCTTATACATTTTATTTTGTGCATTTAAATAATATTCTGAGAAGTGGTCAATAGGCATCCCCAGACTGACAAGGGGTTCTATGATAAAGGAAATGTTGAGGAGATGGAACCAAGATGGTGCAGTAAAGGCAGGTATGTCCCTGAGCTCTACCCCAAACTCTTCCCAAAGCCTTCAAATAAAGACACTAAAAATTATAGAATGGAATTTGCAAAAATATAGAACACAATAATTTTCCAGCTCAAGAAACCTTAGCAAGTTGGCAGGAAAAAAAATTTGGATGAGGATGAGTGGAGAACAATGCAGCAGCTAGTACCCTTGCAAACCTGGCTTCAGCAAAACAGGAGAAAGCATTTAGGTGACTGACTCATGGGCAGCAAAGGTGGTTTTCAGATCTCTCAACCCACAAATATTAAAGACAATTTAGAATGTCAGTAGGAAAGTTTTGTCACACTTGTAGGGAGGAGGCAGTAAAGCACTGTTCAATGCAAATCATGACAGCACAGCCCAACCCACAGTAAACTATGAGCAGGCCTTGTTAGCAAGGGAATCAACAGCAACAGTGGCTGCTTCAGGAGTTATCAGGCCAGAGATGGTGAAATGGTCAAACAAGTGGTCAGAAGGTGGTTACAATGGTCTCTGTGATAGCACTGAGGCATTCTCCAAACCTGGTTCCAGGTCACAGTCTTGGGTGACATTTCCAGGAAGAGGTAGACCATTAACACAGCACACTTTCTGGACACAGTAGAGCATGGATTCTCTTCAAAGTTTCAGGGCAGAAAAGAGTGATGGTAGTCACTCACAAACTAGAGCAAAGGTCATCAGAGTTCTAAAAGCCACTCCTTCCATCATACCACCTAGGAAGAATTGAAAACTTATACATGCCTAGACATACCTCTGAAAACAGCTGCACAAAACCTCTAAAGCCTGGGATAGTGCATCTTCCACTCTGGAATTAGAGACTACTTTAACAAAGAATTTAAAGTCAAACAATAGGCTGAGAAAATGAGAAAATAAGCAGAAAAAATAAATAAAATAAATAAAAACTATCACTATGGAAAGTTATTATGGTGACAAATTGAAGAAGAAAACAAAATCCAAGATCCTACAAAAAAAAAAAAAGAAATTGCTCTAGATCATGCAAAAGAACAACAACAACAAAAAAAGGATTTTGAAAATCAAGTAAGAGAGGTAAATGAAAAATTGAGTAGAGAAATGAAAGGGGTGAAATAATATTATGAAAAAACACCTTCTAAAGGACATGCACACACACACAAACACACACACACATACACACACACACACACACACACACACACAAGATACTAAAGAAAATAACACCTCAAAATGGACTAAATCAAATGGTAAAGGAAGTCCCTGCAATGAAGGAAAGAGTGTTTAAAAAAACAGATTTGGCCAAATGGACATAAAGACACAAAAGTTCATTGAATTAAAAAAATCATAAAAAATAAAATTGGACAAATAGGAAAAAAATTCAAAAAGTTATTGAAAGAAATTCTTAAAAATTAGAGTTTAGCAAATGGAAGTTAATGACTTTATGAGCAATCAAGAACAATTTTTAAAAACATCAAAGAATGAAAAACAAAACTGGAAGATGATGCATAATATATAATTTTAAATTTTTTATAAAAGCTTTTGATTTTTAAAGACACACAAAATGTTTTCAATATTCACTCTTACAAAACCTTCTATTCTAATTTTTTTTCTTTCTCCCTTCCCTCCTATGCCCTCCTCTAGATAGCAAATAATCCAATATTTGTCATACATGTGCAATTCCTCCAAACATATTTTCATATTATTCATGCTGCACAAGAAAAAAATCAGATCAAAAAGGGAAAAAAATATGGTTAAGAAAATAATAAACACCACCAGCAACAAACAAACAACAACCATGATTCACATTCAGTTTCCATAATCCTCTATCTGGACTCAGATGGCTTCTTCCCCATGTCCTTGAATTGACTAGGAAAAAAACCTAGCACATCACAGTTGATCAACTGGGACACTAATACAGTGTTGCATTATGTATTGTATTATGTATTATGTATCATCAAACTGCGCATACTCTTTGACCCAGCAATGTTACTACTGGACTTATATCCCAAAGAAAGCTTAAAGGAGGGAAAGAGACACACATGTGCAAAAATGTTTGTGGCAGCCCTTTTCATAGTGACAAGAAACTGGAACTGAGTGGTTGCCCATCAGTTGGAGAATGGTTGAATAAGTTATGATGTATGAATGTCATGGAATATTATTATTCTATAAGAAACGACCAGCAGGATATTTTCAGAGAGGGCTGGAGAGACTTACATGAACTGATGCTAAGTGAAATGAAAAGAATCAGGAGATCATCTTATATGGTAATATCACTATTCTAGGATGATCAATTCTGATGAATGTGACTCTTTACAATAATGAGATGATTGAGGCCAGTTCCAATGATCTTGTGATGAAGAGAGCCATCTACACCCCAAGAGAGAACTGTGAGAATTGATTGTGGATCACAACTTGCATTCTCACTCTTTTTGTTGTTGTTCACTTGCATTTTGTTTTGATACTCATTTACTTTCCTTTTTGATTTGTTTTTCTTGTGCAGGAATAGAATTGTATAAATAATATTTGCACATATTGGATTTAACACATATATTGGATTACTAAGGGAGGACCTGGAGGAAGAAGGAGAAAATAAAAAACACAAGGCTGTGCAAGGTCAATGTTGAAAAATTATCTATGCATATATTTTGGAAATAAAAAACCTTTTAAAAGTTATCCATTTTGCATTCCATAATCTAATCTAGTTCTTCTTTGACCACAAATTCCTTACTTCTCCACAGATCTGAGTGGAATCTATCCTATGTTCCCCTAATTTGCTTATAATATCACTCTTTATTTCTAAATCATGAATTCATTTTGAACTCATTTTGTTACACAATGTTTGTGGGTCAATGTCTATTTTCTACTATACTAATTTCTAATTTTCCCAGAAATTTTGTCAAAAAGTGAGTTCTTATCCTAGAAGCTAGGGCCTTTGGGATTATCAAACATTAGATTACTATAATCATTGACTATTGTGTCTTATGAATCAAATCTATTCCATTGAGGCTCTACTCTATTTCTTAGCCAGTACAAAATGGTTTTGATGACTATAACTTTATAACATAGTTTTATGCCTGGAACATCTAGGCCACCTTCATTTGATTTTTTTTTCATTAATTCCCTTGAAATTTTTGACCTTTTGTTCTTCCAGATAAACTTTGGTATTAATTTTTCTAGCTCTTTAAAATAATTTCTTTGGAGTTGATTAGCATAGCACTGAATTAATAGATTAATTTAAGTAGAATTGTCATTCAAATTATATTAGTTTATCCTACCCATAAGCACTTGATATTTTTCTAATAGATTAGAATTGACTTTATTGTGTTGAAATTGCTTTGCAATTGTGTTCCTATAATTCCTGACTTTGTCTTAGCAGGTAGATTTCCAAATATTTTGTAATATTTACACTAATTTTAAATGGAATTTTTCTTTGTATCTCTTCCTGCAGGACTTTGTTGGTGACATACAAAAATCCTAATGATTTATAGGGTTTTATTTTGTATCCTACAACTTTGTTAAAAATGTGAATTGTTTCTAGTATTTTTAGTAAATTTTCTAGGATTCTAATAGAATCCATAATATTTCTAGTACAAATATTAAATAATAATGGTGATAATGGACAGCTTTGTTTCACCCTGATCTTATTGGGAACAATTCTATTTTGTCCCCATTACATATGATGCTAATTGATTGTTTTAGACAAGTTCTATTTATCATTTAAAGAAAAATTCCATTTATTTCCATGCTTACTAGTGTTTTTAATAAAAATAGGAGTTGTATTTTTTCAACTTTTTTCTGCATTTATTGAAATAACATTATTTCAGTTAGTTTGCTTATTGATATAGTCCGGTCCAATATTATATAATATAGTATATATTATAGTCCATACTATATGTATATAGTACATACAGATAATATAGTCTGATATTAAATTTATTAATAATTTTCCTGATGTCAAACCACCTCTGAATTCCTGGCATAACTTCTACTAGGTCATAGTTTATTATCCTGGTTATAATTTACTGTAATATTTTTGCTAATATTTTATCTACAATTTTGCATCAATAATCATCAAGAGAATTGGTCTATAAGATTCTTTATTTGTTTTGGATCTTTTTGGTTTTCAACATCAGCACCATATCTGTGTCATAAAAGGAATTTGGCTAGACCCCTTGTTCCCTTACTTTTCCAAATAGCTCACATAGTATTTGCATTATTCTTTAAATTTATGATAGGATTCACTTGAAAATCCTTTTGACTGTAGAAATTTTTTTTAGTGTATTCATTAATAGCTTGCTTAATTTCTTTATGTAAAATTAGACTAATTTATTTCTTCATCTGCTAATCTGGGAAGTCTATATTTTATAAATATACATCCATTTCACATAGATGATAAAATTTGTTGACATAAAATTGGGCAAAATATTTCCTAATTATAGCTTTAATTTTCTCTTCACTAATGATAAATTGACTCTTTCCATTTTTTATACTGGTAATTTGGTTTTCTTCTTTTCTTTCCTTAATAAAATTAACCAAAGTTTTATCTATTTTTTTTATAAAACCAACTCTTAGTTTTGTTTCTTAGTTCAATAGTTTTTTTTAAGTATCAATTTTATTAATATCTATTTGATTTTCAGAATTTCTAATTTTGTACTTAATTGTTTTTAGTTTTCTTTTTTAAATTTCTTCATTTTCAAATTTCTTTAGTGACAAATCCATTCAGAAGTTTCATTTATTGTTTATTCTGAGGGAAACCAGAGAGGTCTCAGACAAAGTCCTGTCTACTCTCCACCCTTAGTCTAAGATGATCCTGAAATATCTCATTATAAAAGAATTGACCTGGAAATGCAATTTTTAAATTATTGGACTTCATGAAACCCATGATAAATTAAAGTGCCTATGCATCATATATCAAGAAGTTATCAAAGAAAAATGATATTCTAGAACCAGGGTGTTTCCAAATTTCCACTGATAAGAAGAAAACATTGTAAATGACTAGGAAAAAAATCATGATATTAAATTTCATTAAATCATTGTCAGGAAAAAACAAAATTTAGCAATTTTATATTGCAGTATCAGATGGCTTGAGACATGATATTCTGGAGGGCAAAGGAGGTAGAATTACAACCAAGAATCACATACCCAGTAAAACTATGTATAATCCTTCACTGAAAAAAAAAAAGGATAATCAATGAAATAGAGGACTTTCAAGTATTTTTGATGAAAGATGAGATTTAAGTAGAAAATTTGGCTTTCAAATACATGACTCAAGAGATACATTTACAAAGATAAACAAGAAAGAGAAATCATAGGGATTTATTAAAGTTGAAATGTTTAGATACCTACATGGGAAAATATGACTTATAAGTAAGAATTTCTCATTATTAGGACAATTAGAAGAAGCATATATAAACACAGAAATGTATTGAATGTAAAGGGATAATGTCTTAAAAATAAAATTAAAACAAAAGAACTGGGAAGAAGGGAAAGAGAGAGGTGGAATGGGGTAAATTATCTCAAACAAAACAGGCAAGAAAATATTTTATAGTGGAGGCTAAAATGGGGAAGTAAGAAGTGTCAACCTTACTCTCAAAGAGGGAACAATATACAAACTTAAATGGATATAGAAATCTATTTTATTCCAAAGACAAGTAGGGAGGAGAGGAGATAAGAAAAGGGAGTTGGTGATAGAAAGGAGGGCTGATTGAGTGAGTGGATTCTGTGAAGTAAATGACTTTTAAAGAGGGACAGAGTTAAAGGAAAGAATAAGATAAATGGGGGAAATAGTATAGAGGGATATAACATTAGCAGAAGCAATAAAGAAAAAAATTAAGCAGGTTTCTCTTTTAAAGGCCTAATTCTCAAACACAGTCAAATTTATAAAAAATAAGATATTTTCTCCAACTAATAAATGATCAAAATATATGAACAGTTTTCAGATGAAATAATAAAGCACTTTTTATAGCCATTTGAGAAAAATGTTCTCAGTATGGATTAATGAAAAGAAAATTAAAACAATTTTGAAATACTATATCAAAAGTCTTAGATTTGTTAATAGATCAGAAAAGGAAATGGCAAATCATAGTGGGACTATAGGAACAATTAGACATTAATGCGCTTTTGGTAGTATGAACTTATTCAATCATTTTGTAGAGCAATTTGGAACTATGCCCAAAAGGCCATAAAAACATGCACAAATGTTCCCTAAGCAATAACACTATTATGTCTGTATCCCAAAAGAGATAAAAAGGCAAAAATGGAAAAAGACCTACTTGTACAAACAATGTTTAAAGCAGATTTTTTTTTTTTTCTGGAAGCAGAGAATTGGAAATTGAAGGGATGACCCTCAATTGGAGAATGGCTGAATAAATTGTGGTATGTGATTATGATAGAATACTATTGTGCTATAAGAAATGATGAACAAGATACCCTCAGAAAAATCTGAAAAGGCTTCCATGACCTCAAACAAAATGAAATGTACTGTGTACAAAATAACAACAATATTGTAAGATGATCAGCTGTGAATTGGCTATTCTCAGCAATACAATGATCCAAGATAACACTGAAGGACCTATAATGAAACATGTTATATACACTCAGAGAAAGGACTGGCGGTGTGTGCATACAGATTAAAATTTACTTTTTTTTTTTTTAACATTGTTTTATTTAACATTATTGTTATTGTTTATAACATTGTTATTTAAGTCAAACATAAATTTATTTAAATATTATATAAATATTTAACATATTTATATATTGTAGTTTTTGTCTATGTTTTTATGTTTTTTTTTTTTTTTGCTCTATGCTTTCTTTCATGCCATGACTATTATGAAAATATTTTGTATGACTACATATCTATAATATATATGAAATTTCTTGTCTTCCCAATAGGGGGAGTTTAGGACAGAAGAAGGGAAATAATTTGGAAGGCAAAATTTTAAAAACAAATGTTACTTTTTTTACATGTACTGGAGGGAAATAAAATGCTAATTAAAAAAGGTTGATCTTCTTTCCTTTCTTCCTTCTTTCCACTCCATGGTTTTCCTCCTTCAGTGATTGATTTCAACTTTCACCTGTATTTACTTTTTTTTCTGGTATCTGCTTAGAAGATGCATGGATTCTCTCTCTCTCTCTCTCTCTCTCTCTCTCTCTCTCTCTCTCTCTCTCTCTCTTTCTATCTTTAACATAGATGATATAAATTCCTAATCTGTGTTCCTTGGTCTGTCTCTGCAGAAAATGAAAGTGGAGATATTAAATTACTGAAGGCAGATTGATGAGAAATAACCTAAGATTAGTTTAGATGGATGCATGCCTAAAATTGTGATTCTGAAATCTTGCTTTGAGTTGATCATCATAAAACACAAGGGAAAAGGAATAGGATTCTCACATATATTCCCATTAGAATAGTGATTGTAGATGATCCTTTTATACTTACTATTATCTACAGATACATGGCCACTTTTCAAAAACATCTTGATCAAAAGCATTACATAGACATCTTTTACTTTCCTAGAAAAAGGGAATGTTAATGTGACTACTTAATGTTACCTAAAAAGTAAATAAACAAAACTCATGCATTCATCACACAGAAAATTTGGCTAAAACTAAAGAATATTGATACCTCATTGTTGCTTATTTTTGTGTATTCTGACCTAAATTAGAAATGACATATTTGTTTGGCATGTTATATACAGAGAAAGAAGTCATAACCATTTATATAGGTGCAGCAGATGCTATTTTCCCTCAATAATAGCTGATTTCTTTCACAAACCAGGTCATTGGCTGTCAGGAACCTTGTTCTGCATTCTGTGCCTTTCACTGCCAGGTCACCAGGTAATAACATTTACTTCATACATTATCTAATCAGAGGTTTGGCTCTTTGTTTTATTTTAATCACTATGCTGGGTGATAGAATAGAACTATTATGGTGTTTGCTTTCCCACACTGATGGAAAGAAGTACTGTTTTGAGAATTTGTCTTAGCTGCAAGAAACATTTCCCTTCACAATCATGTTGCTTTTTGACTCTTACATGTGACTGAGGCTAAGAATAAATTAGCAATGGAGTGTACTGATTTTGTTTATATTTCTAAGCTGATATTACTGAGCATATTTTCAACTGAACTTCTTGTCTGTGCTCCCTAAAATTTAGTCTTGATAGATTCAAAGACCTGAAATTTACTCAATATTCATGGTTTACCTTAATAACTGGACATGATATAAACTTAAAGATATTAAGGACTGGAATTTACATTTAAAATTAGTAATTTCACATAAGAATAACATAATAACTTTGCAGGATGATTGTTTTAGGCCAAACCAAAGGAATGTGTATTTTAGCATAATTGGTCTAAGTAGTAATATGATTATCTACATTCTCTTAAGTTTATCTTTGTTCATTTTGTCCCAAAGTACCTAACCCCTATTTATAATTCCACATTTATCTGCAATTTGACAGTAATCAAAATTAATGATCAGCAATAACTGTACAGGTAAAAAATAATTTTATTATTTCTAATTTTATTTATTCATTTATCTATTTATTTAACTTTGCTGGAGCAATTGGGGTTAAGTGACTTGCCCAGGGTCATAGAGATAAGAGGTATTAAGTGTCTGAGGCCAGATTTGAACTCAGGTCATCCTGACATCAGGGCTTGGGCTCTATCCACTGCACCATCTAGCTGTCCCTGAATGATTATTTTAATAAGAATCAGAAGACCAGAGACAATTCATGGTGTAGTATACAGGTGGATCATAGATTTAAAGTCTGTTCTTCAAGATCACAGAATCTAACTCCTTTATTTTTCCATTTGGGAAACAAGCCCATTTACATTAAGCTATTCAGATTTTGTAATCATAAATTTAGAAAAATAGGGACCCAACAAACCCTTTTGTTAAACATTCTGATTTTTGAGATGAGAAATTAAGACACAAAGTGGTTAAATGTTTAAGGTTATATAGGTAATCACTGTTGGGTCTTCTCAAGGAAAATGCCATTTCTTTATATGACATCACACTGAGCACATTAGAATTGGAGTCAGAAAAATCTGAGTTCAAATTTTACCTGTGACTCTTAATATCTGGGTGAATATGGACTAGTCAGTTAATTGCTGTATCAGTTTTACCATCTGAAAAATTGTCATGATAATATATAAGATATGTATCTAATAGAATTCTTCTAAAGCCCAAACAGGATATTGTGGGACACAAAATACTGTATAAATGTCAGTTATTATTAAGAACAGAATTCTGAGGGTAGCTAGGTGGTAAAGGATAGAGCCCCCAGCCCTGAAGTCAGGAGGACCTGAGTTCAAATCTGGCTTCAAACAACATTTCTTAGTTGTATGACCCTAGGCAAATCACTTAACCCCAATTGCCTCAGTGGAAAAAAGAAGAACAAAATTCTAATTCTTATTCTATTTCTTTCCATTTTTATGAATGTAGGTTCCTCATCTCTTATTTAGCTTCAGCTTCCCTGTCCATCAAAGAGGAATAATAAAGCAAATAAGGTAATTTTCCCTCAATGGATTGTTATGAAGAGCAAATGATGTATTATATGTGATAACATTTTGAAATTCTGCAAAAAAAAAAAAAAAACTATATCACTTAGGACAATATCACCATTAGCATTATTGTGAGGGCTCAGATAACTAATGAGACAATTCTGTGAACAGGAACATTGGTAGCAGCTTATATAGCCATATCTATATTTGAAAATTATGTTTTGGATCACATCTTTCTATTTGTGATACTTACTATTCAATATCACAATATGCTGGTAGGCACATATAT
This sequence comes from Antechinus flavipes, assembly GCF_016432865.1. Classification (NCBI taxonomy): domain Eukaryota; kingdom Metazoa; phylum Chordata; class Mammalia; order Dasyuromorphia; family Dasyuridae; genus Antechinus; species Antechinus flavipes. The sequence continues at coordinate 293,707,390 of NC_067400.1, read as the reverse complement.
AATAAAGATATATAAACAATTTAAAATATAGCATGCTAAAGTCATTAAGTACATGCATGTATAATATATATACATGCTTATATCTAACTACCTATATCTATAGATATCTATCTATATGCATATCTATCCAGATCTATACCTATATTTATCTATTTATTTATTGAACTGTAATTTTTGTGGTAGTGGTAATCAATTTCACTGTTTTGTAGGGGCTGGGAAATACTTAAATTTTGTATTTGTTATTTTCACGATAATCTCACAGGGGTCCTCAAACTCTGGCCCACAGGCCAGATGTGGCAGCTGAGGATGATCATCCCCCTCACCCAGGGCTATGAAGTTTCTTTATTTAAAGGCCCACAAAACAAAGTTTTTGTTTTTACTATAGTCCGGCCCTCCAACAATCTGAGGAACAGTGAACTGGCCCCCTATTTAAAAAGTTTGAGGACCTCTGAATTTCTAGGGCCTTATCAAAGCACTACAAAAAAGTATCCAAACAAATAAGTTAAACTGTGTAGGAGAAACAATTTCTAATTTTGTGATAATACATCATTCAATTTTAGTTGGGTATTATTTAATATATTGGATGGGTGCCCAAACATTTCATGTAATAGACATATTTTTGACAATCCAAAGAAAACAAAATTCTGCCTTTCAAAATAGGACCTGGAAGGGAAATTAGTGGTGATATAAAAATATGGTTTGAAATGAAAGGATCTTGTCCTGTCAGGGGCTTGAATATTTAGCTAACCTTGGCAATGCTGTCATTTCTGAATCATACCTCATTCAGTGCATCTGTTCCCACTAAGCTTCAGCCAACATAATGGGACTTGGAAAAGTGGTAACCAAGGGCATTGTGTCAGAATAAAGAGACAGCTTTCTGTAATGAACAGTATAGAGCCCATTTCTTTAAAAAAATATAACATCCTGCTCAAAGGGACAACACTTCGAGTAATTTTCAAATGTAGCATAGAATTTTAAAACATTACTTTTCACTTTAATTCTCATGAAAAGCTGATGAGCAAGACAAAGAGATCCTACACTTACAAAAAGTGCTCTCATAATATAACCAGGCTAGTAGTAGGAATGATATTGGGACAATACCCAAAACTCTGTTGTATTTTGTCTCTATGTGTCTTTTTTTCTTTCTGTTCGTCCTTTCTTGTCTCCTCATTTTTCTCTCTGTACTTTTGCCTCGCTTTCTCTTTTTTGATGGTTCTTTTATTGATATAACTCTACTCTCATCTTTTTTGATCCATACATTACAAAAAAAAAAAAAAACTCTTGAAGGAGAATTGAATTTATTTTCTGATAGACAGATCCTCAACAGGAACTAAAAAAAGCAATGTGATCTTAGCCTACTGTTAGAGGTGGTAATATACATTTGGAGTAATGTTCAAACATAGCCCTGATTTTTGGAAATATTTTTTAATAAACCTACTATTTCACATTGGTCATTTGTTCTCCTAAATTCCTATGTTTTTCTTTGTTTTTAGTCATGTGTATGATGTTGAAATGAGATTATTCAGACATTTAATTTTTAAGCATTTACTAAGGCCTTACTGTGTGCTAACACTGTCCAATGCTTGAGATACAAATACAATGAAAGATCCAGTAATCATCAGCTCTTTGCTTAAAAACAAAAACAAAAACAAACAAAAATACCACAAAAAAAAAAAAAAAAAAAAAAAACCCTGAAGGTCCTTCATGATTGTAGCACTATTTCTATTTTTTTTAAATAACTTTTTATTGATAGAACACATACCAGGGTAATTTTTTATAACATTATCCCTTGCACTCACTTCTGTTCTGATTTTCCCCTTCTCTCCCTCCACCCCCTCCCCCAGATGGCAAGCAGTCCTTTACATGTTGAATAGATTACAGTATATCCTAGATACAATATATGTGTGCAGAACCGAACAGTTTTCTTGTTGCACAGGGAGAATTGGATTCAGAAAGTATAAATAACCCGGGAAGAAAAACAAAAATGCAAGCAGTTTATATTCATTTCCCAGTGTTCTTTCTTTGGGTGTAGCTGCTTCTGTCCATCCTTGATCAATTGAAACTGAATTAGCTCTCTTTATCGAAGAGATCCCCTTCCATCAGAATACATCCTCAAATAGTATTGTTGTATATAATGATCTCCTGGTTCTGCTCATTTCACTCAGCATCAGTTCATGTAAGTCTCGCCAGTCCTCTCTGTATTCATCCTGCTGGTCACTCCTTACAGAACAATAATATTCCATAATGTTCATATACTACAACCATTCTCCAATTGATGGGCATCCATTCAGTTTCCAGCTTCTAGCCACTACAAACAGGGCTGCCACAAACATTTTGGCACATACAGGTCCCTTTCCCTTCTTTAGTATCTCTTTGGGGTATAAGCCCCATAGAAACACTGCTGGATCAAAGGGTATGCACAGTTTGATAACTTTTTGAGCATAGTTCCAAATTGTAGCATTATTTCTAACAAACTGTTAAAAATGTGGGCATTGGGGCTGGAGCCAAGATGGCAGAGAGGACACACACTTCATTCTGAACTCCCCTGCCACCCTCACTACTGATTACAAAATTCAGCCTCTAAAATAGTGTTTGACTGGTAAAATCCATGAATATTGGGAGTACAATAAATTGCCAGCAGAAGATAATTTGGAAGATTGGCAGAAAATGTCTGTCTTGATCAGGCAGGGGGAGGCCAGGGCAGGAAGGGAGGATGACCACAAAGGGCATCACATGCTGAGTGGACTGGGGTGGGGTGCAGGCTCCATGGGTGGACAATTTTCAAGAAGAACTCTACCACATGTTGGCTGCTCTGCTTTGATTGCAAAGCAGTGGATCAGCAGAGAAGTTACATAAATGCCAAAGCCAGAGCGTACCCCAAAATGCCAGAGTTTTACAGAATCTGGCCACACTCAGCCAGCACTGGGAGAGACTCAGCATGATCACAGCACAGCCATGGGATCACAGTGCAGTTGCACCATAACAGTGCAACTGCTCTTCCCAGGGCAGTCACACTTCCACAGCACAGCCATGCTTTGCAGCCTATTCTCAGAACAATCATTGTCCATCTGCCTCTATTCTGTAGAGTAAGCTGGAAACCTCCTTGCCCTTAAAACAGATTCCAAAGGATTTTAAGAATGAGTAAAAAAGCAAAGTGTGCTATAACTTTAGATAGTTTCTATAATGAAAGAAAATAGATTTCCAACACTGAGGATAATAATAGTTGACTGTCTCCAGACAAAACCCCAAGGGTGGATATAACCTTGTCCCCATCACACAAGGCACTCTTAGAAGAAATTATAAAAGATCTTAAAATAGAGCTAAAAGAAAAATGGAGAAAGGAAAGAGAAGCTATGCAAGAAAGTATGAAAAAGGCATATTACTCATTAAAAGAAAGATTTGAAAAAGAAAACAACTCCCTGAAATGTGAAAAGGAAAAGATAAAGAATTCCCAGGAAAGTAGGATTTGTGACTTGGAAAAACAAAATAACTCATTAAAAAATTGTGAAATGGAAAAAAAATAATCCATAGAGCAAAACAATTCATTTAAAAACTCAATTGGATATATAAAAAAAAGAAGTAAAAAAAAATAAATGAAGAAAATAATTCCTTAAAAATCAGAACTGAGCAAATGGAAATGAATGATTCATTGAGACATCAAGAATCAGTCAAGCAAAAGCAAAAAAAAAAAAAAAAAAAACAAAAGAAAAGAAAAAAATGTTAAATATCTACTAGAAAAAATAACAGACCTGAAAAATAGATGTAGGAGAAATAATGGAAGGATTACTGGGCTCCATGAAAACCATGATGAAAAAAAAGAGCCTAGACACTATTTTTCACAAAATCATCAAAGAGAACTGCCCAGCTGTAATAGAATCAGAAGGTAAACTAGGCATTGAAAGAATTCATTGAACACCTTTTGAAAGAGACCCCAAAATATAAACTCCAAGGAATATTGTGGCTAAATTTCAGAACTATCAGACTAAGGGAAAAAATATTAAAAGTAGCCAGAGAAAAACAATTCAAATACCAAGGAGCCACAATAAGGATCACATGGGATCTAGCAGCTTCCACATTACAGGATCGAAGGGCCTGAAATCTGATATTCTGAAAGGCAAAAAAAAAAAAAACTTGGAATGCAGCCAAGAATAAACTACTCAGTGAAGCTGAGCATTTTCTTCCAGGGAAGAAGATGGACATTCAGTGAAACATTGATAAAAATTTAAAAATAATTCTTGAGAACTGTATTTCTGTTATGGGCATACATAAAGAGCACATGAATAATTAGATTATACTGTTATAATATAAAAAAATAGAATTAGAAATGTAAAGAGGATTGTATTGGAAAAAGGAAAAAGTGGAGATAAAAAGAGAAAAATTCCATCTCATGAAGAGGCAAAAGAAACCTATCATATCTGAGTGAATTAAGGAAGTGGAAGGAACATTGTGTGAATCATACTCTCATCACATTCGGCTCAAAAAGAAAGTATTAGCCATATTTGGTTTACCAAAAAACTTTTCTCAATGCAACTCAAATTTAAAAAATGAGACAGGAAAAGGGAAAAGGAAAAGAGTAGGTTAAAAAGAAGGAAATACAGAAAAAATAAGGGAAAGGTATTAGAAAGGGGGAGGGACTCAAAGGAAGTGGGAGGGATTATAAAGAAGGAAAACTGTGTAATGCAAGTGAGACCCATTAGTTTAATACTGGAGAGGAGGTAAGGGGGGAAAAAAAGAAAAGTATAATCTTGGGATCATAAGATGGCAGGAAATACAGAATTAGTAATTTTAACCATAATTCAAATTGGATAAACTCTTCCATAAAGCAGAGGCGGATAGCAGACTAGATCAAAAGCCAGAAATCTACAATATCTTGTTTACATGAAACACATATAAAGCAGAATGATAGATATAGAGTAAAGGTAAAAGGCTGGAGCAGAATCTATTATGCTTCCAATGAAGTTAAAAAAGCAGGGGTAGCCATGCTTATCTCAGATCAAACAAAATAAAAAAATGATCTAATGAAAAGAGATAAGGAAGAAAACTATATCTTGCTAAAGGGTAGCATAGATAATAAATCAATATCAATTATAAGTAAATGTACACCAATGGCATAGCATCTAATTTCCTTAAGGAGAACTTAAGAGAGTTGCAAGAAGAAATAGACAACAAAATTATAATAATGGGAGATCTCAATCTTGCACTCTCAGAATTAGATAAATCAAATGACAAAACAAATAAAGAAATTGAAGAGGTAAATAGAATATTAAAAAAGTTATGTATGCTAGAACTTTGAAGCAAACTGAATGGAGACAGAAAGGAGTACACTTTCATCTCAGCAGTTCCTGGAACCTATACAAAAATTGACCAAATGTTAATACATAAAGACCTCAAAATTAAATGCAGTAAGGCAGAAATAATAAATGCATTCTTTTCAAATCACAATGCAATAAAACTACATTAAACAAAAAGCTAGGGAAAAATAGTCCAAAAAGTAATTGGAAACTAAATAATCTCATCCTAAATAATGATTGGGTAAAACAGCACATATATAGACACAATAATTTCATCCAAATAAATGACAACAATGAGACAACATACCAAAATTTGTGGGATGCAGCCAAAGCAGTAATAAGAGGAAATTGTATATCTCTACAGCAGTGGTTCTCAAACTTTTGTTCTCACTGTCTTTATACTATTAAAAAAAAAAAAAAAAAAAAAAAAAAACTATTGACAATCTGTTTGAAGAATTTTTGTTTATGTGGGTTATATTGATAAAAAACTAATTTGAATTTGCAGACCTTCTGAAAGGGTTTCAGAGACCACCAGAGAATCTCTGGACTTGACTTTGAGAACCACTGCTCTAGAGACTTACTTGAATAAAATAGAGAATGAGAAGATCAATGAATTGGACTTGCAACTTAAAAAGGTAGAAAAAAAGCAAATTTTAAAACCCCAATCAAATACTAAACTTGAAATTCTAAAATTAAAAGGAGAAATTAATATAATTGAAAGTTAAAAAACCTATTGAATTAATAAATAAAACTAAGAGTTGGCTCTACAAAAAAAAATAGATAAGCTTTTGGTAAATTTGATTAGAAATAGGAAAGGGGAAAATCAAATTGTTACTCTCAAAAATAAAAAGGGAGAACTCTCCACTAATAAAGATGAAATTAGTGCAATAACTAGGAGTTATTTTGCCCAACTTTGTGCCAATAAATTTGATAACCTAAGTCAAATGGATGATTACATTAAAAAATATAGGCTGCCCAGATTAACAGAGGAGGAAGTAAATTACTGAAATAGATAAAAAATAAATAGAACAAGCTATGAATCAACTCCCTAAGAAAAAAACCCCCAGGACCAGATGGATTTACGTGTGAATTCTACCAACAATTAATTCCAATGTTATATAAATTATTTGAAAAAAAAAAAAGGGAATTAAGGAGTCCTAGCAAATTCCTTCTATGTTGCAGACATAGTAATGATACCTAAACCAGGTAGATTGAAAACAGAGAAAGAAAATTATAGACCAATCTCCCTAATGAATATTGATGCAAAAATCTTAAATAAAATATTAACAAGAAGATTATAGAAAATCATCCCCAGAATAATTCAACATTACCAAGTTTTATTTATATAAGGTATGCAGGGCTGGTTCAATATTAGGAAAACTATTAGTATAATTGGCCATATTAATAACCAAATTAATCAAAAAAATATGATCATTTAAATAGATGCAGAAAAAGCATTTGATAAAATCCAACATGCATTTCTATTAAAAACTCTTGAGAGTATAGAAATAAATGGACTTTTCCTTAAAATAGTCTGTAGCCTTTGCTTAAAATCGTCAGTAAGCATCATATGTAATGGGGATTAACTTTAGCAAAGTTGCAGAATACACAATAAATCTACATAAATCCTCATCATTCTTATATACCACTAACAAAATGCAACAGCTATAGATATTCCATTCCAAAGAGAAATTCCATTTAAAATAATTGTGTATAGTATAAAATATTTGGAAATATATCTGCCAAGGGAAAGTCATGAACTATATGAGCAAAACTACAAAACACTTTCTACACAAATAAAGTCAGATCTAATCAATTGGAAAAAAATATTAAGTGCTCCTGGATAGGCTGAGCAAATATAATAAAGATGACAATAGTACCTAAACTAACCAATTATTTAGTACTATGCTAATCAGACTCCCAAGAAAGCATTCTCATGTCCTAGAAAAAATAACAACAAAATGCATCTGGAAGAAGAAAAGTTAAAGACTTTCAAGGGAACTAATGAAAAAAAAAATCAAATGAAGGTGGCTCAGTTGAAAACTGTATTATAAAGCAGCAGTCACCAAAACCATTTGGTATTGGCTAAGAAATAGACTAGTTGATCAGTGGAATAGGTTAGGTTCAAAGGATAAAACAGTCAATAACTTTAGTACTCTAGTGTTTGACAAACCCAAAGACCCCAACTTTTGGGATAAGAACTCACTGTCTGACAAAAATTGCTGGGAAAATTGGAAACTAGTCTGGCAGAAATTAAGTATTGACCCACATTTAATACTGCATATCAAGAAAAGGTCAAAATGGGTTCATGACCTAAGCATAAAGAATGAGATTATAAATAAATGAGAGAAACACAGGATAGTTTACCTCTTAGACCTGTGGAAGAGGAAGGAATTTATGACCAAAGAAGAAATAGAGATCATTGCTGATCACAAAATAGAAAATTTTGATTATAACAAATTGAAAATTTTTTTGTACCAACAAAACTAATGCAGACAAGATTAGAAGGGAAGCAATAAATTGGGAAAACATTTTTACAGTCAAAGTTTCTGATAAAGGCCTCATTTCCAAAATATATAGAGAATTGACTCTAATTTATAAGAAATCCAGCCATTCTCCAATTGATAAATGGTCAAAGAATATGAACAGACAATTCTCAAATGAAGAAATTGAAACTATTTCCAGCCATATGAAAAGATGCTCCAACTCATTATTAAGCAGTGAAATGCAAATTAAGACAACTCTGAGATACCACTATACACCTGTCAGATTGGCTAGAGTGACAGGGAAAGATAATGCGGAATGTTGGAGGGGATGTGGGAAAACAGGAACACTAATACATTGTTGGTGGAATTGTGAATACATCCAACCATTCTGGAGAGCAATTTGGAGCTATGCTCAAAAAGTTATCAAACTATGTATACCCTTAGATCCAGCAGTGTTGTTGCTGGGCTTATATGCCAAAGAGATCGTAAGGAAGGGAAAGGGTTTTTTTATGTGTAAGAATGTTTGTGGCAGCCCTCTTTGTAGTGGCCAGAACCTGGAAACTGAGAAAATGCCCATCAATTGGAGAATGGCTGAATAAATTGTGGTATATGAATATTATGGAATATTATTGTTTGGTAAGAAATGACCAACAGGATAATTTCAGAAAGGCCCAGAGAGATTTACATGAACTGATGCTGAGTGAAATGAGCAGGACTAGGAAATCATTATATATTTCAACAACAATACTATATGATGATCAATTCTGATGGACCTGTCTATCTTCAGCAATGAGATGAACCAAATCAGTTCCAGTGGAGCAGGAATGAACTGAACCAGCTACACCCAGTGAAAACCTCTGGGAGATGACTAAGAGCCATTACATTGAATTCCCAATCCCTATATTTTTGCCCGCCTACATTTTTGATTGCCTTCACAAACTAATTGTACAATATTTCAGAATCTGATTCTTTTTGTATAGCAAAATAACTGTTTGGACATGTATATTTATTTTGTATTTAATTTATACTTTAACATATTTAACATGTATTGGTCACCCTGCCATCTGGGGGGGGAGAAGGAGGGGAAAAAATGGAACAAAAGTTTTGGCAGTTGTCAATGCTGTAAAATTACCCATGCATATAACTTGTAAATAAAAAGCTATTAAAATTTTAAAAAAATAGACTAGTTGATCAATGGAATAGGTTAGGTTCACAGGAAAATATACTCAATAAGTATAATAATCTAGTGTTTGATAAACCCAAAGACCCCATCTTTTGAGATAAGAATTCACTGTTTGACAAAAACTGCTAGGAAAATTGGAAATTAGTATAGCAGAAACTAGGCATTGACCCAGAAAATTAACACCATACACCAAGATAAGGTCAAAATGGGTTCATGATCTAGGCATAAAGAATGAGATTATAAATAAATTAGAGGAACAAGGATAGTTTACCTCTCAGACCTGTGGAGGAGGAAATATTTTGTGACCAAAGAACTAGAGATCATTATTGATCACAAAAAAAAAAAAGCTTTTGTACAAATCAATGCAGACAAGATTAGCATGAGAATGGAAATGGGAATTGGAAAACACTGTTACAATCAAAGATTTTTTGATAAAGGCCTCATTTCCAAAATATATAGAGAACTGATTCAAATTTATAAGAACTCATGCCATTCTCCAACTGATAAATGTTCAAAGGATATAAACAGATAATTTTCAGATGATGAAATTGAAACTATTTCTAGCCATATGAAAAGGTGTTCCAAATCATTATTGATAAGAGAAATGAAAATTAAGACAACTTTGAGATACTACTACACACCTGTCAGATTGGCTAAAATGACATGAAAAGATAATGATGAATATTTGAAGGGATGTGGGAAAACTGGGCCACTGATACATTGTTGTTGGAATTGCGAATGCATCCATCCATTCTGGAGAGCAATTTGGAAATATGCTCAAAAAGTTATCAAAATCTTCATACTTTTTCATCTAGCAGTATTATAACTGGGCTTATATCCCAAAGAGATCTTAAAGAAGGGAAAGGGACCTGTATGTGCAAAAATATTTGTGGCAGCCCTTTTTGTAGTTTCTAGAAACTGGAAATTTAATAGATGCCCATCAATTGGAGAATGGCTGAATAGTGATATATGAATATAATGGAATATTATTTTTCTGTAAGAAATAACTAGCAGGATAATTTCATAAATGACTGGAGAGACTTACATGAACTGATGCTGAGTGAAATGAACAGAACCAGGAGATCATTATAGATTTCAACAACAATACTATATGACCAATTCTGATGGACGTGGCTCTCTTCAACAATGAAATGAACCAAATCAGTTCCAATTGTTCTATAATAAAAAGAACCAGCTACACCCAGCAAAAGAACTATGGGAAATGAGTGTTGACCACATCATAGTCTTTCCACTACTTCTGTTTTTGTCTGCTTGCATTTTTGTTTTCCTTCTCAGGTTATTTTTTACCTTATTTCTAAGTCCAATTTTTCTTATGCAGCAACATTTCTGTATTCATATGTATACATATATTGTGTTTAACATATAATTTAACATATTTAACATGTATTGGTTTACCTGCCATCTAGGGGATGGGGTGGGGGAAAGTGGAGAAAAGTTGGAACAGAAGGTTTTGTAGGGGTCAGTGATGAAAAATTACCCATATATATGTCTTGTAAACAAAAAGCTAAAAAAAAAAAAAAAGAAGAAGAAACCTACCTCTCATTATTAAAAAAAAAAAGTAGGCATTGAATTTTAAATTATTATATACTTAAAATCAATATATTAATTTAAAAGGCTGCACTTTTGACATAAATATTTATTAATGTATGACACTTTAATATTAATAAATTAGGCAATCAAAAACCTGTGCAAATATCTGAATATAGGGGGAAAAAAATGTGTTCATTAATTGTGGAATGATTGAACCCATTATGATATATGTAATATTATCATTGCCTCAAAGGAAATAAATAAAAATAATTTCAAAAACTGTGAGGAGTGAAGTGGGTAGAATGAGGAGAAATATTTATACACTTTAAACAATATTGAAAAGAAAAATTAAGTTTAAAAAAATTAAGAAGACTGATCATTGCAATGACTTGATCATGATGAAAGAAATAATGATGAAATGCACCCACCTACTTAATCAACAGAGAGGTGCTATTGTTGTTGTTTGTCCTTTATTTTGTTAGAAGACCATGATATCAGGGAGATGCTGTAGTAATATGCAAGTGAGTTGAATTTAAGTGAGAGAAGGCTGGGCAAAGTCACTAGCCTTATTTTTTCCTTCAGAGATATGTGGGTCCAATGCCAAGATATAGTTCAGGAAAACAGGAGATGACCCTGGGTACAATGGAACACCTTAGTCTTTTTAAGTTAAAATTTTTAACAGATCTCAGTTTTATCGAGGCACTGGCCTGAGTGCTCTTAGACATGGAAAAACTATGAGTTGTTTTGTCTAATTTAGTTACTAGTCAGTCTTTCTTGTACTATGTTATACTACTTTTGGCTCAAGAATATTTAAGCTATTTTGGTGGGAGAAGGTAGGAAATATCCCATAATAGTAATTCCATATGTTTTACTGCATTGATTTCCCTTCTGGCAACAGATAGATACTTGATAAATATTTATGGAGTTGAAAAGAAATGAAATTGAATTTGTTCTATTATAAACAGTAATTAGCTGTATGTTTTTATATACTGATGCTAAATTTCCTTTTGTATTTTTCTATAAGCACAAATTATTTAAATCTTTTGAAAATAATTACTCACTAAAATCTTCAAAAGAAGTAATGGTTGCAGAAATAGTTCAATTAAAATTTAAATGCAATAATCTTGTATTCCATATATACAAGTCACAGTGCATTGAATTATATGTTGGGTCAATAATATATTTCTTCTCTCCAAGAAAATGATAATTTATTGAGAATAGAGGGAGATATTACCAATAAATTAGATGTGGATATAGATATATGTATGTATATATATATATATATATATACATAATATATGTATACATGAACATACAGATATATATTAAAAGTGGAATAAACTATATACATAAGAAAATTGGAATCATGCATTATGTGTAATGAATGAAAGGAAGACTTTAAGGATATTTGGAAAGATTTTATGAAATTCTTCTTTAAGAAAGAAATATATTGCAAAAAGAGTTTAGTCATTCAGGGGAAATGGGAATTTTATAAATTCTTTTTTTTTTAATTAAAGTTTTTTGTTTTTCAAAACAAATGCATGGAGAATTCTTTGACATTAATCCTTTCAAAACCTTGTATTCCAATTTCCCCCTCACTTGCCCCATACCCACCCCTAGATGGCAAGTATTCCAATATCTGTTAAACATAGTAGGTAGCAGTATATGTTAAATCCAATATATGTACATATATATACAATTATTTTCCTGCACAAGAAAAATCAAATCAAAACAGAAAAAATGAGACTGAAAATCTCAAAAGCAAGCAAACATCAACAAAAGAGTAAAAATACAAGGTTGTGAACCACACTCAATTCCCACAATCATCTCTCTTTGTGTAGATAGCCTTCTTGATCACAAGTCCATTGGAACTCAACTGAATCATCTCCTTATTGAACAGAGCCACATATATCAGAATTGATTATCATATAATCTCGTCGGTGCCATATACAATGATCTCCTCTTTTTGCTCATTTCACTTAGCATCAGTGCATGTAAGTCCCTCAAGATCTCTGAAATTTTCCTGCTGATAGTTTCTTACAGAACAATAATATTCCGTAACATTCTTATACCACAACTTACTCAACTATTCTCCTATTGATGAGCAAACACTCAGTGTCCAGGTTCTTGCCACTACAAAAAGGGCTGCCACAAAAAAAATTTTTTATAATAACTTTTTATTGACAGAACCCATGCCAGGGTAATTTTTAACATTATCCCTTGCACTCACTTCTGTTCTGATTTTTCCCCTCCCTCCCTCCACCCCCTCCCCTAGATGGCAAGCAGTCCTATATGTATGCAGAACTGAACAGTTCTCTTGTTGCACAGGGAGAATTGGATTCAGAAGGTAAAAATAACCCAGGAAGAAAAACAAAAAATGCAAATAGTTTACATTCATTTCCCAGTGTTCTTTCTTTGAGTGTAGCTGCTTTTGTCCATCATTGATCAATTGAAACTGAGTTAGTCAGTTTTCTTTGTCAAAGAAATCCACTTCCATCAGAATACATCTTCATAGAGTATCATTGTAGAAGTATATAATGATCTCTTGGTTCTGTTCATTTCACTTAGCATCAGTTCATGTAAGTCTCGCCAGTACTCTCTGTATTCATCATGCTGGTCATTTCTTACAGAACAATAATATTGCATAACATTCATATATCACAACTTACACATGCTCCAATTGATGGGCATCCATTCAATTTCCAGTTTCTAGCCACTACAAACAGGGTTGCCACAAACATTTTCTGCCACAAAACTTTTGAAGATAAGGGACTCTTTCCCTCCTTTAAGATCTCTTTGGGATATAAGCCTAGCAGAAACCCTGCTGGGTCAAAGGGTACACACAGTTTGATAACTTTTTGAGCATTGTTCGAAACTATTCTCCAGAATGGTTGGATTCGTTCAAAATTCCACCAGCAATGCATCAGTGTTCCAGTTTCCCCACATCCCCTCCAACATTCCTCAATAGCTTTTCTGGTCATCTTAGCCAATTTGAGAGATGTGTAGTGGTATCTCAGAGTTGCCTTAATTTGCATTTCTCTTATCAATAGTGATTTAGAGCACCTTTTCATATGACTAGAAATTGTTTTGCTTTCTTTATCTAAAAATTGTCTGTTCATATCCTTTTATCAGTCAATTTAATTTTTAAATGAGTTGTTTTGTTCCATGGATTTTTTTTCTCCATTTCACAAATTCTGTTTTTCAGGGAGTTTTTTTGTTTGTTTGTTTTTTGTTTTGTTTTTTTCTGTTTTGCCAAATCTAATTTCTAAAAAGTTTTCTTCAGGTAATTTCTGTGTTTTCCTTTCCAAACACTCTTGCAATTTTCTCGTTTCCTTTCCCTATTTTTCTTCCAACTCTCCTTTAAGATCTTTTTTTTTTTTTTAATTTCTTGCAATGGAGCCTTGTGAAATGGGAACTAATTTATATCACCCTTTGGGGTTTCATCTGGAGACAATCTGTTTTTAGTGACCTCAGAATTTGAAATATGATCTTCTCTTTTACAATAAAAATTGTCTATGCTCTTAATTCTTTTTTGCTTTTTTTTTCCTCATTAAAAAAAAAATGAGGTTTTCTTTTAGGTCCAGGGAGAGATTGCCCAAGCTTTTTCTACAAGCAGCTGCAGCAGCAAAGCTGATTAACTTCCAGTACTTGGTGGGCATGGCCAGGTCCTGTGAGATTCTGCCTTTTCAGAGTTTACTATTTACCATTTGTATTTGTGGTGGATGCTTTCTAATTTCTCTGCTGAGTTACTGGCTTGCAACTAGGACAGAGATTCCACCACTGTTGTAGATTCCACCTCAGAGATACTCGAGAGCTTGTACTACCCCAGGTCTGTGCTGCCTGCACTGGCATCTGTGCTCAGCCTGCTTGCACTTGACCCATCTCCCTCTGTGTCTAATTGAAACAGGAGAAGCTCTGGAGAGTTTTGAGATTATTTTCTGCTGGTAATTGTTACACTCCCAATATTTGTGGATTCTGTCAATCCAAAACTAATTCAGAGGCTGGATTTGCAGTTAGTGTGAGAGTTGTTGGAAGAGCTCAGAAAAAAGATATGTGTTCTCTCAATCATCTTGGCTCTGCCTTCTCACAAATTCTTGAGAATACCTCATTATCAACAATTTTTATTACTTTTTAAAAATGAACATATTTTAAAATTTCTATTATTTACTTATTATTATTAAGTAAATGTCATAAGATTTGAGAGGGAAGGATAAGATTTAAGGATAGAGGGTAGTCCAGTTTGGTTTAAATATAGAGTATATGGAAGAGTTCATGTGAGATAAATCTGTTAAAGTAGACTAAGCACTACTTTGGTTAAATAAAAATAAACCAACTTTATCATGACTTTCCATCTCTCTGGATCATAAAATGCACTGGGCTTTTAACTCAGAAAAGCACTGAAAGATAAGAAAAAAAAGAAACAACTGATTATTCTTGCCATCTTTATTGTTCGTACAGTAAGTAATTCAGTATCACCAATTGGTAATGTGCTGATCACAGTTCATTAGCTGACAGTATAAGCAACCGACCACTTACATTTTCTCATAGGCAAGTGTTGTTTTTTGTTTTGTTTTATTTTGTTTTTGTGTTTTAATCTATTGTCCAAAGGTTGGGATGTGGAGAGCAACCTGAATAAAACAGAAAATACAAACTGTTAGTCAATAAATGACTAAAAATGCTTCCTGAATTCTGTCTTCAAAGTAATTTTGAATGAAGCAGTGAAATTCAGGCAGCTGGGAAACTCAATTCAGTGGCAATTCAGAAAAGGCTTTTTTGCCTGACTTCAGTTTAATTTGATGCTAAGCCAAGGTACAAAAAAGTTTCTGAGTTTGGAAGAAATGGATAGACGGGCAAACAGAATTCAGTATCTATACAAAGGGAATGAATTTCACAGGAACCTCCAGTGTAGTGAAGGGGAAATAATAACTCAAAGAATCTTGTTTTTATATAAGGTCAAAAGGTCAGATGTCAGGAAATTGGACAAATAAATAGACTGTGTTTTGTGTTAAGGAAGAAATACCAAGGAATTTTCAATAAAAATGATAATGAGTAGGGTTCATATAAAACTAAGAATAATAAATAAAAAAATTATTTGGAAAGAAATAGGTTTCTGTGCTTATTAAGATATAGAAATGACATTTCAAAAAATGTTCAATGAGAGACTTGCAGTTGTTAGATTAGGTTGCATATTAAATAATAGCCTTTAATCTTAAGGGACTTTAGATATAAATTACCAGACTGATCTCAACCTCTATGGAAGAAACAGATTGCTGAACAGTTAACAAATCTGTCTCACATGATGGTGTCCAAAGAACAGGTGGGCACACCTCAACACAGTTGTTGGTGTTCAGGAAACAGCTCCTTGTGTAGTCTTCATGGAGACACTTCAAGTGTTTGGCAGAAGAGCCTAAAAAAATAGTTGTTACTTTAAACTAATTGCAGCTAATCTCAAATCTTAACTAATTCATATTAACTTTTTAATATATCCAAAAAAGCAATTCTAATTTTCTCATTTTCTAGATTGGGACAATCATTGAAATTCCCTGTTAGAAAGTGAATACATCTCTGGCATTGACTTTAAACAAGATGACTAAGACATTTTTATTAGGAACTCTTCAAAAAGAGTTGAATTGAAATAGTGTTATTCATATAGCTAATGAGATTAATTTTTTTCTCTAACAACTGATTATTATTAAAGATTATAACTCAACCAGAGGAAAGCTACTGTTTGTTATAAAGGTGGAAAAAGGAATTTTAATTCAATTCAAAACATATCTAATGACTTTAATTCAATTCAACACCATAAGCAAGTATTTGTTACATTATTATACTGTTGATTATATCATTAAGTAGACAAAGTCTTAAAAAACAAAGACAAAAATGTTGTAGTTCCTCCTCTGAGAGAGCAAATATTTGACTGTGTATGCCACAAATAATTGTAAAGAGGGGGAAAAAAGAGAGATCAGGACAAAATCTGAGGAGACAAATGAACTACTTTGGCAGAAGATGAGCTAATAAACAGCCAGACAGAAAGGAAAACAAAAACAAACAAATAAATAAATAAATGAATAGTATTACAAAAGAGAAAGAAAGATAGATTATCTAGTAATGAGGAAGTAGATAATGATATAAAAAGCCACAAAGGTATTTACAGAAGAAATAATATGGAAAGTCCTCTAGAGTTGTCAGTTAAATGTTCTTTGTTCTGGTGGATGTAAATATTACACAACTAACCTATATTTTGAGCCCCAGGTTGTTGACTTTAAATACAGATATTTTTCGACTATGCCTTGTGTTTCATTATTTCTGAAAATAATGATAATGACAAGAATGGCTATGATTTATTTGATGCATTTGCATTACTTTTGCAAAAAATGTAAAGTATTAACTCATTTGATACTCATAACAAATTTGTGAGATAGTTCCTAATATGACACCCTTTTTATATATGAATAAAGTTAACCTAAAAGAGGTTACATGCCTTGCAGTGGGATTTTGGTTCCAAGGAACCAGGACCAGGGATATCTTCTAGGAAAATGCCAGAGTACAGACCAGAAAAGCAATAACTATTTTTTTTTCCATATCACACTACCTTGGAAGCACAAAAAAAATTCCAAACCTTAAGAACTAACTCTGGAAACAGCACTGTGGAAAAGTCTAAAGTTTGAGACAATGCCTTTCAGCCACATGATAGGAACAGAGAACATTTACCATAAAATTCCATATTAATAAAAAGGATGAAAAATAAGCAAGGAACGAAAAGAAACCTGATAATAAAAAGCTGATGATAAAGAAGATCAGAACAAATACAAATGTATAAAAACTCAAAAGAATAAAATGAAGTCAAAACAGCTAGTAGCAACACTTCATAGAAAATTATAAGTTGGGTGTCTACAGAGAGACAGAGAGTGAGAAACAGGCAGGTAGATAGACAGAAACCAGAGAAAGAGAGAAATAGAGGCAGAGAGATAGAAACAGAGAGAATATGGACAGAGAAAGAATTAGCAATCATAATTCCAGACAATGAAAAGAGCAAACATAGATTAAACTAAAAGTAATAAACTAGAGAACATGATAGTTGGAGGCATTCTTAGAACACAGATTGTCAGACTTCCAGGGGTAGAGCCAACATGATGGAGTGAAGTTAAGAAGCTGCTGAAGCTCTCCCAGTTTCCCCAAAACTGGGGAACCAAGTCTCTGAAACAGTCTGTTAGAATGAAACCACTCTCCAGCTCAAAATAAACTGGAAAAAATTTCAAGAAAGGTCATTCTGACTAGGGTGAAAGGACAGCTCACTCGAGCTCAGTTAGATTTTGGGAAAGCTGATGAGAGGGTCTTAATCAGAGCAGATCAATGAATAAGACCTGGCTCATTAGAGAAGGACAGCAGGGTGGTGGCACAGCTTCCAGCTTCAGTTCAGAAGGCAAACTCTAGGAAACCAGGATATTTCTTGAAAAGTGCAGGCAAAGTTTTCCTCTGCAAACACAAGGGGGTTCCTGTGCTTAAAACTAAGGCTCAGAGCTGCACAAGAATCTTGGGACAGCTCTCTCTTTACCGCAGGAGCAGAGTTTGACCATAAAAGTAAAAACAGGAAAAAAAAAGTAAAGAAAATGAGCAAGAAATAGAATAGAACCTTGACCATAGAAAAATATCATGGTGACAGGGCAGATCAAAACACAAACTCAGAGGAGAAAAGAATAGCCACAAAAAAATTTCAAAGAATGAGCTAAGTTGGACTCAAGCCCTGAGAGGCTTCTTAGAAGAGCTTATACAAGATTTTAAAAGGCAAGTAAGAGATAGAAGAAAAAAATGAAAGGAAATGAGCCATATGCATAAGAGTGTCGACATCTTGGAAAAGAAAAGAAAAAAAATTGTGTGAAGAAATAATTTCTTAAATAATAGAATAAACCAAATGGAAAAAGAGATACAAAAGCTAGCAAAAAAACTCACACACTAAAAACTAGAACAAAAAGCTAATGAATTGGTGAGATGGCAAGAATCAGTCAAACAAATTTTAAAAAGAATGAAAAAAGTATAAGAATGTGAAATACCTCATTGACAAAACCGCCAACCTGGAAAATAGATAAAGAAGAGACAATTTAAAAATTATTGCCCTATCTGAAAGTAGTGACCAAAAAACCCAGTCTGCATAACATTTTTCAAGAGATCATCAAGAAAAAAACTGCCCCCATATTGTAAAAACAGAGTGGGAAATATTGATTGAAATAATCCATCCCTGATCCCTAGAAAGAGATTCTATAAAGAAAACTCCAAGGAACATTGTTGCAAAACTCCAAATCTACAGTTATAAGAAAAAAAATACTGCAAGCTACCATATAAAAACAATTCAAATATTAAGGAGCAACAGTCAGAATTACTCATGATCTGGCAATTTCTACAACAAAAATTGAAGGACCTGAAATATCATATTACAGATAGCAAAATATCTAGGGTTAACTATGGAGCAAGATTAAGTATCATCTTTCAGAGAAGACAATGGCGTTTCAATGAAATAAGATATTTTCAAAAAAATTTATTGAAAAAAAAAAAAAACAGAAATAAACTTCTTCCACGAACCTCATTAGCATTTTCCTTAGCAAGATGCCTTATCAAAATGTCTGTTATTGCATTTTCTCCATTTGTTCTTGTGATAGCTGTCTGCAAGCGTCCCACAAAGTCAGCAAAGGGTTCATTTGGCCCTTGTGTTATTTTTGTGAAGCCCCCCCCCCCCTTGTCATCTTTATTGTGAAGAGAAGCCCACGCTTTGATAGCATTATCAGCAATTTGCTGATATGCTGCTACAGAATAACTAATTTGTGCTGTGACATCTGCATAAGAACCTACACCTGTTAGTATGTCACAGATGATTGCAGTATGAACTCCACTTTGACTATTTTGTTGGGCTTGTATCCTACAGAGCTCACTATATTCAGAAAGCCACAAGTAGTTCTGTCCAGGTTCTAGGCATATTCTTGCTATAGATTTCCAGTCATTAGGGCTCAAGATTTCAAAAGACAAATTTTGTAATAGCATCTTAACATAAGCTGATGTAGCCCCATAGAGAGTGCAAGCTTTTTTCAGGTCTTTGAGGATTTCTATATCAAAAGATGAGTATCTTCTACTTTCTTGACCTGAAGAATTAAACTGTTGAATTATTGGAAAAATGTGGTGTTGAAATTCTGATACATTTTCCCCTTCTTCTCTGGCCTTAATTAGTCCCTTTTGCAATCTACTCATAGGAGTAGCTGGATGCTGGGGGGGAGGTGCTGGATGCTGGGGGGGAGGTGCTGGATGCTGGGGGGGAGGTGCTGGTGCTGTCACTGCCCCCCACCCCACTAACCCTCCTCCCTCCATCCCGGAGGGTGGAGTTGATGGAGGAGAGTCAATTACCTGCTCCTCAGGTGGGGCTGAAGCTGCCTCAGATTCACCCTGCCCTTGAGCCTCACTTAAGTCTCCCTGCCCTGTGGGGATATGGCCATTAATCTGTTTTTGGTCTTCCTCCTTTATCTCAGGCTTCCCCCTTTGGCTATTCCTAGAGTTTTTTCCTTTTCTCCTAGAACTAGTAGGGTATTTTAAGGCCAACTGTATCATATTGTATAAGTAGAATACTTCAATGGAAACTGAACGAGGACCGTTTTCATTGTTATATGCGGAGATCTGTTGACCAACCAATGCCCAGTTTTTTAGAGAGATTTGCTTTTCCTCTAAGAACCAAGGGGAGGTGCGTTTTAATTTAGCCAGAAGTCTAGCTGCCTGTCCCCAAGTTACAAGTAGCCCTTGATCTTCTATCAGCTTAAGCAGGCTTTCTATAGCACCACTCCTGGGTGGGGCTGGGGTTGGGGGGGTCGGGGTGGGGGATGGAGAATCTTTACCTAGGATCTGTCCCATTTCAGCCAAAAAAGGTTGTACTCACTCAGTTCCTGGTCACTGGAGACTTCTTCAGTGAAAGTAGGGTCCCTGTTCGGGCGCCAAAATGTAGTGAGTTCAAATGTTGGAGTTCTTGTTCTTCTCAAAACACTGCTGGTTTAGCTTAGAGCCCTCCGGATGTCTCCAAATCCAAAGGTTCTGTCCTTCAGCCTCTGCCTCTGCTTTCTTCAGCCTCCAACCAGCACAGAGATGGAATGAATCTCTTGTCTTCTTCACTTGGGGCTTGGCTAGCTTTCTGGTGAGTCTTTCAGACCAGCTTGGTCTCAGTGGGGGGCGTGCAGGAGCCCAGCCACCAGCTACAGTGGTGTGAGATGAAGATGAATCTGGTTGTCCACTGAACTCTCCACTCGTAGCTTTATCCTCTGAAAACTCTTTGTCTGCCACCAGCCAGCCAAGTGGAATATATTCTGCCTTGCCTCGGAAAGAGGGCTTCTGGCGTAATTCCGCTGAAATCCATCAAAGTGCTCTCTGCACCAGAGTCCCTCCTCTCGAGTGCAGCTGAACTCTCCTCTGCGACCAGCCACCCAAGTGGAAAATATATATATTCTGGAATAGCTCTCTCACCTTATATGTGAATCTTCTGAGAGAATGGGATTATGGGTTTTCTCCCATAGTGCTCTCTGGCCCAAAGAGCTTTAAGGGAGGTGTGAACTCCCTTGAAGTTAGAAAGTTTACTTTGTGAAGCTGGCATACTTGTGAACTCCAATGAGTAAAGGTGTGAACACAAGCCTTGTATTAATTAGTTCTACTTAGTACCTTGTTTCAGGTTCTGCCCAAAACATCTTCTTGTAAGATTAAATCAACTCTAATTAGTTAGCAGTTTGTAAAGATTCCAACACACTATATTTCAAGCACTGTACTAATAAACATTTATTAACCATGCACTGTATTTCAGGCACTGTGCTAATTACTGGGCTAAAAATCTTCCTTAAAAATATAATACACAAAAATGTTTGAAGTAAAATTTAATGTACTTAATGGAACAACAATTTTGATGTAAGTCTTTTTGAGAGATCATTGCATTTTAATTTTAAAGAAAAAAGTGATGATAAATAATGTTGGACTTAGAGACAGAAAGGCCAAGATTTGACCCCTTTTTTTCTGACACTTGTTACCTATGTGACCATAAAAGCATCATAAAACCTTTTTTTAAGTTTTCCCATGTGTACATTACCTATTTTGCAAAGTTTATATGTTCAAAGAAATGAAAACATAGGAATGTTATTTAAATTTTCTCTTCCAAAGCCAACTAAATAATAGAAGAGATAAAATGAATGGTTGTGATTAGCTTAAAATTTATATTTGAATAAGTTTTCGTATATGTGGACCTAATTTTTTATAATAGATGAATTCATCTAAATTTGTATGTTAATTTCCATTATGTAAAACAAAATGCACTATGGGATTTTATTATTTTAATAAGTCCTAATGTGACTCTTTCCCCCCAAAAAATTAATAATATTTATTTATTGTGACTATCTAGTATTTCCAATATTATTTTTTTATTCCATTCTTTTACATGTTCAGTAATTTTTCACATATTTGGATATGATTCAAGTTAGGAAAGGAAAATCAGAACAAATTAGAAAAAACACAAATGAAAATAAAATAAAATTTAAAAATGAAAAATACTATGGTTTTAATCTGCATTCAATTTCTATAGTTTTTCTCCCAATAAAATGGAATTTTCCATCCTAAATCTAAGGGAAATATTTTGTAACAATATATTGCTAAGAAGATCTTATTCTATCATAGTTGAGCCTCCTACATTTGATCCTCAAATTGTCTTGCTGTTTTTGTGTACAATCATTTCCTTGTTCTGCTCATTTCACTCAGCATCAGTTCATATAATCTTTTCTAGGTTTTTCTGAAATCACCCTGTTCATCATTTCTTATAAAACAGTAGGATGATATTACATTCATCTACCATTAACTTATTCAGTCATTCCCCAATTGAAGGATGTCCCACTCAACTTCCAATTACTTGTCACCACAAAAAACAGCTGCTACAATTTTGCACATGTAGTTCCATTTCCTTCCTTTATGATTTCCTTCAGAATGGTATACACACCCAGTGGTAGCACTGTTGGGTCAAATGATATATACACAGTTTTATAGCCCTCTGGACATAGCTCAAATTGTCCTCCAGAATGATTGAATCAGTTCACAATTCTACCAATAATTCATTAGTGTCCCAGTTTTCTCTCATCCCGTTATCATTATTTTCTTCCTGCCTTGATAGCAATATAATAAAGTGTGAGATGATACCTCAGTTGTTTAATTTGCATTTATCTTAGATAAATTAGAGTATTTTCCCCATATGACTATGTATATTTTTCTCTTAAGGTACAAGTAAATCTGTAGTTGTACTTTTTAATATATTCTATGAGAAAAGGCACCTAAAATATTTATAATGGACAAGTGACCAGTTAGTGATTTACAGATATAATTTAATGGGTGGACAATAAGTAATAATATGGAAAGTCTGCATTTTTAAAATAAGCACAGAAACATTAAAATAGATAGTATATGGATAAAATAATGACTACAAAGCCTTTGGTGGAAAAATAAAATGCATGTCAAAATTAACATTCAGTTTCAGAGAAGACCAGAGAAAGAAAAAAAATACTACAAATTACCTTGAAAGTATAAAAGGACCAATAACATGAAGATTCCTACAGAGTTTAATAGAGTACGTGGTGTTTAAAGACATTCAGTTTAAAGACAAGCTATGCGATTAAGATGCCAGTTGAGAGGAAACCATATTGAAGGTTCCTTGATATTTCATTTTAATAACATTAAAGATAAGTTCCAGAGAAAATATAAAATAGAATGGGAATGAGCAAAAAACAAAACAAAACAAAACATATAACTGACTCTCGTGTTTATTGATGTTGTTCTTTTCTTTCTTTCTTTCTTTCTTTCTTTCTTTCTTTCTTTCTTTCTTTCTTTCTTTCTTTCTTTCTTTCTTTCTTTCTTTTTTTCTGAGGCAATTGGGATTAAGTGACTTGCCCAGGGTCACACAGTTAAGAAATGTTAAGGGTCTGAGGTCATATTTGAATTCAGGACCTCCTGACTTCAGGGGTGGTGCTCTATCCACTATGCCATCTAGCTGCTCTATGAATGAACATTTCTAAAGATTTATTATAAAAGCTATTTTAAAATCTTTAGCTTTTGGAGAGAAATAGATAAGGTTAACTTTATAAAATATATGTGACTATGAAACTATGAGAGTATGAAATAGCTGTTATTAAATTTTAGTTACTTAAATATTTGCCTTTTTTGATTATTTACATTCCTGCATAATTAAAGAAATTTTAAAATGATATTGCCTCAAAATGTAGCTTATATGTAAAAGTAACTTCATGTCAAGTATATTTTAGACATTGAAAACATTTAAAAAGTGCTACTTCTCAAGTCTGACAAAAAGTATTTATAATTTCTTTAGGTCTTCATCTTTAAGACTTCTTGAAGAAGATTTACAATCTTGTAAATACAAGATTGAAACATTGAGTTATATATTTCACATCCTACTTATGAACCAAAGTGATGTACATTTTTTCAAATAACCTTTAGACTTTCAAATAAAGTTATTAGGGCACAAAATTGACAGAATTCACTTGCTTCTAAATCAAAAGGGCTAAGTATACTTTATATTTGTATTATTTTGTTAGTTAATTTGCTTGTTTGTTTGTTTGTTTTTTCCTGAGGCAATGGGGGTTAAATGACTTGCTCAGGGGTCACACAGTCACACAGCCAAGAAGTGTTAAGTGTCTTGAGGTTAGAGTTGAACTCAGATTCTCTTGACTTCAGGGCTGGTATTCTATGCACTGTGCCATTTAACTACCCCCTAAGTATACTTTGAAAATTTTCTAATAATGTATTCCTACAGTGATGTTATTTATAGGATACTATCTTCTCAATCTATTATTCTTCCCCCATTAAGTGAATTTGAGATCACCAAAAAATTAAATAGACATGTTTGTTGAACAGGAACAAATGAGAATACATCATCAATGAAAAATAATAAATAACATAACATAAATATATAATCAGAAAATAAAGTCTGACAGGGCAAATAGAACTTATTAGGAATAACCATCATATGTACATGACTATCATGTTCCATTGTGTAGTGACTATTTTTTTTTTCCTTTCTGTCTCCAGCATTTAGCCCAGTACCTGGTATATGACAGGCCCAGTGTAAATTAAAGGAAGAGAAGGGAAATAAAGTTTAGTGGAGTGGGATGAAAATTGTTGCATTAGAGTACAATGGAATGAAAACTTGAAATAGTATCCTAGGATATTAGTAGATTTGGGGGAATATTTGGATGAGTAATAAAAGAGAAGCAAGATGTATGAATTTTGATATATTTCACTGGAGCAAATGCTTGTAATTGATAATTAGAAATCTTGTGGTATGTGATTCTAAACACATGCAAATAACCATATTCAAAAGAAAAAGATTATTCAAAGTAGAAAAATTCATTCATGACACTGATATTTCTGAGAATTAGACAAATCCCAATAGACATAGTTCTTCTGTTGAGCTTTGCTTTTCTGGGAAATTTTAAGATTGTCATTGTATGCCAGAGTTTCTGTATTCCATTTTACATGTTAGATTGTAGTTGTTACCATTTCAGAAAGCTCTGATAAGTGTCAATGAGATGATTAGGTAATGCCCAAACTTATTAGACAAAAGTAAGTTGTCATTGTTTTTCAAACTGATTCGAATAATGAGATTGTCCATAGAATCACAGGTATTCTCTGCCAAGCACACTTGAGAAGTAACTCTTTTCCAAGAGCAAGCTGTTCATGATTTTGGAGACAAGCTGTCTCATATGTAAAAATACATGAAGATATTCCTAAAAAAAATATAGGAGAAAGTTAAGAAATCTTGCATTTTGTCAGAGTTATCAAGAATGTGAACATAAGAAAAAGAAAAACCTAAATATGGGAATCGAGAAACATCTCCCCCACAGAAAAAGTGAACTGTCCAAACATACTGTCAAAAAACAGCAAAACTATTACCAGTCATATAGCAGTTTGACATAGAGGTGACTTCATCATACATCCTTCAGGGGAAAAAAAAAATCTGAAAAAACTGAAGCAGAAAATTTCAGTCAACCCTCTTAAGTTAATATGAGAAACAAAATCTCTTCTTTACTCCTGAACATTGTCAAAATGGAAAGATAAACTCGACTATTATTAGGAAAGTCAGATAATTTAAAATATAAGGGATAAAATATGGGTTCTCTATTAGCCCATAAAGAAAGTTCAATGTCCATAGCATAGTACTTAGAATCTTTCCCACTTAATAATCCAAACCAATTTTCCAGTCTTCTTCCTGGAAATTAATTGAAATGGATCCTTTATTCTATTGAAAATAATATAATGTCCTTTAAATCCTTTTCTTCTTTGTGTTTTATTCAACATCTGCTTACCTAAATGCTCCTTTTCTTACTTGCAGTCCACCATGACCTCTCAGTTTCTGGTAGACAATATCTCTGAAACTTATATTGCATTTATACTGTATCATGTCATGTTTCTTTGTCTATAAGCCATCTCTTTCAGGACATAGTAAACCCCAGTAGTAAGGGGCTGTGTTTTATATTTTTTTTGTTTTTCATGAAGTTAAGCATATTATTTTGCATGCAGTGAGTGCTCATTAAATACTTGTTGAATGAATGAATTAATGTAAATGGTCAAATTAAGGTTATGATGAGCTAAATTAATTTTTCTGTATATATTTCTTCTACTTCATGATTTAAATAGTCTTTTGTAGGCAAGCTTAGGAAACTCAATTTCTTAGTATATTCTAAGTTTGAATGAACTTGCAAATGATCTTTGATTTTTAATTTGGGGACTGTTTGTAAAGTTGAATGAGAAATATGTACATATATATATATATATATATATACACACACATATATAATGAAGAATAACACATATCACTTAATGTTTGTATAGTAATTTACATAAATTATCTCATCAATCCATAAAAACAATATGAGATAGGAATTACTATCATCTCTATTTAGACATAAAAAAAAAAAAAAACTAAGTCACACAGATAGTAAGCTGTTGAGGCAAGATTTAAACTCAGTCTTCCTGAGTTGAAGCCAGAACTTAATCCATTTAGCCATCTAGCAATTGTTGGGTTCTTGTTCTTCTTTAAAATATTATAAAAGTTCTCTCTGGATGCCTTCCCTGGAATCAGGATTTTGTCTGTCCCTGTTCGGGCACCAAAATATTGTGAGTTCAAATGCTGGAGTTCTTGTTCTTCTCAAAACACAGCCGGTTTAGCTTAGAGCCCTCTGGATGTCTCCAAATCCAAAGGTTCTGGTCCTTTAGCCTCTGCCTCTGCTCTCTTCAGCCTCCAGCCAGCACAGAGATGGAATGAATCTCTTGTCTCCTTCACTTGGGGCTCCACTAGCTTTCTGGTGAGTCTTTTAGACCAGCTTGGTCTCAGTGGGGGGGTGCAGGAGCCCAGCCACCAACTCCTCTCCAATGCAGCTGAACTCCAATCCAGCTGAACTCTCTTCTGCCACCAGCCAGCCAAGTGGAAAATATTCTGCCTCGCCTCGGAGAGAGGGCTTCTGGTGTAATTCCACTGAAATCCCGACTTGTAGCTTCTTCACTCTGAAGAACTTTTTTGACTGGCCCATTGAAGCTCTATTTATGCTCCTTCAAGAGAGGGATCATGGGTTTTCTCCCATAGTGCTCTCTGGCCCAAAGAGCTTCAAGGGAGGTGTGAACTCATCTACTTAGTACCTTGTTTCAGGTTCTGGCCCAAAACATCTTCTTGTAAGATTAGATCAACTCTAATGAGTTAGCAGTTTGTAAGGATTCCAACAAGCAATATTCTAAGAGTAACTGCAGCCAAAAAAATAATAATCTATAGAAAACTGGAAAACTTATGCAACTGCCTCATGTTCAGATAATTAAGGTATAACAGTTTGGGAACAATAGATTCTGAATTTTCTTAAGTAAATATCTTCAATGCATGATTTCAATTTTTCATTATGCATACTATTTATGCAACTACTCTTAAAAATATTGCACATAGTCAATGCTTAATAAATGTTTAGTGGATGGAATTAAAAGTGCTTCTATCTACCCACAGAATAGACTTCCCTCGGGCATACCATATTTTACTATAAATTCCATCTCAGTTTATATTCTGCATATCACTTTCCTGTCTCAGAGGATTGTAGTTTGTTGTTGTAAATTATCATATTTTGCTCTGATATCATGCCCTCATATTTAATTTATTCTCATTTTGGCAAAAGAATATAAAATTCTTTAAAAACATAATTTAATCCTCCTGATATCAAAAGCATGAAGGAACTTACCTACCGATGGATTACATGGTTTTCTCCAAGTTATTTCATGTTAGGAACAAAAAGTAAAATGTCAATTACATGACACAAAGGTGGTTATTTCAAATTCTTTAGTGGTAAAAAAGATTACTGCTCAATTGTTTCTATGAATAGTATGATAATTAACCATTAATATGCTCTCTTTCAACCTTGAATCCAAAATGATAATTGTAAATTAATTAGCCTATTATATTGTTCTGTATTTTCTCTGCAGAGTATCATAGATGGGGAATTTGAAAACAAAGCAATGTTTAGTTTAGCACCTACAATCCTAAGGCAATGTGGCAAAATAGAAATATGATAAAATCTGGAAAAGTTCTGAATTGAAGACATGACTATTACTTCATGTCTGCTATTAGACAAATCATCATGCCTTTTAAAGCCTTAATTTTCCTCTATGTAAAACAAAGTAATGGAACTAGATCATCTTCAAGGTTCTTTCTTCCAGTCCCAACTTTATAATGAGGAGACTTAATTTACCTTTTTTCATTTTAGAATAAGATATATTTAAATCATTATTTTTTTAGTTTAAGTGGGAATGTGTGTATCTTCATAATAAGACACAAAATGTCCAAATTCTGAATATATCATTCTCACTTGAGAATAATGTCTGAGAGGCATGTTGAATTTTTATTTGTTTCATGTGTTGCAATGGGAGGATATATAAAGAGTATAGCTCATTAGAAAAAAATAACTACAGAAGAGAGAATCATGTTGAACTTTATATAACTAATCATGTATCAGATAATAAATCCTATTCATATTCGTATTAACATAAAGATAAGCAAACTACTAGAGGATGACAGCAAGTTTAGTAGACCCATTTGAGGAGTTTATAGATGGTCATGAACTAAGTCTCACAAGATGAATGGACTAGAGTTTGAATGATTGGAGGAAGAATTCAAATCAAAATCTGAAATCTATTGAAGTATTGAGAAAAACCAATGATTTGATCCATAAGTATTATTAAGCTCCTACTGTCTGTCAGGCATGATAATAAATTATTGTGAAAAGACAAAAATAAAATATTCTGTACTTACAAGAAGCTTACATATCTGAATAGGAAGAGAACATGTATACACATAAAAGGTGTTTTTATATATACACATATATAAACTTAAGCATGTCTGCAATAGCATAATATATAAAATATAAAAGTATATATAACATCTAATTACACATATATCATATATAGTATATTATATATCATCATAATATAGCTATAACTATATATAATCATGTGCTATATGTGCAGATGTGTATGCACACATATAAAAAAGCTATGGGAATTAGGAAAGTTTTCATGAGAAGCTGGTAAAAAACTAGATATTCTTAAACAAGAGGGAAAGGAGGGTGTACACTTCAGGATTGGCCAACAACTGTGTATAGAGGGTAGAGATATAATTTCATGTGTGAGGAACAGCAACTAAATAAATTTGGTTGGACTATATAATTTGTGAAGAAGAACAATTTACACATATGAAAAAGTAGGTCTGAATCAGATTATAATTGCCAAATGATAATATTAAATATTAAAATATATGGGTTTTTGTTAGCAAATTGACTTGAAATTATCAGTGCCAGAGTCTAATTCCTACCTCAAACATTTACCTGTATTGGCACTCATTCTATCACTGCAGAAATAGTATCTATTTTCTTTAGCAAGAAAAACCTTTAAAATCTATCTATCTATCTATCTATCTATCTATCTATCTATCTATCTGCCTTTCATTGTCTCTCTATGTGAGAGGCAGGATGGAAGCAGCATGGAATAGTAGAGAGAGCACCAGAGTAAGTGCCAAGGAGTTGTTGATCCATATCCTGCCTCTGATACATATTGACTACTTGTACCTAGACAAATAATTTTATCTCTCAGTGCTCTAGTAAATCTCTAAGGTTATAATTTGCAGAGAATACAATAATCTGCATTGATAAAGAGAGCTTCTTTACTGAGGGAGCTGTTTCCACTAAATAATCATTATTTCAGCACTTGATTTATTATATTTGCAGCAATTCTGAAGTCAGGAAGACCTGAAATCAAATTTGGCCTCAGATACTTACTAGCTGTTTATTTTTGGGTAAATCAGTTAACCTTTTTGTCTCACTTCCATCATTTCTAAAATACATATTGACAGTGTTATACTCCCATGTTATTGAGAAGATCACATGAGATAATATTTATGAAACTATCACCTAAGTATCTGGCACATAATAGATATTACATAAATGTTAGTGTTGATGATGATGATATCAATGAGGATGGTGATTGATCTCTTTGACTATGTAACAAAACTTATGTATCTTTTGATATTTTAATACAGAATATAAAATGCTGAAAAAAATATAAAGAAAATGAACTCACTGAAATTCAGTTATCTAGGTGAAGTTAGAAGGCATGATGCACAGAAAGCTGGACCTAGAATCAGTAAGATACAAATTTATGGAGTCAAATCTAATCTCAGAGACAAACCAGCTGTGTGGACCTGGATAAGTTTTTGTCTCAATTTCCTCATCTGTAAAATGAGCTAGAATAGGAAATAGCAAACTACTCCAGTATCTTTACCAAGAAAACCCCAAATGGGGTCACGAAAAGTCAAATACAAAGGAAACAACTGATAAAATCTCCCCCCCCACCTCTGATTCTGAACCCCTCATTCAGAACACTTGCTCTAAGATGATGAATTTTAGAGAGAGCAATACATTAATTATGATAATTTCCTTATTTTTTACTAATGAAAACATATGGGAAATCCCTATTTCTGTAGACATAGATTCAGGCATAGGCAGAAATGATATTTATGTGTGTGCATGTATGTGTGTGTATATGTGTGTACATATATTCTACACACACACACACACACACAGAAGTACATACAATATGCATGAAAAAGCATCTCTATTGTCATTGAATATCACTATATATAGATATGTGTGTGTATACATACACACGTGTGTGAATATACAGATAAATAATAAACACAAATACCCCTAGGAGCCAGCCCTCTAAATATCATGCCCTTTCTTAATAACTCTGAACTACAATATTTGGACAAACATATTAGCTTTGCCAGGCTTTTCCTTAAAGTTTAAACACTTAGATTTGACCTGTTTAAACTTATGCTCAGTTGACATAGTATCAGGATCACCTCTACATCACTATCAGTCATCAAAATATGATTTGTGTTGTGGAAAAAATAATTATAACACTCCTTAACAGTGAAGACCATAGGAATAGAAGTAGACTCTTGTCTAACTCCTTCACAAAGCATCTTTCACTTAGTTCTGCCAGCACATTTAAATGCTGATCCCTGTGGAGTTTGGTACTGAAATTTTGCCTTTTGAAACTGTGTCTCATGTCTCATCAGTAAAAGAAGATATTAGGTAGACTTCCTAATAAGTTCTGACTTGATTTAACCTAGAGGTGCCTGATCGCTTGAGTTATTTTTATGAACTGACTTGGGGTGGGGAATTGTAATCTTTATTAAAGCAACTCAATTGGGGCAGCTAAATGCCACAGTGGATAGACCACCAGACCACCAGACCTGAAGTCAGGAGAACCTGAGTTCAAATCTGGTCTCAGTCACTTAAAACTTCCTATCTGTGTGACTCTGGGCAAGTCACTTAAACCCAATTGCCTCAGGAAAAAAAAAATTGCTTAGAAAAATCATGCATGTCTTAAGGAGCTCACATAATTATTTTAAAACATCATCTACTACATCATCACTACAGTGAGGATATGGAAAGTATAAAAGATCCTGCACTTTGAAGGCATTAGTATGATGTGGCCTTTTAACTTTCTTTCCAGAGTGGAGGGTACCCTGTCCTTAGTTCTGGGGGTTTTGAACAGCTCTTTTCAGACTTCCTATTAGGAACCTGACCACAAGTACTCTTTTCTACCTTAGATCTGTGAGCTGCCCTACAGTAGCTGTAAGATCTTGTGTGTTCAACCCTCCATCACTTAAATCCAATTTACTTTCCTGTCATAGAATCACCTCCCAGACATATGGGATCTCTTTAAGAATAAAGGACAGGAGGAGGGAGCCAAGATGGCGGAGAAGGCACACGTGACTTTCTAAGCACTTCTCCTACCCTCAATACCAACATTAAATTCAGCCTCAAAAATAGCACTCGAGTGGTAAAACCTATGAATACTAGAAATACAGCAGCCCAAGAAAATCTGGAATTTCGTCAGAAAAGGTTTGTCCTGAGGGGCTAGGGAGAAGATCAGTACAAGCAGGGAGAGAACTAGGCTGGAGTGTGTACATACCCCAAACCTGAAGTAAAAGCACAGATTGCAGCAAAATCTTGCAGCCCTAACCCACAGTACGGAGCTTTTCCTTGGGACAGCTGCAAACCTGCAGCTCTAATCTGCACAGTGTGGGGCTCAGTCTGGGGCAATAGAATTTCTGAAGCTTGATTTGCTTTCCAGCAAAGACACTTCCGGGTCTGAAAGGGGCTCTTCTCAGGTCAGCCACTAATATCCACAGCCCTAGAGGGGGCTCTGGCCTCGGGTAGTGACACTTTCACTGCTTAGTCTCTAGCCTTAGGGCAATCTCTAAACCACATATAGGAGTTCTCCCCTGGGCATTTCCATAGCTCAGCAGTGCTAAATCACTTCCAGTTGGGGTGGGGGACTTTTGCTCAGAGCACTCCCACCTTGCAGCCTGAAACCTGTTTACATCTTTCCCTGCTCTGCAGAGGAAGCTGGTAACCCACTTGCCCTGAAGGCAGACCCTAAAGGTTTTAAAAAATGAGTAAAAAAATTAAAAGGATGATCCAGCCATTCTGGAGGGTTATTTGGAACTATGCTCAAAAAGTTATCAAACTGTGCATACCCTTTGATCCAGCAGTGTTTCTACTGGGCTTATATCCCAAAGAGATCTTAAAGAAGGTAAAAGGACCTGTATGTCCCAAAATGTTTGTGGCAGCCCTGTTTGTAGTGGCCAAAATTGAAAACTGAGTGGATGCCCATCAATTGGAGAATGGCTGAATAAATTGTAGTAAAGAATATTATGGAATATTATTGTTTGGTAAGAAATGACCAACAGGAGGATTTCAGAAAGGCCAGGAGAGACTTACATGATCTGATGCTGAGTGAAATGAGCAGGACCAGGAGATCTTTATATACTTCAACAACAATACTATATGATGATCAATTCTGATGGACCTGGCCATCCTCAGCAATGAGATGAACCAAATCAGTTCCAGTGGAGCAATAATGAACTGAACCAGCTAACCCCAGCGAAAGAACTCTGGGAGATGACTAAGAACCATTACAATTAATTCCCAACCCCTATATTTTTGCCTGCTTGCATTTTGGATTTCCTTCACAGGCTAATTGTATACTACTTCAAAGTCCACTTCTTTTTGTACAGCAAAATAATGATTTGGTCATGTATACTTATTGTGTATCTAATTTATACTTTAATATATTTAACATCTACTGGTCATCTTGCCATCTAGGGGAGGGGATGGGGGGAAGGAAGGGAAAAATTGGAACAAAAGGTTTGGCAATTGTCAATGCTGTAAAATTACCCATACATGTCACTTGTAAATAAAAAGCTATTAAAAATAGAGAAAGAATAAAGGACAAACAATAGGGCCCTTCTCAGTGCTAATGAAGAAACCTCCATGGACTGAAACTCCAGGAAGTTGCCTTCTCCATCACCATGCCCTTTCTTGGATTGCTGGTTTCCCAAAGCTCTCTCTTACCCAAGTGACAATCCTTTTTTGTTGATATTCCTAATATTCTTTAATTAAATCTAGAAACCGCCAGTACTGCTACTAGATTCAGATGTCCCAAGGCCTTTTCTGTCTTTACTGTTGTAGGGGCTGGGATTGAAATGGTCAGGCTCTCTGCTGGAGGAACTCTGTGCTAGATTCCCACTCTGGTGCCACAAAACTATTCTACTGACCTCCTAAGTTGTCTTTGGGTAGAAAATGTTTGATTCCATATTTTTGTATCTTCTGATGCCCTAAAATTTGTTCATAGTTATTATGTGGAGGAATTTGTAATATTTGGGAGAACTCTCAGGGGGACCCTCCCTTCACTTCACCATCTTTGCTAAGGTAGTACTTACTCTCTACTGTTTGTTACTTCTGCTGCTCAAAGGAGGCATTATGATAAATGCAAAAATGAATTTGTATTATGAGGGTTTGAATCCCAACTCTGACATTTGCCAATTCATTTTCCTCATTTATAAAATGAAAAGGTATAATGACATTTGGGTGAATTTTCATTTCAAAATCTATAATTGTGAGGTCATCTGATCAAACCCTTAGGTTCTATTTTCCATAGCCTTCAATGTTTTCCATGTCTGCTGATGTAGGGTCTTCATGAGTTTCATGATATCTTCCATAAGTTTTCAAATCTGAAAGTTTCATAGTTTACTTTATTAAATTTCTGAATTGTTTTTACTATATTAAAAAATTGTCTTATTTTGAGAGAAATTTAATCCCTTTTCTCCTTATTTACTTAAAGGTATAAACTCAAGGAAACATTTATAGGGAGTAACTTAAATTTAATGGTTTTGTATATATTTCTAAAGTCTTTTACAAAGCCATATTTTTATCACAGAATAAATGGCATTTAGCAGCTTTGAGTTTTGAATTTAGTTATAGAACTCAAAGGAAAAAAAGTTTAAGTTACTTGACTATTCTTTTTGGAGATTAACACTTTATATTCCAATATCCTTGAGTCCTCAAATCTAACATATATTTGATTATCTTTAAGGTTCTAAGTCACATTTTAATTTTCTAAGATAAAAAGTCAACAATTTCTAGGTATAATTCTTAGTGTTATCTTTTAATTCCTTTCTAATTCTATCTTTGTTGGGGAACTTTGGAAAACAGTGTCTAAGACTGCCTGTTATAAGTCAGCAAAAGGAAATTCTCAGCAGGTTCAAGAAAGAATGAGGAAATCTTTTGCTTTTGTATATCTGCATTTTAATATCAAAGTGCTACATTTAGTCAAGTAAAAAAGGCAGTCTATACCTGCTTTCTATAATTATCTTTTCATTCCAGGGAATAGTGACACTTAAGCTTAGAATCTAGAAAGATTAAGGATAAGGTTTCCCTCCTTTCATTCTGTCCAATAGCATTTATTCTAGGCCTACTAGATACAAGACATAATACTACATAATGGAGATTAAAAGACATTGTTGTATTTATTTTAAAAGTTCCTGTCCACAAGGAAATTATATTTTCAAAGAATAGACATGCATTAAGTGACTGCTATGTATCAGGCACTGAGCTAAGCACTGGGAATACAAAGAGAAATATATTCCTTATTCTAAGGGAATTAACAGAGATGGGGAGATAATATGGAAATAACTGTGTAAACAAAATATATGGAGGATAAATAGGAAAACATTGGCAAGGCAT
The DNA here is from genome assembly GCF_016432865.1 of Antechinus flavipes. NCBI lineage: Eukaryota > Metazoa > Chordata > Mammalia > Dasyuromorphia > Dasyuridae > Antechinus > Antechinus flavipes. The sequence continues at coordinate 293,672,187 of NC_067400.1, read as the reverse complement.
TAAAATTATATTCTACTTACTCTGTTAATGCAATTGTTTATTGTCATCCCCTTGATTTTTCCATCAGCCTGCAAATTCAACTTCCATGGTCATGAATTCTGAAATTTTGTTATCTTATCAAAATATTTCTATCATTTTGTTTTTCTACATTGTAGGATGCCTAAACCTATTCTTCATTTTCATTGCGTCCTCTATTTTGATCTCTACCCTCAATTACTTTCTTAGTCAGTCCTCTGAAACTGGCTGTTTCTTTGTTGATTTTGATCCTTGATGAATCAGTTTAAGTATCTTCCATTTTGAATGTTTTGTCTTTGTGCTATTTCCAATGACATATTGCCAAATTCTAACTGGATCACCACCACTTAAATCCTCCTTCACTTCTATTCGAGTACTGATAAAATGCAATGAAGAAAACAAAAATCATATTAGACTGGAGGGCCCATTATAAATGTGTTATCTAATATGGGCCCTCATAGTAGTGATATAGCTCTTATTTTCTTTCTTAATTGATTCATTACTGTACTATCCAAAGTATGTGTTCCAAAATTCCTCATTTCTCCTTAAGCCTCACATTATATTCACCCCTCTCAACCTTTTTGTTAAGGACATTGCCTAATATTTAAAACATATTAAAACATTCACAAAGAACCTTCTTTTCCCCCTACTTATATTAATCAAACATCACACTCCACTAACTCTTAACTCATTTTTGTCTCATATGAAGATATGGTCTTTCCCCTTGCTGAGGTCAACCAATTATACACACATAAATGATCTTATCCTCTACTGTCTTATCTAGCAATTTGTCCCTATTATCATCCTCATTAACTCAGGAATCTGCAATATTACTCTATTTATCCCTGTTGCCTATAAGTGTATCCATGTTTTCCCCATTCTTAAAGAATTTTTATTTGATCTCAACATTCCTGCAAGCTATCTTGCTATATTTCTCTTCTTAGAAAGAAAGCTAAATTCCTTGAGAAATTAATTTGCATTATATAGCTTCATTTTTTTACTCTTACTGTTCTTAATCTTCTACAATCTTCTACCTTCATCTTTCAAGTTAAACTATATGTGTGAAAAAATAATAATGTAGGCAAACATTAATTGATCTTAGAATAAGTGGATTGGAAAAGTTAAGTATAAAACAAAAGAAAACAAAAGAAAATGGAAACATAGGGAATATTAAGGCTGTGTATAACCTTAAATGCAAAAAAGAGAATTTCATATTTGATTCTAGAGACAATTTGGAGTCATTACAAGTTAGGGAGTAAATAGGTAATATAGTTAGATTTGTGTTCAATAAAATTATTTTGACATCTGGATAGAGGAAGGATTTGAATAAAAAGAGATTTGAAATAGGTAGAACAAATAGTATTGCAAAACTTTAAGTGTGTTATGAGAAGGGTCTGAACTAGATTGGTGCTCATGTGAATGGCTAGCAGATAGATGTTGCCTTTTCCCCAGGGGATCAGTAAGTTAAAATATTTTAAATTCCTTCATCACTTTATACCCAAACTCCTCTGTAACAGATGGTGACTCAAATTTTCAAAATCTTCTTAATTTCTTCTATCACCACTTCTGACTACAATCTGCAAAGCATTTAGATATTTTCACTTAAGGAATATACACATGCTTGTATATATGAACAAAGCATAGATAGATTCATAATTATAAACCATTTTGCATGTGTATGTATGTAAAATCAAATTACATATAATTCAGTGAAGAGAGAGTAGAAGGCAGATATATAAACAATTACACATATAAATTGAGACAAGAGAGAAACAGTGTGTGACACAAAGAAAAAGATGGAGATGCACAAATAGAGGCAAAGATAGGCAGACAAACAAGAAAGCAGAGGAGTAAAGGAGTGTGTAATAGATAAAGAGTGAGTCTCATCTCTGTTTCCCATCTGAATGTTATTCACCCAGGGAAAGTGATATAATCTCTCATTATCATAAGCAACTTTTAAAATCAGAACTTTCAGAGTACTTCATATACAGTATCCTACATATGCAAACAACCCCTCACCTTAATATCTACCAAGTTGAAACAGACCTATGACACGTATGTAAGAAAATATCTGTATAATGATACATCGATGTTTATATAGATATATGCAAGTGTATATGTATGTGATCATGATTTTCTATACTACTCAAATAAGTTTCAAGAATTCACATCACTTCTCTATCACAATAAAGTATTAGAATAAACAATAGGGAAACTTTACAGAGAATCAAGTATATGTATGATAAAATCCCCGACTTGGAAGCTAGTTTAATGAATGACCCATTGCATTACTTTAAGTGTCTAGATATGATCTTAAGAAAAGAGAAAAGATCTACAAGATCTATATATATGAAATTGTATATTAATTACTAATCATTTATATTTTTATATATCTTCAAGGATATGCCTACACTTCTTTGGGAATATTCTACAACTTGCATTTTCCAACAAATTAATCTGACCTTTCCATTTTGTTTGAATTAGAGAAATTTTATGTCTAAGGGATGTGTCTATGTGTATGTGTGTGCAATGTATCAACTGAAATAGTAATTATGGATTATCACCCTTAATATGTTTACAAATTTATGTTCCATTTCATATTATACTCAGCCAGCTAAGTAATTTTATTAGAATCTCTCTAGTAAGCCTTCTGCAAAAGTCTTCTGAAGGCTAAAAACACACTAGCTTGTTTCTGAATCTATATTAGAGAATAAATAAATAGCTTTCTGTATAAATAACCTTCAAGAGTTATATGCACATGGTAAATTCATACTGGTCAATTTCTAAATCTACACTAGATGATAAATAAAATATTTCTGAGTTTTTAGCAGATGATTAGAAAATCTGTGATTTTCCATCCCTTGCTCCTTCACACCTTTGCAATGTTACATACATTGTGAGTAAAACTTCAACCTAGATAGGCTAACAACTTTTTGAATTCATTAAAAGTATTTAATATAACAAAAATACATTGTAAAAAGTTGTAGAGCTCCTTTGTAAGTGGAAACCTACTTATATATTCAAAAGTCAGGAAAAATTTTAAGGAAAGTGATGCTGATAATGATATACATTTATACCTCCTGACACAGAACAGTGAAAATATGGTAAAGGTTAAAAAAACAAAACAAAACAAAATAAAACAGATAAATGTTGGAGGTTAGATTGCTCTCCTTCTTGTTTCCTGCCAAGGAGACTTTCAAACATTATCTATAATATAATAAATTCAATTCCCACTGTGCAGTTATGTCAATTTGTCTTTATTCTGGTCTGGTCCACCTCTTCTAATGGACCATCTCCTCACTTCTAGTCTAGACTCAGTTCTCACACTACTTTTATGGACTCAAGCTTTTACTGTCATGAAAGCAACCTTAGAATGTCATTCATGTGATATGGAAAATTTCAATTTCAAGGACAAAGACTAGAGGCAAAGACAAAGGCAAAAGGTACAAATGATGATGAGTAAACCATTTACCAAATATCACAAGCATCTCTGTCCCTTCACACAGCTTTATCTGGTCATGAGCACATATCCAGTGCAGTCTTTATATAAGCCTAGTGAAAGAGAAGGAAAATATTAGGATTACATGAAGCCATTAATTATTCCTTTTTCTATTTTTTAAACTACCAGTACTCTTTGCCCTGGGCAAAATGACAATTTGAAGAGTTAGTGTGAATATTGGTTACACTGGTCAGTGCCTACCTTTTATAATGAATAGGACTAGAAAAGAGTTGTATGTGTCATTGGCTATTTATAATTCATTTCCATCATTAGAAAATTAATTGATGGTAAGAAAATTCTAGGGTTAGGGAAGAAAAAAGGGGAAAAGAAATTTGTTGTATATTTACAAAGAAGAGCAAGTTTTGCAGTTGCTATTTACAGGTGGATTTGCAATTTCATATAAAATCATTGTTGTGATTTTTTTTCTTTCTTGTACCATGCTATAGAAATAATTGCTTTATTCCCTTTAAAATTAAAAAAAGTAAAATGCAAAAAGAAAAAAATAGCTTAAAGAATATATCTTCTAAACAATACTTTCATTTTAAAAGACAACATATTCCCAGATATTTCAACACTGTTGTTGTTTATCCTTAATTTCTCAAAGGATAACGTTCTCCTATGACATTGGGGAGTTGATGCCTTGACATGCAAGTGAATTGGTTTTAAGTGAGGGAGCAACATTTAAAATCACCAGCCTCACTTTCTTCTGTGGAGCCATCATATAAGTCAGAACAACTGAAATTGGCCCAGCATGTCGGGGTGGGGAGTGGGGAGGAGAACTTGACCATTTCTATTACAAATAAGTAAAATATTCCTTGTAAAATTTTGCCATTTTGAACAATATTATAGTTAGGCAAAGCAATAAAAAAGGAAGGGAAGTAGAATGAGAAAAAAAAATCTCTATATATTTTAAAACATTCCTTTTCAATGTAGTCACCACTTCACAACATTAATGTAACTTTACATTGACATTACTGCAATAGGAGACAGCAAGGAATAATTCAAAAAAACTTCTTTGAAATGTGTTTTTATAAAGGAGGTCCAGGCTGCATATGAAAGAATTTAGAGGACATATTAGGATTGATTCTGAAGATATCTGAAGATGGAGAAGATATCAATAGCTCAAGAGAAAATTAAAAGACATTATTAAAAGGAAATGTTGACTGATAAAATATCAGTAATTCTCTATTATTTTTTGTTAATATAGAAAATGTTTAGGAATAATCCATATGAAGTATTGAATATATGTGTGAAATAGGAATACTTAGAAAATTTGTTATAGTAGACCATATTATGGGTTTAAAATTGAATATAATTTTATATTATTTATATAATATAATAAATAAATATATATTTATATTTATAAATGGGACAAAATTTTACTGTACCTATAGTTTGTTAAGATAGAAATTTCTTCCCTCTACCAAGAATCAAATAATTAACTGCCAAAATAATCATCATAGTTAAAAAATAAAGAATAAAATAAAATATTTGGGGGTCTATTTGCCAAGACAAACCCAAGAACTATATGAACACAATTACAAAACACTTCTCACACAAATAAAGTCAAATCTAAACAAGTGGGAAAATATCAATTGCTCATATGTAGGCTGAGGTAATAAAATAAACATAATAATTCTGCCCAAATTGGTCTATTTGTTCAGTGCCATATCAATCAAACTATCAAAATTTATCTCATACAACTAGAAAAATTATAACAAAAGACATCTGGAAGAACAAAAGACATCTGGAAGAACAAAAGATCAAGAATATCAAGTGAATTAATTTTTAAAAATACAAAGATGGTGGTTTAACAGTATTAGAAATAAAACTGTTTTGATTATAAAGCAGCAGTCATCAAAACTATTTGATACTGGCTAAGAAATAGAGTTGTGGATCAGTGGAATAGATTAGATATACATGATATGATAATCAAGACCTATAGTAATCAATAATATGATAAACCCCCAAAATCTAGCTTCTGCAATAAGAACTCACTATTTGACAAAAATTGCTGAGGAAACAGGAAAATAATATGTCAGGAACTGAGCATACATCTACATTTCATACCTCCTACCAAAATAAGGTCAAAGACTTCCGGTCAAGATGGCGGAGAGGAGGCACATTGCTGTGTAGCTCCGCTTTTTTCTCTCACTATCCATTTCATTACAAGCCTCTGAATTGATGCTTGACTGAAAAAAAACCCACAAATAGTTACCAAGAGAAGCCATCCTTGAGATTCGCCAAGAAAGGTCTGTTTTTGCGCAAGGGCTGGGATGGTTTTGGATCAGGCGCAGGGTGCAGACAGGCAGCTGAGAGCATGGCAGGCAGCTCACAGCCGAGCAGACCGGAGTGGGGGTGGGGTGTGATCTCAGCCGTCTCTGCAGAGAGAGATTTGCTACAGGTTTGGATTCTTTGCTCCGGCAGCAAGCCAGCAGCCCAGCAGAGAAGCTAAAAACAACAAGGGGCTGAGACTACAACCCCAAACAGCTGGAGTCTCTCGGGACCTGGCCACACCACCCACCCCCCCCCCCCCCCCAGTGTGACTCAGCACGCTCTGGGATCTCAGAGCGCAGGCGCAGCACAGTCGGGCTAGTGCCTCGCTGCTGCCCCCGCAGGCTATAGAGGAAGCTCAGTAACACCAACCAGCCCCTCTCCCCAAAAAGCAGACTCCAATTAGGGGTGATTTCTTTTTTCTTTTTGCTAGTTTGTCTTTGATTCTTTGACAAAATGAGCAAAAAACTGAACATGACTTTAACCCTTGACAGCTTCTATACAGAAAGAGAGCAGACTCTAAATCCTGAGGAGACTAAAAACAGACAGTCTCCAGGTGAATCCCCAAAGGAGGAGATCATCTGTTCCTCAGCACAGATGAACCTCATAGAAGTAATTAAAAAGGCTCTCACAAGAGAGCTAGAAGAAAAATTGGAAAAGGAGAGGGAGGCTTGGCAAGAGAGGCTGGAGAAGTCATCCCACTCATTTAAGATAAAGAAATAAAATCCTTGAAAAATAGGATTAGTGAACTGGAAACAGAAAATAGCTCTCTAAAAAACAAAATTGGCAAAATGGAAAAAAATTCCACAGAACAAAAGAACTCAATGGGACAATTAGAAAAAGATTTTAAAAGAGTGAGTGAAGAAAATACTTCATTAAAAACCAGAATTGAACAATTGGAATTGAATGACTCAAGGAGAAAAGAAGAATCAGTCAAGCAAATCCAAAAAAATCAAACAATGGAAAAGAATGTGAAATATCTTCTGGGGAAGACAACAGAACTGGAAAACAGATCCAGGAGAGACAATCTGAGAATCATTGGACTCCCAGAAAAGTATGATGAAAAAAAGAGCCTGGACACTATTTTCCAGGAAATTATCAAAGAGAACTGCCCAGAAGTCATAGGAACAGAGGATAATATAGACATTGAAAGAATTCATCGATCAGCTACTGAAAGGGATCCTAAAATCAAAACACCAAGAAATATAGTGGCCAAATGCCAGAACCCTCAGATGAAGGAAAAAATATTGCAAGCAGCTAGAAAAACCCAATTCTAGTATCGAGGAGCCACAAAAAGGATCACCCAGGATCTAGCAGCATCCATATTAAAAGATCGAAGGGCCTGGAATATGATATTCTGAAAGGCTAAAGAACTTGGTATGCAACCAAAAATAACTTACCCAGCTAGAATGAGCATCTTTTTCCAGGGAAGAAGATGGACATTCAACGAAGTAAGCAAATTTCATCTATTTTTGATGAAAAAGCCAGAACTTAACAAAAAGTTTGATCTACAAATATAGAACTCAAGAGAAATCTAAAAAGGTAAAGATTAATCTTGGGAACTATATTTCTGATATAAAGATGTATAAAGAATAAATGTATACCTTGTTCTAAAAAGCAGATGTGGAGAGGACATTGTACCAGAAAAAGGGGAAAGTGGGGGTACTGCATCTCATGAAGAGGCAAAGGAAACCTATTATATCTGATAGAAAGAATGGAGAGGGATGAATATAGTAGGTATCTTACTGCCTTCAGAATTGGCTTTAAGAGAAAAATTTTAGACATATTCAATTTATGATGAAACTTCTCCCACCTCATTGAAAAGTGAGAAGGGAAAAGTGAAAAGGGAAGGAATAAGCTAAGCGGAAGGGAATACGGAAACGGGGAGGGAAAGGGGTAAGATAAGGGGAGGAACTCGAAGGCGGGGGGAGAGATACTAAAAAGGGAGGGGTGTGAGAAGGAAGTGGTGCTCACAAGCTTAATACTGGGAAGGGGGGTAAGGGGGAAAGAAGGGAGAAAAGCATAAACAGGGGTTAACAAGATGGCAAGTAATACAGAATTGGTCATTTTAACCATAAATGTGAACGGGGTAAACTCCCCCATAAAGAGGAAGCGGTTAGCAGAATGGATCAAAAGCCAGAATCCTACAATATGTTGTTTACAGGAAACACACCTGAAATGGGGAGATACATGCAGGTTAAAGGTAAAAGGTTGGACCAAAATCTACTATGCTTCAGGTGAAGTCAAAAAAGCAGGTGTAGCCATCCTGATCTCAGATCAAGCTGAAGCAAAAATTGATCTAATTAAAAGAGATAAGAAAGGGCACTATATCTTGCTAAAGGGTAGAATGAATAATGAAGCAGTATCTATATTAAACATATATGCACCAAGTAGTGTAGCATCTAAATTCTTAAAAGAGAAATTAAGAGAGCTGCAAGAAGAAATAGACAGTAAAACTATAATAGTGGGAGATCTCAACCTTACACTCTCAGAATTAGATAAATCAAACCACAAAATAAATAAGAAAGAAGTCAAAGAGGTAAATAGAATACTAGAAAAGTTAGATATGATAGATCTCTGGAGAAAATGTAATGGAGACAGAAAGGAGTACACTTTCTTTTCATCAGTTCATGGAACTTATACAAAAATTGACCATATATTAGGACATAAAAACCTCAAACTCAAATGCAGTAAGGCAGAAATAGTAAATCATCCTTTTCAGACCATGATGCAATGAAAATTACATTCAACAAAAAGCCAGGGGAAAGTAGACCAAAAAATAATTGGAAACTAAATAATCTTAGACTAAAGCATGATTGGGTGAAACAGCAAATCATAGACATAATTAATAATTTCACCCAAGAAAACGATACTAATGAGACATCATACCAAAATGTATGGAATATAGCCAAAGTGGTAATCAGGGGAAATTTCATATCTCTAGAGGCCTATTTGCATAAAATAGAGAAAGAGAAGGTCAATGAATTGGGCTTGCAACTAAAAATGCTAGAAAAGGAACAAATTAAAACCCCCAGTCAAATACTAAACTTGAAATTCTAAAAATAAAAGGAGAGATCAATAAAATTGAAAGTAAAAAAAAAACTATTGAATTAATTAATAAAACTAAGAGTTGGTTCTATGAAAAAACCAAGAAAATAGATAAACCCTTAGTAAATCTGATTAAAAAAAAGGAAAGAGGAAAATCAAATTGTTAGTCTTAAAAATGAAAAGGGAGAACTCGCCACTAATGAAGAGGAAATTAGAGCAATAATTAGGAGTTACTTTGCCCAACTTTATGCCAATAAATTTCACAACTTAAATGAAATAGAAGAATACCTCCAAAAATATAGCTTGCCCAAACTAACAGAGGAAGAAATAAATATCCTAAACAGTCCCATCTCAGAAAAAGAAATAGAACAAACTATTAACCAACTCCCTAAGAAAAAAGCCTCAGGACCAGATGGATTTGCATGTGAATTCTACCAAACATTTAAAGAACAATTAACTCCAATGCTAAATAAACTATTTGAAAAAATAGGGATTGGAGGAGTCCTACCAAACTCCTTTTATGACACAGACATGGTACTGATACCTAAACCAGGTAGGTTGAAAACAGAGAAAGAAAATTATAGACCAATCTCCCTAATGAATATTGATGCTAAAATCTTAAATAAAATATTAGCAAAAAGATTACAGAAAATCATCCCCAGGATAATACACTATGACCAAATAGGATTTATACCAGGAATGCAGGGCTGGTTCAATATTAGGAAAACTATTAGCATAATTGACTCTATCAATAACCAACCAAACAAAAACCATATGATCATCTCAATAGATGCAGAAAAAGCATTTGATACAATTCAACATCCATTCCTAATAAAAACACTTGAGAGCATAGGAATAAATGGACTTTTCCTTAAAATAGTCAGGAGCATATATTTAAAACCATCAGTAAGCATCATATGCAATGCGGAAAAACTGGAATCTTTCCCACTAAGATCTGGAGTGAAGGAAGGTTGCCCACTATCACCATTATTATTCAATATCGTATTAAAAACAGTAGCCTCTGCAATAAGAGTGGAGAAAGATATTAAAGGAATTAGAGTAGGCTATGAGGAAACCAAACTATCACTCTTTGCAGATGATATGATAGTATACCTAGAGAACCCCAGAGATTCTACTAAAAAGCTATTAGAAATAATTCATAATTTTATCAAAGTAGCTGGATACAAAATAAATTCCCATAAATCCTCAGCATTTTTATACATCACCAACAAAATCCAACAGCAAGAGATACAAAGAGAAATTCCATTCAGAATAACTGTTGATAGCATAAAATATTTGGGAATCTATCTACCAAAGGAAAGTCAGGAATTATATGAGCAAAATTACAAAAAACTTTCCACACAAATAAAGTCAGACTTAAATAATTGGAAAAATATTAAGGGCTTTTGGATAGGCCGAGCAAATATAATAAAGATGACAATACTCCCTAAACTAATCTATTTATTTAGTGCTATATCAATCAGACTTCCAAGAAAATATTTTAATGATCTAGAAAAAATAACAACAAAATTCATATGGAACAATAAAAAGTCGAGAATCTCAAGGGAATTAATGAAAAAAAAAATCAAATGAAGGTGGCCTAGCTGTACCTGATCTAAAATTATATTATAAAACAGCAGTCACCAAAACCATTTGGCATTGGCTAAGAAATAGATTAGTGGATCAGTGGAAAAGGCTAGGTTCACAAGACAGAATAGTCAACTATAGCAATCTAGTGTTTGACAAACCCCAAGCCCCTAACTTCTGGGAAAAGAATTCATTATTTGATAAAAACTGCTGGGATAATTGGAAATTAGTATGGCAGAAATTAGGCATGGACCCACACTTAACACCATATACCAAGATAAGATCAAAATGGGTCTATGGCCTAGGCATAAAGAACGAGATTATAAATAAATTAGAGGAACATAGAATAGTTTATCTCTCAGACTTGTGGAGGAGAAAGAAATTTGTGACCAAAGATGAACTAGAGACCATTACTGATCACAAAATAGAAAATTTTGATTACATCAAATTAAAAAGCCTTTGTACAAATAAAACTAATGCAAACAAGATTAGAAGGGAAGCAACAAACTGGGAAAACATTTTCACAGTTAAAAGTTCTGATAAAGGCCTCATTTCCAAAATATATAGAGAACTGACTCAAATTTATAAGAAATCAAGCCATTCTCCAATTGATAAATGGTCAAAGGATATGAACAGACAATTTTTAGATGATGAAATTGAAACTATTACCACTCATATGAAAGAGTGTTCCAAATCATTATTGATCAGAGAAATGCAAATTAAGACAACTCTTAGATACCACTACACACCTGTCAGATTGGCTAAGATGACAGGATAAAAATAAGGATGAATGTTGGAGGGGATGCGGGAAAACTGGGACACTGATGGAGTTGTGAACGAATCCAACCATTCTGGAGAGCAATCTGGAATTATGCCCAAAAAGTTATCAAATTGTGCATACCCTTTGATGCAGCAGTGTTTCTATTGGGCTTATATCCCAAAGAAATACTAAAGAAGGGAAAGGGACCTGTATGTGCCAAAATGTTTGTGGCAGCCCTGTTTGTAGTGACTAGAAACTGGAAATTGAATGGATGCCCATCAATTGGAGAATGGCTGGGTAAAATGTGGTATATGAATTTTATGGAATATTATTGTTCTGTAAGAAATGACCAGCAGGATGAATACAGAGAGGACTGGGGAGATTTACATGAGCTGATGCTAAGTGAAATGAGCAGAACCAGGAGATCACTTTACACTTTGACAACAATATTGTATGAGGATGTATTCTGATGGAAGTGGATTTCTTTGACAAAGACTCAGTTTAAATTGATGAATGATGGACAGAAGCAGCTACACCCAAAGAAAGAACACTGGGAAACGAATGTGAACTATCTGCATTTTTGTTTTTCTTCCCGGATTATTTATACCTTCTGAATCCAATTCTCCCTGTGCAACAAGAGAACTGTTCGGTTCTGCAAACATATATTGTATCTAGGATATACTGCAACATATCCAACATATAAAGGACTGCTTGCCATCTAGGGGAGGGGGTGGAGGGAGGGAAGGGAAAAAAAATCGGAACAGAAACGAGTGTCAATTTAATGTAATTATTAAATAAAAAATTAAAAAAAAAAAAAAAAGAAATGACCAGCAGGATGAATACAGAGAAGCTTGGAGAGACTTACATGAACTGATGCTATGTGAAATGAGCAGAACCAGGAGATCACTTTACACTTTAACAACAATATTGTATGAGGGTGTATTCTGATGGAAGTGGATTTCTTTGACAAAGACTCAGTTTCAATTGATAAATGATGGACAGAAGCAGCTACACCCAAAGAAAGAACACTGGGAAACGAATGTGAACTATTTGCATTTTTGTTTTTCTTTCCGAGTTGTTTTTACCTTCTGAATCCAATTCTCCCTGTGCAACAAGAGAACTGTTCGGTTCTGCAAACATATATTGTATCTAGGATATACTGCAACATATCCAACATATATAGGACTGCTTGCCATCTAGGGGAGGGGGTGGAAAAATCGCAACAGAAACGAGTGCAAGGGATAATGTTGTAAAAAAATTACCCTGGCATGGATTCTGTCAATATAAAGTTATTATAAAATAAAATAAAATATTAAAAAAAAAGAAAACAAAACAAAAAAATAAAATAAATAAATAAGGTCAAAATGGGCACCTTATCTGGGCATAATGTATAGTATTATAAAAAAAAATTAGGATAGCAAGGGATAAATTATCTATCAAAACTTTGGGAGAAGGGACCAAAGAAGAAATTGCAAATATTATGAAAGTCAAAATGGAATTAAATTAAGAAGTTTTTTGCACAATCAATACCCACAGAAACAAAATTAAAAGGGCATTACATAGCTGGGAAAAAATCTTTACAGGTTTATGATGGGCCAGAACTCTGAACTTGAAACAAAGGATTCTTACAAGGTACTAAAGTCAGTAGAATTGATAGAGACAATAGTTATCTAATTTAGCATGGTTCAGTATGATTGATTTAATCCTACAAGGAGGTGTTATGGACCAGAACTTGAAACAAGATATTAAGTGGAATTGATGAGACAATAGTTAAATCTAGTTTAGCATTGATTTAATCCTACAAGAAATGATGGTTTCCTAGTGATATAATGATTGGTTTGTACTCAGTGTGGAGCATATAAACTAGAAGTCTCAGCCAGGGAGATTGAGCGACATTCAGAGGGAGCTAGAGGCAGAAGCTGGCAGAGGCAAAGGACTGACAGCAGGAGCTCTCAGAACTAAGGAGAGAGGTAGACCTCTAAGAAAGCTAACCAGGCCACAAGAAAGGAGATAGACTTTGAAGGAGACAATAAAAGATTTGGACTTTAACACCTGGCTGTACTTGTATTACTGAACTAGAAGGAAGGCTGCTCCCAGAGATCCCAAGAAAACCCAAAAGAGAACACTACATTTTGGCACCTGAACAGGGACAAAGAAGAACAGGGACAAGAAGAACATTACAGCTGGTGTTTTTGATAAAGATCTCTTTTCTAAAATATATAAAAAATTGCATCAAATTTATAAGAATAAAAGCCATTCCCCACTTGATAAATGGTCAAAGGATATGAACAAATAAGCACTTTTCAGATGATGAAATTAAAATCATCTATATTCATATAAAAAATTCTCTAGATCGCTATTTATTAGAGAAATGCACAGAGTTACAACCTCACACCTCTTAGATTGGCTAAAATGACAGGAAAAGATTATGAAAAATGTTGAATGAGATATAAGAAAACTGGAACACTAATGCTTTGTTAATGGATTTGTGAAATGATCCAACTATTCTGGAGAGTAATCTAGAATTATTCCCAAAGGACTATCAAACTGTACCTACCCTGTCACCACAGCTGCCAAAAAACTTCATATTTAAGGAACTCCTTAATCTGTAATAAAGGAACTTAATTTTCCTTTTCCTTATTTGTAAATGTTTGTTTCTTCTCTGGTCTATTATATTGTGAACCCCTGTAGGGCAGGGACTACAATCACTTTTTTTTTAATTCCCAGACTTTAGCACATAGCTTGGTAATTAAGAAGTGCTAAATCAATGCATATTGATTGAATGAGTGACTTATCATCTACTTTTCTTCCACCTTTATTTTATAGTGTTACTGGGTGGGGGTGGGGGTGCAGATGAACATAGCATTGACTAAATTGCACATTTTGATTCCAGCTATATACATATGTCAGCTGAGTACTTCAGTGTACTTTCAAGATTACAAAAATCTGGGTGCTTTTTGTCCAGTCATGTTCATTTCTAGGTACTTAGGACACTTGATGGTTCAAATAGATAAAGCACTTACTGTATTGGCTTTTGATAAGAGTCTTTAAAAGATCAGTAAATCTTTAGAAAAAGGGTGACTTTCAGTCTTCCTTATTTTCTTTTTAATTCTCCAGGTGACAAATAGCTCTTCTGTGAGAAATGAGGAAATACAGTACTCTTCTTACTCCGACAGAAATGAAATCAATGAAGATTAAAGTCTATGTTCTGTTTAAGGAGAACTATTCCTAGGTTGCAGTTTGGATGCATTTACTGTGTTTGTTCTTTCTTGATCTTAGGTGAATGAATATTGTTTTTGATATGAATGTCCCCAGATTTAGAGGTGACTTTGTGAATTTAATAACTTCAGTGATACTGGCTCCTTAGTTGGTGCTGGTTCTACTTTAGATATATTTATAACTATTCCTCTCCTATTGGAGATGATAAATGCTGCCTATAGGATGACACTCTCCATTGGTCTGTCTTGTCAGAAGACAAATTTTTAGGGAAATGGTGTAGATCTAAGGTAAAATATAATATCCCCAAGTGTCATTGTTAAAATTTGTTTATTGTTTAGATAGTTTTAAATATTGATTTCCCAGTTGAATATAAGTGGTTAGTGATACTTCTTATTGAGCTTAAGTCTGTCAATTTATGCTTATAAATATTTTGAATTGAGAAATTTTTTTGTGTGTTTAGGAAATAAATATCTATCCTATTCATTTCCATTATATTACTTTGATTACATTATCACTGTATTTTTGAGATATCAAAATAAATCTTAAAGCAAATTTTCTTCATGTTCATGTTCTAGGGTTTTATGGAGAAGGCTTAGAGAGCTGAAGAGTGTGAAAAAAAATCTTAATTGCTCCATTTGAAGATCAGTCTTCTTCAGGAGTGAAACTAGCTGAAAAGTCTACGACAAAGAAAGGCCTTTTAGTGAAAAATAAAATAAAAGATGTTGTCCTGACCCCTGAGCTTAGCAGGTTTTTGTTATTAAAGACAAGTGTTTTCACAAATTATATATTTCAACTAAACTGCAATACTGGCTAGTCTTAAAAGTTGACACACCATCCTTTTTCCTTAATGTTCATGTAAAGATTTAGTTATGATTAACATGTTCCTCACAGCAACCCCTTAAAATGTTTTGCTGTTGTTTACTTCAAGATTCAATATATTTGATTTTCTCAGTGTGGCCTTCTCTGACTTCTTCTGCCTACTGAAACCTATTGTTTCCATCCTTTATTTTGTTTATCCTTTACTTATTTGTATATAGGGAACACTCAATTAACTCTTTCTAGGAACCAATCCATAAAATTTAAATTCCATGATTTCAGTAAATTTTCCATCTACCTTTATAAATTCAATGATTGAAAGAATTACTTGTATTCATTAGATGTTTAAAAATGGTCATTCAATTGAACTGAGTATGGAAAAAAGCATGAAGCTGGACCTTGGATATTTTCCATCAAGTTATTTGTCAAACAAAAGTAAACATTATGAAATAATATGGAAAATATATTCTAATAGTGGTAAGTTTATCCCATAAGTCTGACACTTGATATGAAGTAAAGAATAAAAAGGGAAGACATGTTGACTATTGGTGTTTGCCACTGTCACTGGAAAAATACACTCTGGAATCTAGGAGGGAAAAGATTTTCTATAGATCATTATATAATTTTAATGCTCTGGATTTAAAAAATAAAAATGAACAAAGAAGAATAAAAATGGGAATGAGAAAAGATGTATTACTTCTTTTCTGCAGTCTTGGAAGCAGAACCCAAATTGCAATTAACCAGATCTATCAAAAATATAAAAATGACAGTACTGTATGTAATTTATTCCTGAATATTCCTCCAGCTACCTAACTTGCTTTTTTCCTCAAGGAGCATTCTATAATTGAATTTACAAATGTATTCTGTGATTTGGTAGTATGACCCAAAATATTTAATATATTTTATCTAAATTTTGAAAGATATTTCCATGTCTATTATTCACATCTAGATTTTCTAATTCTTTATATAATGTTGATTTTCTTATTTTTCCTTATAATTTCTTCAATTTTCTTCCAAATATTATCTCAATTAATATCTTGATTGATAGCTTAGGATTATCTAAATTAACTATAAAGCTGTTAGCAAAGAGAGATAATTGTATCTCCTCTTTACTTCAGTTAGTTTCTTTCTCTTTTCTTATTTCCTTTGGTAATATTTCTAGAATTATATCAAGTAATGTTGGGGAGAGTGGACATATTTGATTTACCTGTATGTTGACCGAGAATGAATCTTTCATATCTTCATAACTTATGATCACTGGGTTTTTTTGTTGTTGTTGTTTTAGTTTAGATTTTTTACACCATAACTTTTAAAGAAATATCTTTATAGCTTTGTTGGATATTTAGCATAAATGTTTATTGCATTTTGCAAAGTATCTTTAAAAACTATTCATAAATTTATAAAGTTTTGGAAAATATGGTTTTAAATATAAATTATTTTCCTAAAGTTGAATTATGCTTTCCTCCCTAATATAAAAAACATTTGATCACATTGAATGCTTTATTGGATTTATTTCCTTTGTGCATTTGAAAGCAGTTTTTTTTAAAACAATTCTGATAAATCTATAGTTATCAGTTATTGTATTGCTGATTAGGTAGTAGGACTTTATAAGCATTATATAAAGATTCGGATAGAGTACTTTTTTATCAAATTTCTAAATATTCTTATAGAATTTGTATCGTTTCTTAAATTTTGATAAAATTTTCTTGTGAATCCTTTATGATTAGAAGATTTATTTGATACTTTCTTTGCTAGTTCTGTTGTCTTTCCTAAGATTAGATTATTCGTGATCTCTATTATTCTTGTCTTAGTTTGGCTGTTTCTGAAGATTTTCTTTTTCTATGTGTGTATATGTGTGAATGTGTGTGTGTGTGTGTGTGTCTTTTCAGTTTTGTAAGTATGTTTTCTTAGCACACATAGAAGTTTCTAGTACTCATTGAATGTAAATTTACATTATAAATTTGAATTTATCTAAACACTGCTGAAAGCTATTCACATTCCAAATTTCAAAGAAAGAACAACTATGTTATTCATTCAGTTATTTAGTTTATACAGTACTGTGTTTGTTGGCCTTCTGTGGCTTCCCACACCATACCATCCTCCAAAAAAAAAAAAAAAAAAAAGCCTAAAAATATCCTTCCAAATTAAAGCAGAGGAATGAATGCTGTCCTGCTAAAGTCCAGGAGTTCACAGGTGATGGGATTCTGTTAGTTAGTTAGACATTAGCTATCTTTGCTATTGATTCATCTCATTTTTAACTTGTTAGATTTTTAATAACTTTAATTGTAGAAACTATTGCAGTTAATTTACCTCTTATGGATAAATATTATTTTGGAGAATTGTGAGAAGTGTTCAGGTATGTCAAAAAGATCTAACCTGCTATCTTCTTGGTTATATAACCTGAAATGTAAATGTTATATAATTACTAATGTAAAAAAAGTTCCCAAAATTAAAACTCCAAGGAATATTGTGGCCAAATTCGAGAATTACTAGGTCAAGATGAAAATGTTATGGGCAATCAGAAAGAAGCAATTCAAAAATCAAGGAGTTATACTCTGGATTATATAGGACTTGGCAGCTTCTACATTAAAGGATTATAGAGCCTGGAATATGATATTCTGGAAGGCAAAGAACTTGAAATATAACCAAGAATCAACGACTCAGCAAAGTTGGGTATAATATTTCAAGAGAAAAGATCAGCATTTAATAAATAGGGGACTCTCAATCATTTCTGATAGTAATATCAGAAATAGAAAAATTAGACTCTAAAATACAAGATTCAAGAGAAGCATAGAAACATTAACAAAAAAAAGAAAAAAATTATGTTGTTTAAATGTTAAACTGTTTATATCCTTAGATGGGAAGATAACATTTGTATGTCTTGAGAACTGTATTTTTATTGGGGCAGTTAGAAGATATACACATAAAAAAGAGGATGAGAATATAAGTGACTTTGATGTGATGATATAAAGAAATGAAAATATATGGAAAAAAGAATATTCTGAAATAAATAAAAGGAGGAAAATTTTGTAAATTATCTCACAAGAAGAAGTACAAAATACTTGTTACTACAGAGAAAATGAAGGGAGGTGAATAAGCATTGTTTAAACCTTTGCCATGGTATTTGACTCAAAGAAGAAATAACATTTCTTCTTATTAGGAAATATTGTAGTGTAGTCATATATGTGTGTGTGTGTGTGTGTTGGTATGTGTATATGTATGTGTGATTGTATTCATGTATAATTTGTTACATTTAGTATTTTTAATTATATTTTTAAGTGGTTTTAGAAACCTGGAGTTTAGGAGACAAAGTGTAAGTATCACCAATCTGTAAAATTTCATTGTTATTAGACCCAGATCCCTACATGTAGGCATTTTAGGGGAAAAAACATATATAGTGTCATTTACCACAAACAAACATCTAATTAGAAATGGATCCTTGAATATATGAAATATATGTACCATTTTTAAATTATCAGCAGTGGCATAGTGAAAAAAAAAAGTACCAGATTTTGAGTCATAGTTCAGAAAAACAGATTTGAAATACTGGTCTACAATTTACTCTTTGTGTGATCATGGACAAATAATTGCTTCTCTGGACCTCTATGTTGTCATTTGCAAGCTTCCTTCCATTTCTGATTCTTTTAATCCTTTGTCATTGGTTGTTATCTTGTATCCAGGACTAGGAACTTTTTTTTTTCTTTTTAATTTTGATTGCTATATTTAGTAATTGATTTATTTGTTAATTCTATGTATTTTACTTTATACATTTAAAAAACCTTATTCTGGAGGAGTCTATAGGCTTCACCAGACTGCCAAAGGAATCTATGATTTAAAAAATGGTGAAGAACTCCTGCTTTAAGCAGTTAATGATCACCTTCAATATAGCTAACTCTTTACTGCTCACTGGGAAAAATATAGAAAGAGGAGTAAAAATAGCCCTTGTCTTCATGGAATTCACAATTTAGTGGAGAAGGAAAGACTAATAGGTGAAAGACAGACTACAATAAAAAGGGAGACCAGACATTTATTTGTTATGTGATACTACATTCTCAGGATGTTGCTATTCTTTAAAGTCCATGGTGCCTCACTGAAATCTGTGAACCTTCACTATAACATTCACCTCGACCTTATGCAAATTGAATACATTTTAATAGAGAACACCATTGTCTGGCATTAAAAAGATGTTCATTTCTGAATACATTATTAAAGTTGTTAATTGGTACAACCCTCCTATAAAACAATTTGGAACTATGTCCCAAAAGCTGATAAACTGTACATATTCATTGACACAAATATATGGCTATTATGTTTATTCTCTTGGGAGAATAAGAGAGAGGGAAAGAATCAACAAGGACAAATGAAATATAGCGTCTTTTTTTGTAATAACAAAATGATAAAGTAGAAATATAAAGGAGGCACCACACCAACTAGCTTCCCCAAAAATCACTGGAGGAATGGATAAACAAATCATGATGTTTAATTGTAGTGGAATAACATGCTATAAAAATGCTGAAAAAGAGTAGTTTCAGCAAAATCTGGCTAGATTTGTATGAACTGATATAAAATGAAATAAGCAGAAGCAGGAAAGCAAATTATACAATAAAGTTACAAAAATGAATAATTTCAAAATATAAAAGAATTCTAATTAATGGAATGCTATACCAGGATTTCTGTTTTTAAAGAGAGGTCCTAGTCATCTCTTCATTTCCTACCAATCTATGCTCCTTTAGACTCCCATGCCTCTAGGAACCTCATTATCAGGAAACTCAATCTCCAGAGATTGCATCAATAACCTCACTACCCTCTGTCCTCCCTCTGATTTGAGGACTAGAGGGGCAGAGTAAAAAACTCCCAAAGCCTCCATTTAAAGAGTGCTTCTAGAAACTCTTAATTTCCACCCACTAAACTTTTTTGGACTGGACTTCATCATGTCCTCTCAGTTACCTTTCCTCCTTTTAGGCTAGCTTTTGTGTATTGTTTTCTCCATTAGATTGTAAACTCCTTGTTTACAGTTTTTTTTCTTTGTCTTTGTCAATGTTGTTTTTGTATTATTGTTATTGCAAACTCTTAAATGTTTATTTACTGACAAAAAAAGAAAGAAATGGAATCAGAGCAAAAACATTACCAGATGCAAACATTTATGAACCTAATTTTAAATAAGGTTAATGAAGATTAAGGAACAGAAATGACATAGGATGGTTCTGAAGAAATCATAAAGGCCAAAATTATTGAACTTCAGATCCCGATTTTAGACTGGAGGAATCCTGCTTATAGAATGTCACCTTTTCCTTTCTCTTTCCCACAACTATAATTTTATTCAGAGAACAAGTCAATTACTTGTACTTTTGGTAAGAATTTGTATACAAAGTTATGCATAACTTTTCCATCTTATAAATTTGACTAAATAGAAATCAGTTAAATTCTTCCCAGATAAGATAAGATATTCCTAAGGGATAATCATTAATTTTTAAATATCACTTTAAGATTTACAGAGTATATGTTCTCACAGAACTTTGAAAACCGAGTTATATAAGCAATTACGTCCATTTTGTAAATGAAAAAATAGAGGTTCTTTTGCTTTGCTTGAGCACATGCAACAAGTATTGAAGCAGGATTTTGAGCTGTCTGGAGACTCTAGGATTAATATTGTTTTGCCTAACTTCACAAATGTTTTTTTCATTGTGGGTGGGGATAAGGGAGAGAACCTAAAACTAAAAATTTTAGAAACAAACACACACACACACACACACACACACACACACACACACACACACACATATATATATATACATTTGTTTTGAATGTAACTGGGGAAATATTAAATAGTATAATTATTAGTATTTTCTGGAGAAGGTAAAAAGACATGTAAAGTGGTATTCGTTGTATTACAAAAAAAGGAACATAAACATTTCTTTAAATATGTTTATTTGTCATAAAATATATTTTTAAAAGGTCATTGGGAAAATAATTGCAGCTTATATACCAAATCAATTGGTGAAGATAATATGGTGTAGAATTTCTGCAAATAATTTGACAAAACTCATAATTTAAGTCAATAATGCCTTTGGATTTCCTGAATTTATTTCAAATATAAGGATAGGTGGAATATATTGGAAAGTTTGGTTAAGAAAATAGTGAAAACAGATAAAGATAAAGAAGCCTCATACCTTTGTAGAACAGGAAATGATGGACATAGTAAATATCATATAATACTATAAAGCCTAAATAGATTTTATTCTAAGAAAAAAAGAAAATCATCTGAGTTACTTTTGAACAAGCTGTGTACATTGAAATACTAAATTCATGAGACTTAAGGTCAATATTTGGAAAAAAAAAGAAAAAATGAAATAAACCATGATGTGTAATTAGAACAACTTAGCCATGACCTATTAAAAAATTGACAATTGAAAATTATGAATTGACAATACATATGATATACATGCTAATTGTAATTTTTTCTACAAACTTTAATTGAGGTAACTTAATTGACATAATAATAATAATGAAATGACCCAGAAAGTGTTTCATTCAAAAAACATTCTACTTAGTTGCTAAACAAATATTTGCCAAAAGCAACAATGGATTAAAATGTATGTGTGATCATAAAATTTTATGAATAATGACATATAATTATAATGTCTGTATCATAAAGCACACAGAAAAGCAGAAGATGGTTAAAAAAACATTTTGAAAAAAATCCAATCTAGTAATGTTATTCCAAGGACATTTAAGGATTTAGATGTATAGAAGGCAAAGAATTAAGAAAAAAATTTTCTCTCCCTAATTATCTTGTCATTCTCTTGAATCTTATATTTGAAAATCAAAATTTTGTTCAGTTCTGTTCTTGCCATCATAAATGAGTGAAAAATCTTCTATTTGAATGAATATTCATCTTTTCCCCTGAAAAAAAAATTATTTGTTGAGTAGTTGATTCTTGGGTGTACTCTAAGGCCTATTGCCTTCTGGAATATCATATTTGGGACTCTCATACACTTTTATGTGAAAGATGCTAGATCCTGGATAATCTTAATTTTGGCTTCTCTCTCTATTTTTTTTTCTTTCTGACTACTTGCAGTATTTTTTCTTTGATCTGATAATTCTTCAATTTAGTTACAATATTACCTGGAATTATAATTTTGGGGTCTCTTTGAAGAGGTGATTGGTAGATTCTTTCAAAGATAATTTTATCCTCTGGTTCTCAGACATCAAGAAAGTTTTCCTTGATGATTTCTTGAAACATGTTGTCCAGTCTCAGGCATTCACTTCCACTTATCCAATTCTAATTTTTAGTGCATTATTTTCTTCTTTTACCTCTTTTTGCAAATTATAATTTTAAATAAATTGTTTTGTTTAATGTTTTTTTTTTTCTATTTCTCCAGTTCTATTTTTAAGGAATTGTTTTCTACAATCTATCACTATGCTTCCTTTTTCTAGGCTATTGACTGTTTTCTCCAGAACTTTCATAATTCTTCTGCATGTCTTTCATTTCTTTTTCCCATTTTTTTCCTATCTCTCTTTTAAGATCCTTTTTGAGCTTTTCTAAGAGAGTCTTTTGAGTTTGCGACCAGTGTATACCTCTCTTTGCTTCATTTGTGAACATTTTGCCTGTCCTTTTATGGGTTTGTATTTTGATCTTCCCTGTCTCCATAGTATTTCTCTATAATCAAAACTTTTTGCTTTTTTGTTTATTTTTAAAAGTTGAGCTAAACTCCTAGGGTACAGTGGAGATTGCCCTAAGCTTCTTTGTCAGGGGGATGGGATCTCCCAGTCCCCTCACTGGGATTTTTCTTTTTTATTAAAATTAGCCAAAGACATCTATTGTGTTTTGTTTTTCATAAGCCAACTCTTAGTTTATTTATTATTTCAGTAGTTTTCTTACTTTCATTTTTATTAAGGTCTTTGATTTTCAGAATTTCTAATTTGATAGTTAAAAGGGGAAGGTCTTTTTCTCCTAGCTTTTTTAATTGCATATCCTATTCATTGATTTCTTATTTCTCTATTTTATTCATGTAAATATTTAGTATAGAAAATTTCTCCATATAACCATGTTGGCTGCATCCCCTATGTTTTGATATATTGTCTCATTATTGTCATTCTTTTGGATAAAATTATTAATTGTTTATATGATGTTTTGTTGTTTGAATCACTCATTACTTAGGATTAGATTATTTAATTTCCAATAAGTGTTTGGTTTATTTTTCCATGGACTTGTATTACATGTAATTTTTCATTGCATCATCATCTGTAAAAGTGCTATTTACTATTTCTGCCTTTCTGTATTTGATTAGGAGGTTTTTGTACCCTAATATATGGTCATACTTTTTTGTTGATTCTACATATCACAAAGAAAAAGATATTTTCCTTTCCACATCCATTCAACACTCCCCAGAGCCATATCTTATCTAACTTTTCTATAATTTTATTCATATCAATTTTTTCTTGTTTATTTTGTGGTTAGATTTATCTGATTCTGAGATAGGAAGGTTGATATTCCCGCTAGTATATTTTTGCTCTCTTACTTCCTGTAACTCACTAAAATTGGAACAAAAGGTTTTGCAATTGTCAATGCTGAAAAATTACCCATGCATATAAGTTCTGAATAAAACCCTAGAATAATAATAATAATAAATCAAATTACAAAAAAAGAAGCTAGCATTCTATATGAAAGCAACTTTAAATAAAAATTTATAGTCAAGATAATCTTAGAAGAAAGACACTAAGAATAAAGAGGACAAGAAAAATTCTTGAACAAGACAGGAATTTAGGTGAGACTTGATGAGAGACAGCCAGTAAAATGAATTCTCCCTTAATTATATATATGCTATACCATTTATTATATATATGTTTAATATCAATATTACTGCATTATCTATGGTACCTTTTTGCAAGATATAATTTCCTGCCTTGTCTCTTTCATTAATCCTATTTTTGATTTTGCTTTATCTAAGATCAAGATGGTTGCCCCTGCTTATTTTTTTTTTAACTGCAGATCAAGCATAATAGATTCTGCATCCATCCATTACCTTTACTCTGTGTGTAGATACAAGATTTTGTGTAGGGGAATAAAAGAACAGTAGGAAAAGTGGCATCAGAATGCAAGTTATATGTACTTGTTCAAGACCCTGCTCTTTGAAAAGTCTAAGGGATGAAAAAGGATATAGCAAATTCCACGATTCTATTAGTGGCTTATGTAAACTTATCACAACATATAATAAACAGAATAGATTCTTAGCCCTTTATATGGCCTTTGTTAATCACCCTGGGATAAAGCAAACTTGCCCAGTGATTTTTCTGAATCATGAGGCAGTTCTGCATACTTCCTACTTTGACTTTGCTCCAGTTACAACAAATAGTAGTAATAATTTTTAAAAGCCCTAAATAATTTTACAAATGCAAAGTTGCTGTAACTGGGTAAGTTTCAATTGATGGCCCTTGGCATATAGCTACATTTTCAGTTCCTAAAATGAAGATATTTATTTCAATTTACTTATTGTAGTTGCTAAAAGCTGAAATATTTCATTGTAGCAATATTTTCTTAAACATTTTAAAGGACAAGAGAAATTTTTATTAAGTTTAAAAAAGAATAAATTATATAGTTATCATCAATATACTGAAACATAAAGTTTCTTTAGGGTCAAATCCATTCCTATAATAGCTACTGTGACTTGCAAGAAGTGAGGTAATTCATTTATAGTCATTTTTAATCAGATTAATATTTGAATTAAAGTTAATTTCACCAAATCATCAAAGTTTATTTGATATGTGTAATCCAGTGTATTTGATTTCATCATTTGTACATTTCAAAATTTCATTTAGAAAATTGTGCCCTATGATTGCCAATAGAATAAAGCATTGTCTTTGTTTTGGTTAATGCATTTAATTATCTGATTTATTGTTAAAATAAATCATTGCATTCCATTTTTTGCAGTTCTAAATTATGATAGGAAGCTATATGTATTATACTTAATCCTTTTAATTTTAACTCATGTATTACTTGACTTTTCTCTTAAAAAAAACTTACAACTAATGTGTAAATCTTTCTGCAACTAAAAGTATAACCCTAAAAGCATTTCAAATGGTACTCAATGCAATTAAATAGTAACTAATTTGTAGTTGAATCAGCACTCATATTCAGGCCTTATTACTACAAGTTCAGACCTTCAAGTCCATTACTCTAGTCACAGTATTATATGAGTCTTACACCAGGATGTTAAGGGAAAAACCCACAAAGTCTACCTGATTTTAAATCCAGATCTCTTTGGAAAAAATATTTCATAAGCAGGAAAGTTGCCTCTTGTCTTCCTTTCTCATCCATTCTATTGCTTTTATACCAAATAATTGTTACCCCTCATCATGGTAATTCCTTGACACAGCAAAATTACACACATCATTAAACTGTACCCCTTATACTTTTATGGAATCCATTGAAAATAAACTCATTAATTTTCAGAGGAAGAGAGATTGAGACTAAGTGAGACTGTTGTGACTTGTCCAAGATATCAAAGACTGAGAGTGGCAGTCAAAACTCAAACTGAGGTGTTACAGTGGTGAATCCAGAGTGCCTCATTCTAAACCATGACTTTCTTGGTAAGAAAAATACTTTGGGTAAAGGCATTTAAATCTAATACTAAAATCAACATAGAAAATTATATTAGAAATATTTTTTAAAAAAATACAGACCCATATACATACAACCAAACACAATATTACCCTTCTTATCATCATGGAGATTCTGTTTCTCACTGATAGATGGTATTATGAAATTGTATATTATAACTTTGAGGAACTCTAAGAGGACTGTGGTATTAAAAATTGGAAGCCCTTTGATGCAAATCCAGTTTAAAGGCAAACGTGTTTTTAGTAATTTAAAAAAAAATCAGGATTTTTAAAAGGGAGTAAGAATAGTGACATCCCTTATCTTACTTAACTTAAGGTAGAAAGCTCAATGATTAGTTCTTTGGAGACATTTATAATTTTGATTTGATTAATTTGATTAATCTGAAAAAAAGTGCTTATTATGCTTTCCCTTCTTGTATAATTTTTAACTAATTTGCCATTTCTACATTTATTTTTAACTCATTTTGGTCTGCATTAAAGAATGAGTAGGAAAATTAAAGAGGGTTTTGTCTCTTAAACTGATTAATTTTTATATATTAAACCTACTTTTATCTATTTTCTGTTATTTGTAGAAAAATATCAATGCTTGTAGATTTTTGACTGTCAGTAAACTGCATTGTAAACATCACTTCCCCCTCTCTTTCCAATAAGTAACAAAGCGCTCCTTATTTAAGAGTATATTGATATAGTTGTTATCACTGTATAGTGTATAGAGTTAAGAAGGTGGAGTAAGTGATGAGTTGATGTAATACTTCCATCTTTACCTCTGAGTAACCATAATATAACAACAAAAGACACGTTCTGAGGTGATAGAACCAGCAAAAAGAAAGGTTGAAACCATCTTTTACTCAGGAAATATGAAAGATCCCCAGGATGGGTACCTATCTTTCTGGTTTACAAGCTCTCCAAAAAGCCAGAAATAAACCCCACTGCAGAAAATCAATAGGGGATGACAAGCACCAGCTCAAATGAAAAGAAAGATGAATGGGGAGACTGGGGAAAGAAATCAGAGTAATGCACGGTCCTAAAATAAAGACTTCAAGGGATGAGAGAAGGGAGGGAAAAAAAGTCAGAGGAAAAGGAGAAATGAAAAGGCAGGGAACTGATAGGAGGAGAAAGGGCAGATTAAGAGAGATAGGGGTCAGAAGTAAAAAAGAGGGATATGGAGGGATAGTGTGAATCAAAAGAGAAAAGTATAAATGAGGAGGGGAAATAGGGTGCAAAGAAATATACAATTGGTAATCATGACCGAATGTGAAAGGGATGTAATCTCCAAAAAATCCCAGAAATAGATGTCAGAGTGGATTAAAAACCAGAATCATACACTATGTTGTTTCCAAGAAAAGTATTTGAAGAAGAGAGATACACACAGAATAAAGGTAACAGATGGATGCAGAATCTATTGTGCTTGATCTGCAGTTAAAAAAAAAAAAAGAAAAAATTAAGCAGGAGCAACCATCTTGATCTTAGATAAAGCGAAATCAAAAATAGGATTAATGAAAGAGATAAGGCAGGAAATTATATTTTGCAAAAAGGTACCATAGATAATGCAGTAATATTGATATTAAACATATATACAACAAATGGTATAGCATATATATCTTTAAGGGAGAATTTTAGTGAGTTACAGGAAGTAAGAGAGCAAAAATATCCTTCCTATCTCAGAATCAGATAAATCTAACCACAAAATAAACAAGAAAAAATTGATATGAATAAAATTATAGAAAAGTTAGATAAGATATGGCTCTGGGGAGTGTTGAATGGAAGTGGAAAGGAAAATATCTTTTTCTTTGTGATACGTAGAACCAACAAAAAACATATGACCATATAATAGGGTACAAAAACCTCCTAATCAAATGCAGAAAGGCAGAAATAGTAAATAACACTTTTACAGATGATGATGCAATGAAAAATTACATATAATACAAGTCCATGGAAAAATAAACCAAACATTTATTGGAAATTAAATAATCTAATCCTAAGTAATGAGTGATTTAAACAACAAAACATCATATAAACAATTAATAATTTTATCCAAAAGAATGACAATAATGAGACAATATATCAAAACATAGGGGATGCAGCCAACATGGTTATATGGAGAAATTTTCTATACTAAATATTTACATGAGTAAAATAGAGAAATAAGAAATCAATGAATAGGGTATGCAATTAAAAAAGCTAGGGAAAAAAAGATCTTCCCCTTTTAACTATCAAATTAGAAGTTCTGAAAATCAAAGACCTTAATAAAAATGAAAGTAAGAAAACTATTGAAATAATAAATAAACTAAGAGTTGGTTTATGAAAAACAAAACACAATAGATGTCTTTGGCTAATTTTATTAAAAAAGAAAAATCGGGGCAGAGCCAAGATGGCAGAGAAGGCATACATGACTTTCTAAGCTCCTCTCCTGCCCTCACAACCAACTATTAAATTTAGCCTCAAAAATATCACTTAACTGGTAAAACACACTGGTTAACTGGTAAAACTAAACAAGAAGTTTAGACGCACTACAACTTACCAGCCGGAGATAATCTGGAAGATTGCCAGCAAAGGTTTGTCTTGAGGGGCTAGGAACAGACCAGCACAGGCAGGGAGAGATTAGCATCTGGAGTAGACCAGGGGCAGGGGTGACCTGATGACTCTCCCATAGGCTAACTGCTCTGCCTTAATTATAAAGCAGTAAACTAGCAGAGAAATAAAAACCAAAGACAGAGGGTACTCTCTAAAAAATGCCAGAACTCTACAAGATCTGGCTATACCCACCTCAAACCGGAAGTGATTCAGCTCAGACCGTAACATAGCGCTGAAGCTAGATCTTGCAGTAAAGGGCTTTTGCCGGGGCAGTTACGAACCTGCATAGCAGGGGTCACAGCCTGGGGAAGCCTCTAATTTGCACAGTTGGGGGCTCAGCATGGGGCAATAGAACCTTTGCAGAGCTACTGTGCTTCCCTGGGCAGGGACACTTCCGGTTCCTGTGAGGGTAGCTGTTGGACAGTCCCTAATACCCATACCCCCAGGTCAGGTTAGTGCTTGGGGTAGTGACACTTCCACTGCCCAGCTTCTAGTCACATGGCAATCCTTAACTCACACAGCAGGGTTCTTTGCAGGGTACTTCCACAGCTCCTCAGTGCAGGCCTGAGTTACTTCCAGGGCAACTCTTTCCCAAAGCACTCCCGTACCTTACTGCTCTTTGTAGCCCATTGGCAGGACAGCTACCCATCCATACACCTACCCTTGCTCTGCAGAGGAAGGCGGTAACCTCCTGGCCCTGAAGGCAGACCCTACAGGCTTTAACAAAATGAGTAAAAAATCAAAAAGACAATTGATAGCTTCTATACAGAAAGAAAGCAGGTTTGCAACCCCAAGGAGACTAATAGCAGACAGTCCCCAGACAATTGTTGGTCCGCAACACAAAAGGCTCTCCTAGAAGAGACTATTAAAAACCTTAACAGAGCACTAGAAGAAAAATAGGGAAAGGAAACAGTAGCAATGCAAGAGAGCAACAACTTCCAGAAATGTGAATTGGAAAAGGCAAAAAAAAAAAAAAAAAACTCCCAAGAAGTGCAGGGAAACAGAATTTATGAATTGGACAAGGTAAAGAATTGCCAAGAAAATTGGATTTGAGAATTGGAAAAAGAAAATAACTCACTAAAAAAATTAGTGAAATGGGAAAAAATTGCATAGATCAAAACAACTCATTTAAAAACTAAATTGGACATATACAAAAAGAAGTAAAAAGAAAGCTAATGAAGAAAATAGCTCACTAAAAATCAGAACTGAACAAATAGAAATGACTGATTCCTTGAGACATAAAGAATCACTCAAGCAAAACCAAAAAAAAAAAAAAAGAAGAAGAAGAAGAAGAAGAAGAAAGAAAGATTAGGAAAAATTGTCCAATATTTACTTGGATAAACAACAGATCTGTAAAATAGATCTAGAAGAAATCATGTGAGCATCATTGGACTTCCTGAAAATTATGATGAAAAAAAGAGTCTAGATACTATTTTACAGGAAATCATCAAAGAGAATTGCCCACAAGTAATAGAACCAGAAGGTAAAATAGGCCAAAGTGGTAATAAGGGGTAATTTTATATCTTTACAAGCTTACTTGAATAAAATAAAGAGAAGATCAATGAATTGGGCTTGCAACTTAAAAAGCTAGGAAAAGACCAAATTAAAAACCCTCAATCAAATACTAAACTTGAAATTCTAAAATTAAATTTTAAAATTAAAAGAAGAAATTAATAATATCAAAGTAAAAAAAAAAACTATTGAATTAATGAATAAAATTAAGTTGGTTTTATAAAAAAAATAAAATAAAATAGATAATCCTTTGGTAAATCTAATTAGAAAAAGGAAAGAGGAAAATCAAATTATTAGTCTTAGAAATGTAAAGGGGGAACTTTGAATCAATGAAGAGGAAATTAGAGCAATAATAAGGAAATATTTTGCCCAACTTTATGCCAATAAATTTGATAACTTAAGTGAAATGGAAGACTATCTCCAAAAATATTATCTTCCCAGATTAATAGAAGAGGAAGTAAATTGCTTAAATAGTCCTATCTCAGAAAAAGAAATAGAACAAGCTATTAATCAACTCCCTAAGAAAAAATCCCCAGGACCAGATGGGTTTACATGTGAACTCTACCAAACATTTAAAGAACAATTAGTCCCAATGCTATATACACTATTTGAAAAAGTAGGGAATAAAGAAGTTTTACCAAATTCCTTTTATGGCAGAGACATGGTAATGATTTTTTTTAGGGAGTTGATTAATAGCTTGTTCTATTTCTTTTTCTGAAATGGGACTATTTAAGCAATTTACTTCCTCCTCTGATAATCTGGGAAGCCTATATTTTTGGAGGTAGTCATCCATTTCGCTTAGGTATCAAATTTATTGGCATAAAGTTGGGCAAAGTAACCCCTTATTATTTCTTTAATTTCCTCTTCATCAGTGGAAAGTTCTCCCTTTTCATTTTTAAGACTACTAATTTGATTTCCCTCTCTCCTTTTTCTAATCAGATTTACCAAAGATTTATCAATGTTATTGGTTTTTTCATAAAACCAACTCTTAGTTTTATTTATTAATTCAATAGATTTTTTTTTACTTTCTATATTATTAATTTCTCCTTTTAATTTTAGAATTTAAATTTTAGTAATTGATTGGGGGTTTTTAATTTGGTCTTTTTTCTAGCTTTTTAAGTAGCAGGCCCAATTCATTGATTTTCTCTTTCTCTATTTTATTCAAGTAAGCCTCTAAGGATATAAAATTTCCCCTTATTACTGCTTTGGCTGCATCCCATAAATTTTGGTATGATGTCTCACTGTTGTCATTATCTTGAGTGAAATTATTAATTGTGTCTATAATTTGCTCTTTCACCCAATCATTCTTTAAGATGAGATTATTTAGCTTCCAATTACTTTTTGGTCTATTTACACCTAACTTTTTGTTGAATGTAGTTTTTATTGCATTGTGATCTGAAAAGAAAGCATTTACTATTTCTGCCTTCCTGCATTTAATTTTGAGGTCTTTATGTCCTAATATATGGTCAATTTTTGTGTAGCTTCCATGAACTGCTGAGAAGAAAGTATACTCCTTTCTGTCACCATTCAGTTTTCTCCAGAGATCTATTATACCTAATTTTTTCTAATATTCTATTTACTTCTTTAATTTCTTTCTTATTTGTTTTATGATTTGATTTATCTAAATCTGAGAGTGCAAGATTTAGATCTCCCACTATTATAGTTTTGCTGTCTATTTCTTCTCACAACTCTCTTAACTTCTCCTTTAGGAAGTTAGATGCTATACCATTTAGTGCATATATGTTTAATATTTATATTGCTTCATTGTCTATCATACCCTTTAGCAAGATATAGTTTCCTTCCTTATCTCTTAATTAGATCAATTTTTGCTTTTGCTTGATATGAGATAAGGATGGCTACCCCTGCTTTTTTGATTGCATAATAGATTCTGCTCCAGCCTTTTACCTTTACTCTGTATGTATCTCTCTGTTTTAAATGTGTTTCCTGTAAACAACATATTGTAGGGTTCTGACTTTTGATCCAGTCTGCTATCCGCCTCCTCTTTATGGGAGAGTTCATCCCATTCACATTTATGGTTAAAATTACTAATTCTGTATTTCCTGCTATCCTAATATCCCCAGATTATACTTTTCTTTTTCTTGCCCTCCTTCCCTTCTTCCCTAGTATTAAACTTATTGTTCCCACTTACATCATGCTGCTCTCCCTCTTTAGTATCCCTCTCTCTTCCCTTTGAATCCCTTCTGCTTTCTTGTACCCTTCCCTTATTACTTTTTTCCCTTCTCCCTTTTCCTCTCCCACTTTTTAATGAAGTGAGAGAAGAATCCGTGTAAAACAAATATGTCAATTGTTTCCTCTTTGAGCCAACTCTGATGAGAGTAGGATTCACACAATGTTCCTCCCCTGTTGGAATCCTTACTAACTGCTAAGTAGTTAGAGTTGATCTAATCTTACAAAAAGATGTTTTGGGCAGAACCTGAAACAAGGTACTAAGTAGAACTACCCATAATCCCTCTCTCTGGAAGGAGCATAAATAGGCCAATGGGCCAGTCGGAGAGTTCTAGAGAGGAAGACGCTACAAGTCGAGATTTCAGCAGAATGACATGAAGAGTTGGAGCTGGCTGGAGGCTGAAGAAAGCAGAGGCAGAGGCTGAAGGACCAGATCTTTGGATTTGGTGACATTCGGAGAGAGCTCTTGGAACCAAGCAGAGAGATAGAACTCTAAGCTAACCGGGCTATATTGGAAATAATAAAAGATCTGAACTTTTATCACCTGGCTGCGTTTGGAGAAGAAAAAGATCACCACATTTTGGCGCCCTAAACGTGGGACAAACAGACCCCTCAGTGGATTTCAGTGGAAAAGCTCCGATCCTGATTCAAGTGGAAAAGCCTCTGATCCTGATCCAGTGGAAAAGACTCTTCAACCCAGAAATTAGAGTGAGTACAACAAAGAAATTTTGTTAAAAGAGTTAAAGTAGAATTTCAGCTAAGATGGGACAGATATTTAGAAAACAGCCTGTTTCTGTTCAAGGAAAATGTTTAGAGAGCATTGTCAAAGTTATGGAAAGCCAAGGTTTAATTATAAGTTTACAGCAAATCACTGAACTTTTACAAACTGTAAAGGACATATGTCCTTGTTTCTCTCTTGATAAGGAATTAGATCTAAATGAATGGAAATTGGTTGGAAAGGATCTTTGTCAATTCTATGATAAAAATGGGCCTAACTCAATAATTAATACATATAATGTAATACAATTGGCTATAAGAAGTTATTTAAGTGATAGAATGATGAAAAGGAAAGTACAGGAGGAAGAAATGCCAACTTTACTAGGTGAAAAGGAGGACGAATCAGATGAGAATGGAGTTAATTACAATTCTGAGTATGATACTTCACAGCAGGAGGAACTAGGTGATTCCACATCTCATGACCCTCCCCCCGCAATTAACCCTTCATGGGTGGAACAAGGGGGAGGGAGAGAGGCAGAAACACAGTCAGCTTCTCCTGTAAAGCAGAATTTGACAAGATTAGAAAAAGCATTAATTAAAGCAAAAAATGAAGGAGAAGATATATCTGATTTTATAAATGCATATCCTGTGATTGAAGAGCTCAACTCCTCAGGTCAAAAAGAGAGAAAATACATTCCTTTTAATTTGGAAAAAATTAAAGATTTGAAAAAGGGTTGCACTCTTTATGGGGCTACATCATCTTATGTGAAGATGTTACTGGATAATTTGTCTTATGAAATCCTAACCCCGAATGACTGGAAATCCATAACGAAAACTTGTCTAGAACCGGGACAAAATTTATTGTGGCTTTCGGAGTTTCATGAATTATGTAGGATTCAAGCCCAACGCAATAGGCAAACAGGAGCTATTGTACAAGTTGCTTTTGACCAACTAGCTGGTGAAGGTCAGTATGCAGAGAGTTCAGAACAGATTTATTATCCCATAACAGTGTATGAGCAAATTTCTAAGGCTGCAATAAAAGCTTGGAATTCTCTCCCTGGACAGAAAGATGGAAATAATGCTTTCATAAAAATAGAGCAAGGTCCCAATGAACCTTTTGCAGATTTTGTGGGACGTTTACAAACAGCTGTAATAAGAACCATTGGAGACAATGCAGCAACAGAAATAATGACTAAACATTTGGCTAAGGAAAATGCCAATGAGGTTTGCAAAAGAATTATATGGGGGCTACACAAAGATGCTCCTTTAGAAGAAATCATAAGACGCTGTGCCACAGTGGGCACAAATGCTTATTATGCCCAGACTATGATGAACATGGAAAGACAAGGTCCTTCTTGGCAGAGGAATTCTAGAGAAACTCGTCGATGTTTTCAGTGCGGAAAAATTGGACATTTGAGAGCTCATTGTAGATATGGAGATAGAGTGAGAAGACAGGGTGAGAGAAAACCCAAAACCCCATGTCCAAAATGTAACCGAGGCTTTCACTGGGCTTCTAAATGTATATTGACCCAGAGGAATGAGAGGCAGGGCCCAGCTCTAAAGTATCAATCAAAGGATAGGTGGGGCATGATAGCAGCTGAGGTTACACCCAGAGAGACTTTAGAAATTCAGAACTCTGATGTCATCAACCAACAGAAAAGCAATCAGGATTACAGTTGGGAAGAATACAGGCTTTTTAAGACAACAAGACAATATCCAATGCAAACAACTCCAATGTAATTACCAGATGATGAGGAGAAATCCCAAACTTGGTAAATAGAAGAGAATTAAATAGGTTAATTGCTTGGGGAAGAGGATCTGCTTATATTTTCACAGGTGGAAAAGGCTAACAATGAGACTGTCAAAAGAACTTTAAAATCTTCAGCTTTCAGTTCCTGAAAAACCAGCAAGAATCACTGGATTCCCTGAGATGAAAAATTGTTGATGAGACTTTTTGCAGTACTTCAGAGCTTACAGGAATTATTAGATTCCTGGCGCATGAACTAATGAACAATGGATTCCTTATGGACTATTTCTAGGACTTATGGACATTTGTAAATTTTCAGGTCGATTTATGTTGTTACATTACTACTAGCCTGTGTTATATTACTATGTGCTTATGTATTTTAAGCAATTGCAAGAATCATTGGATTTCTTGAGATGAAAGATTGTTGATGAGACTTTTGCAGTAGTTAAATTTTCATGTTGATTCATGTTATTTGTTACATTACCACTAGCCTGTGTTATATTGCTGTGTGCTTTTGTAAATTATGTATAATGCCTCCCATATTGATGGATTTATGTATACCATGTATATCTGTTACAAAGTTCTGGCCCATATTGATGGATTTATGTGTACCCCCTCAGGAACCCCCTATGTTTTAAAACAAAAGAAAGGGGGAGATGTTGGAATCCTTACTAACTGCTAAGTAGTTAGAGTTGATCTAATCTTACAAAAAGATGTTTTGGGCAGAACCTGAAACAAGGTACTAAGTAGAACTACCCATAATCCCTCTCTCTGGAAGGAGCATAAATAGGCCAATGGGCCAGTCGGAGAGTTCTAGAGAGGAAGACGCTACAAGTCGAGATTTCAGCAGAATGACATGAAGAGTTGGAGCTGGCTGGAGGCTGAAGAAAGCAGAGGCAGAGGCTGAAGGACCAGATCTTTGGATTTGGTGACATTCGGAGAGAGCTCTTGGAACCAAGCAGAGAGATAGAACTCTAAGCTAACCGGGCTATATTGGGATAATAAAAGATCTGAACTTTTATCACCTGGCTGCTTTTTGAGAAGAAAAAGATCACAACACTCCCCCTCTCTAAGTTCCCTCATATCTGATAGGTTTCCTTTGCCTCACTGTCGCATGTAGTTTCTCTCTTTTTATCTCCCCTCTTCCCTTTTTTTGACACTATCCCCTTTCCATTTCTACTTCCCTTTTTATGTTATATCGGTAAAATCAAATTATACATATGGTTTTTATGCATATCCACAACAGAAATATAGTTCTCAAGAGTTCCTTTTACCTTTTTCTACTTCTTTTGAGTCCTGTTGTTGGAGATCAAATTTTTTGTTTAAGTCTGTTTTTTTTTCCCCTTAGAAACAGATGGAATTCCTCTATTTCATTAAATGTCCATCTTCTTCCATGGAAAAAAATACTCTGCTTAGTTTATTCTTGGCTGCAT
Organism: Antechinus flavipes; assembly: GCF_016432865.1. Taxonomy (NCBI): domain Eukaryota; kingdom Metazoa; phylum Chordata; class Mammalia; order Dasyuromorphia; family Dasyuridae; genus Antechinus; species Antechinus flavipes. Next base: position 293,636,179 of record NC_067400.1, on the reverse strand, counting down.
TCTAAGCTCTTTTGCCTTTTGGAAAATCTGATTCCAGGCCCTTCAATCCTTTAATGTTGAGGCAGCCAGATCTTATGTGACCCTTATTGTGGCACCTCGGTATTTGAACTGTTTTTTCCTGGCTGCTTGTAAAATTTTTTCTTTAGTCTGAAAATTCTGAAGTTTGGCCACAATATTCCTCAGAGTCTATACTTTAGGGTCTTTTTCAGAAGGTGTTCAATGAATTCTTTCAACTCCTATTTTCCCTTCTGGTTCTATTACTTCTGGGCAGTTCTCTTTGATGATTTCCTGTAAAATAATATCTGGGCTCTTTTTTTCATCATAATTTTCGGCTAGTCCAATGATCCTCAGGTTATCTCTCCTAGATCTATTTTCCATGTCTGTTGTTTTTCCAAGTAAATATTTGACATTTTTTTCCAATCTTTCATTTTTTTTTTTTTTTTTGGCTTTGCTTGACTGATTCTGGATGTCTCAATGAATTTGATAATCACCAGATTTTAGCAAAGCCTGGAAAGACTGGTATGAACTGATATGAAGCAAAATGACAGAAGTCAGAGAATATTATATGCAGCAACATTATGTGATGTTCAGCTATGATTGGTTCAGCTCTTCAGAGAAATACAATGATTCAACACAAGTATACTCACAAAAGAAAATGCTATTCATAAGTATATGAATTGACTCAGAACACAGATTGAAGCATTTTTTCCCCTTCATTTACTTTATTCCTTCTAGTTTTACTTTTTAAAACTATTTATCTTTCATCTTTCACAACTATAACTGATATGGAAATATATTTTACATGATAACACTTGTATAGACTAGATCAGAGCTTTTAAAGCTTTTTTCAACTTCTGATACCAGAGAAATTTTTTTCATCACTTCTCTACAATCCAACCCATTTCTTCTAGAAGAGTTTGTGTATGCACAGTGCAAAGAGCACATGGTGTGTGTTTATAATCAAGGCTACAGTAGAGTTGTACTGCAATATGAGCAATTACTAGCATAAATACCTCACATTCATTATGTGTTTAATTGTGAATTAATTTTTAATCATTACATTCAAAAACATTTTACTATTGTCAATTAATTTTTATGTTCTCAATGTTCATTTATATGACCCCACATGAGGTAGTGATGTGAAGTTTAAGAACTTTGAATTCAATCAAGTTGCCTACCTTACTTAGAAGAAGGCAAAGAAAGGGATAAGGAAAAATGAAAAAAAAAATGGAATTCAAAAATCTTGTAAAATGAATGCTAAAAATTCTCTTGTCATCGATCTGGAAGAAAATATTGTTATGTTTTTTTTTTTTTTAAATCTTGTCAGGTAACAATTTGTCAGTATAAGTATTTTACTGTTGAGAAAAAAAAACACATTAATCTCTGCTATATTCTCCTGGATGTTAAAACATTCATTAACTTTGGAATTTATTTTATACATATCCATGAATAGTCCATCTATAACAATATTAGAAGATTTTTGCACCTTGATAGGAACAGTTAGAACGGTTTTTCCCCTTTTTTGTGATAGACCTGGAAGACCTACTTTATAATAAGCCATTAGAGTAAGACTTCATTAGAATCAATCAATGTGTATTTAAAACTCAATTCCTTTCTAAATGTGATATAAATATTATTTGAAAAGATTAGTCTTTGCCCTTGGGGAGTTTAGGAACAGTTTAAGTGAGAATAAAATGATAGAGAACACAGATAAATTTCTAAGACTATTCTCATTCTTTTTGCTACTGGGGCTATCTTCTACTGCTTTTTTTCTAGATGTCCATGATAACAAAATGAAACATGAATGCATTTTTGCAAAAGGTGGATTAATAATTAGAGAATGAGATTTTAATCTTGCCTCAGTTATTAATTCTCGTATGGCTTTGGGCAAATCAATTAACTTCTCTAAGCTTCAATTTCATCATCTATAAAATTAAAAATGTTGGATTAGATGCCCTGATTCAATATCAGTTCTTTTTCTATGACCAGGATTTCTGAAGTTTGACCTGGTAGTGATACAACCATGCTTTAATTTTTTTCCTTTGATTTTTTTTTTTATTCAACAAGATATATTTGTTACTATCTTCTATCTTTGTGATGATAGTCATAATTATAAAATGGATGAAGGTCTCATAACCCTCTAATATCTAACAATCAGCATTTTCATATAGTATCAAATACAAATGATTATTTGGACAAAATACAGCATCAGTTTGCATAATAGTCTAATGATTTATTGTACATCATGGTCAATTGCTCTAGAAGATATAGACTTTCAGTTTTGATTTAAACAGGAATATAAATTTTCTTTCAAAATACAGATTTAATGATATTTAATTGCCCATTAAAAACTTGAAATCAAGACTTTGGGTATATATTGCATAATTAATGGTTCAGTTATGGTTTTATTACTAGATATAAAAATCAACAAACTGTCCTTAAAAAGATTTGAGTTTTAGTCAAGATTCATTTCTGAAGTAAAATTATCATAACCACATTTACATTTAACACATAATTTGTTACAGTTGCTTGTTCATATCCAACTCTTGGGCAGAAATTTTGAAATCTTTAAAATGTTAGTTACAGGTAACATTGCTCATATTAAAGAAGATGCAGATATAATCACAGAAACATCTAGCTTTGTGCCAGAAGTGGGAATACTACACTTGGTCAAAGAAAGTTCTTGGCAGGGTTAATTAATTGGAAGAAAGCTAATGATGGAGGAATAAGGAAACGAGAAATGATAACTTGAAATCTAAGGGAATGGTTAATCTCCACAGGATACAGCAGTATAAATGAAAGGTTACAACTAACATTATCACCTGTAGTAACTTCTTACAAGATTTGCCTCTCCTAATTAATTAGGTAACTGAAATATTTAAAATTGTAGGGGATGAAAAGGAGATAATCAAGTGAAGTGGAGGAGAAATAAAGTAGTGGTAATCTCGAATGGTGACTATAAGAATGATATCATTGATCCTAAAACATTCATTCCAAAACCTCTTTTTAGCCCATTTGTGATTGTTGGATGCACTGGAAAGAGTTTATGAATAGACAATTTTTAGGTGATGAAATTAAAGCCATCTATACTTATATGAAAAAATTCTGTAAATCACTATTGATTAGAGAAATAGACATTAAAACAATTCTGAAGTAGCACCTAACACCTTTCAGATTGGATAAGATGACAAGAAAAAATAATGACAAATGTTGGAGGAGGTGTAGGAAAATTGGAACACTAATGCATTGTTGGTGCAGTTATAGATCAATTTGGAAATATTGCCAATGAATTATAAACTGTGAATACCTTTGACTCCTCAGTGCCATTACTGGGTTTGTATTCCAAAGAAATTTTAAAGGGGGGGAAAGAATCACATGTGCAAAAATGGTTGTGACAGCTCTTTTTATTGTAACAAATACTTGGAAAATGAGTAGATGCCGATCAACTGGAAAATGGCTGAACAAGTTGTATATTGTGGTGTTCTCTTTTTTTTTTTATAAAATAATGGTTCTCTCTGGGAGCAGGTTTCTCAGCCAGGTTTTCTGGAGGCAGCTGTAGTTTCTGTTCAAATCAATAATCTCTTCAAATACACGCAGCTGATAAAATCCAAATGTTTATTTTCTCCTTCCAAGTCTTATCTCTTTTCTTGGGCCCAGTTAGCTTTCTTAGAGACCTCTCTCCCTCCTTGGTTCCAAGAGATCTTGCAGCTTGTCTGCCAGCTTCAACTGACCTCTCACTTTGTCAATCTTCCAAACTGAACTGACTGACTGAAGCTCTTTTTATGTTCTCTCAAAGATTGACTCCTCCTCAGAGAGTGGGATTATGGGAGGTGTGAATTCACGAAGTTACAAAGCTAACTTTGTGTATCTCCCATACTTGTGAACACGTGTGAATTTTCCAAACTTGAGAACTAATGAGTGTGAGCTAATGTGTGAACTCTCAAAGGTGCAAACCCAAGCACACAAGCATTGCTTCTATCAATTCCATTGAGTTATCACCTTTTTCAAGTTCTGGCTCATAACATCTCCCTGTAGGATCAGGTCAATCATACTGAACCATGCTAAATTAGATAATTATTGTCTCTATCAATTCTAATAACTTAACACTTTGTAACGATTCCAATAGTATATGAACATAAAGGAATATTATATTTCTATAAGAATGAAATAAGAACTTCAATAAGAACCTGATTTTCAAAAGGCCTGGAAAGATTTACATGAACTGATGCTGAGCAAAACAAGCAGAACCAGGAATTCATGGTACACAGCAACACCAAGAATATCAACTATAAAAGATTTGGTTCTCTTCAGTGGTTCAAAGCAATCCCAATAGGTTTTGGACAGAAAACTCCACCTGCATCCAGAAAAAGAATTAAAAGAGTGAATGTAAATCAACACATTCTATGTTCATTACTTTTTTTTCCTCTCATAGTTTTTCACTTTTGCACTAATTTTTCTCTCCCAACATGATTCATAGAATAGTGTGTATTAAAATACTTGTTATTGAGTTCATGACCTAGGCATAAAGAATGAGATTATAAAAAAATTAGAGGAACACAGTATAGTTACCTCTCAGACCTGTGGAAGAGGAAGGAATTTATGACCAAAGAAGAACTAGAGATCATTATTGACCACAAAATGGAAAATTTTGATTATATCAAATTGAAAAGTTGTTGTACCAACAAAACTAATGCAGACAAGATTAGAAGGGAAGCAATAAATTGGGAAAATATTTTTATAGTCAAAAGTTCTGATAAAGGCCTCATTTCCAAAATGTATAGAAAATTGACTCTAATTTATAAACAATCAAGCCATTCTCCAATTGATAAATGGTCAAAGGATATGAACAGACAATTCTCAGATGAAGAAATTGAAACTATTTCTAGCCATATGAAAAGATGCTCCAATTCATTATGAATCAGAGAAATGCAAATTAAGACAACTCTGCGATTCCACTACAAACCTGTCAGATTGGCTAGAATGAAAGGGGAAGATAATGAGGAATGTTGGAGGGGATGTGGGAAAACAGGGACATTAACACTGTTCATGGAATTGTGAATACATCTAACCATTCTGGAGAGCAATTTGGAACTATGCTCAAAAATCTATCAAACTGTGCATACTCTTTGATCCACCAGTGTTACTACTGAGCTTATACTGAGCTTATATCCCAAAGAGATTGTAAAGAAGAGAAAGGGATCTGTGTGTGTATGAATGTTTGTAGCAGCCCTCTTTGTAGTGGCCAGAAACTGGAAACTGAGTAGATGCCCATCAATTGGAGAATGGCTGAATAAATTGTGCTATATGGATATTATGGAATATTATTGTTTGGTAAGAAATGACCAGCAAAATGATTTCAGAAAGGCCTGGAAAGACTTACATGAACTGATGCTGAGTGAAATGAACAGGACCAGGAGATCATTGCATACTTCAACAAGAATACTATATGATGATCGATTCTGATGAACTTGGCCACCTTCAGCAATGAGATGAACCAAATCACTTCCAATGGAGCAGTAATGAACTGAACCAGCAACACCCAGTGAAAGAATTTTGGGAGATGACTAAGAATCATTACATTGAATTCCCAATCCCTCTATTTTTGTTTGCCTGCATTTTTGATTTCCTTCATAGGCTAATTGTAGAGTATTTCAGAGTCCGATTCTTTTTGTACAACAAAATAATGGTTTGGACATGTATACTTATTTTGTATTTAATTTATATTTTAACATATTTAACATATATTGGTCAACCTGCCACCTGGGGGAGGGAATGGGGGGAAAGAGAGGGAGAAATGGAATAAAAGTTTTGGCAATTGTCAATGCTGTAAAATTACCCTTGTATATAACTTATAAATAAAAAGCTATTAATAATTTAAAAAGACATGTGTATTAAAAATAAATAAATGTCTCTATGCCCATGCTTTTCTGTTTTTTCTCAAATATTTTTTATATAGCTCTAACAAAATTCAATGTTGTCAGGACTGTGGGTGGATCCATTTGTTTATTGTTAATGGAATTAAAACATGTAGACTATTTTTTGGAAAGAAATATGGCAGTGTTTTTTAAAAGTTTCAACACATCAAAAGAAAAGAGTTCTCCTAAGCAGATAAAATAATAATCACCTATGTATCTGAATAACTCACATTAATGATTATCAGTATTCTGTATATAAATCCGAGCATACAATAATGAGAATAATCATACATAAATTTTCAAGATCTGATAGTTACTTACAATGTAAAATATGTTAATATTTTAAGCCACATAACAAGTGTTAGCAATTCCCTCATTGAATGGTCATCTACTCATGGGTATAAACTAAGTGATATGAGGATGCAAAGAATCACATGATTTTTACTAAAAATTTAGCATTTCTTTTGCTAGTTCCTATAATTTCATGTTGGATTCCAGATACATCTTTTTCAAAATTGCTTTCATTTATTTTCCCGATTATTTCCTACTTCTCTCATTTGGTTTTTAAAATCTGTTTTGGGTCTTTCAAAGTTTTTATTTTATCTGTTTGGGCTGTTTTTGGCAAGGAAGAATTTTTGAGGTCAATTCACATTCTTATGTGAGTCTCTACATGCAAGTTGTTATGCCATTTGTTTGTGCTTTGATGTCACCATAACACTTTCTTTTGGTCAAGTTTGTTTTTTCCTTTTTTTCCTAGCCTACTTTGTGATTTTTAACTTTTTGTTATAATTGAACTGAGATCCTAAAGTAGATGGGACACCATCCTAAACTTCTTGTCTTGGGGGCATAACCTCATTGCAGTGTTTTATCAGATATCATGGGGCCTTGGTGTTCCATTAGAATTCATTTCTAGAATACATTAGAATACATGGTCATGCCTCCAAAAATGGGTTCTTCTCAAAAAGGAGAACTTACAGTGTGAGAGAGCTGCCTTTACAAAATAAGCAAATGAGGAGTGGGCAAAAGTAGAAAATGAGTTTGGGGAGATGACTGTTGATGAAGTAGAAGGAGAATGGAGGTAGGCAGAAATCCTGCTGAAAGAATTTATATAGGCTATAAAAGCCAAGGAGGAGAAATTTCATAGAGAGAAATGTAAAGATAGTGTGCACATGCACCAAAGGTTGTGAAACCTTCCCTTAAGGGAGCACATGCAGTAAGTTGGAATAGATTGTTACTAAGTATACAAACTGTATTAGACACTGTTCTCTACTTTTCGTCCATGTGCATGAAATAATGATTCCCTCTTTTGCTCATTTGTTACAGAAAGGACTAATTTGGGATAGGTTTATTAACTGCTTGAATTCTTATCAATTATTTTGATTTTTTTAATTTAATAACTATCATTTTTATCTCATTCATCATCTGAAAAATATACAATGCAAAATCCTTAAGGGAAGGAAATAATTTCATTTTTTTTTGTCTTTGTATTCTGAATATTTAAAATATTGCCTTGGATAGAAGTTTCTAAAGTAATGTTCTTTGGACTGAACTTTAAATTGATTTAATGACTTCATGGGTAAACTTCTTTTTTTCATTTTTTTTATTATTATTATAACTTTTCATAAGATATATGCATGGGTAATTTTTCAGGATTGAAAATTTGCAAAACCTTTAGTTCCAGTTTTTACCCTCCTCCCACCCACTCCCTCCCACAGATGGCAGGTAGACCAATACTTGTTAAATATGTTAAATTATATGTTAAATACTATATACATACATATATATATACATGTCCATACAGTTATTTTGTTGCACAAGAAGAATCAGACTTTGAAATAGTGTACAATTAACCTGTGAAGGAAAAAAATGCAGGTGGACAAAAATAGAGGGAATGGAAATTCTATGTCATGGTTCACACTCATTTCCCAGAGATTTTTGGCTGGGTGTAACTGGTTCAATTCACTACTGCTCTATTGGAAGTGATTTGGTTCATCTCATTATTGAAGAGGGCCATATCCATCAGAATTAATCATCATAGAGTATTGTGGTTGAAGTATATAATGATCTCCTGTTCCTGCTAATTTCAATCAGCATCAGTTAATGTAAGTCTCTCCAGGCCTTTCTGAAATCATCCTGCTGGTCATTTCTTACCGAAAAATAATATTCTATAATATTCATATACCAAAATTTATTCAGCCATTCTCCAATTGATGGGCATCTACTCAGTTTCCAGTTTCTGGCCACTACAGAGAGGGTGACCACAAACATTATTGCACATACAGGTCCCTTTCCCTTCTTTATGATCTCTTTATAATATAAGCTCAGTAGTAACACTGCTGCATCAAAGGGTATGCACAGTTTCATAACTTTTTGAGCATAGTTCCAAATTGTTCTCCAGAATGCCTGGATGTATTCACAATTCCACCAACAATGTATCAGTGTCCCAGTTTTCCCACATCCCCTCCAGCATTCAACATTTTCTTTTCCTGTCATCTCAGCCAATCTGACAGGCATGGAGTGGTATTGCAGACTTGTCTTAATTTTCATTTATCTGATTAATAATGACTTGGAGCATCTTTTCATATGGCTAGAAATAGTTTTAATCTCTTTGAGAATTATCTATTCATATCCTTTGATTATTTGTCAGTTGGAGAAATCAATTGATTTCTTACAAATTAGATTCAATTCTCTATATATTTTGGAAAGGAGACCTCTATCAGAACTTTTGACTGTAAAAATGTTTTCCCAGTTTATTGTTTCCCTTCTAATCTTGTCTGCATTAGTTTTGTTTGTACAAAACTTTTCAATTTGATAAGATCAAATTTTTCTATTTCGTGATCAATGATCTCTAGTTCTTCTTTGGCCACAAATTCCTTCCTCCTTCACAGGTCTGAGAAGTAAACTATTATATGTTCTTTTAATATATTTATAATCTCATTCTTTATGCCAAGATCATGAACCCATTTTGACATTATCTTGGTATACAGTGTTAAGTATGGGTCAATGCCTAGTTTGTGCCATAAAAATTTCCAATTTTCCCAGCAGTTTTTGTCAAACAGTGAATCCTTATCCCAAAAGCTGGGGTCTTGGGGTTTGTCAAATACTAGATTATTAATGTTATTGACTACTTTGTCTTGTGCAACTAACCTATTCCGGTGATCAATTAGTCTATTTCTTAGCCAGTACCAAATGGTTTTGGTGACCACTTCTTTATAATATAGTTTTAGGTCTGGTAGAGCTAGGCCATCTTCATTTGATTTTTTTTTCATTAATTCCCTTGAAATTCTTGACCTTTAGTTTTTCCATATGAAATTTGTTGTTATTTTTTTCTAGGTAATTAAAATAGTTTTGGGGAATCTGATTGTCATAGTGCTAAATAAATAGATTACTTTGGATAGTATTTTCATCTTTATTATATTTGTCCACCCTATCTAAGAGCATTTAATATTTTTCCAATTGGTTACATATGACTTTACTTGTGTGGAAAGTGTTTTGTAGTTTTGTTCACATAGTTCCTGATTTTTCCTTGTCAGGTAGATTGCCAAATATTTAGTACTACCACTAGTTATATTCAATCAAATTTCTCTTTGTAACACTAATTGTTGGATTTTGTTAGTGATAAATAAGAATGCTGATGTCGTATGTGGGTTTATTTTGTATCCTGAAACTTTGATAAAGATATGGATCATTTCTAACACTTTTTAGTAGAATCTCTGGGGTTTTCTAAGTATACCATCATATCACTAGCAAAGAGTGATAATTTGTTTTCCTCATTATCTACTCTAATTCTTTCAATGTCTTTCTCAATTCTTATTGCCAAAGCTAGCATTTCTAATGCAATATTGAATATAAATGGTAATAGTGGGCAATCATGTTTCACTCCTGATCTTATTGGGAATGGTTTAAATTTATCCCAATTACACATGATGCTTACTGATGGTTTTGAATAGATGCTACTGATTATTTTAAGGAAAAGTCTATTTATTCATATATCCTCAAGTGTTTTTAATAGGAATGAATGTTGGATTTTATCAAATCCTTTTTCTGCACCAATTGAGATGATTATATGTTTTTTTTGTTAATTTAGTTATTGATATAGTCAATTATGCTAATAATTGGTCATGGCATGATTTATCTTGGCATGATTTTCTGTAGTCTTTTTGCTAATATTTTATTTGATTTTAGCATCAATATTCATTAGGGATACTGATCTATAATTTTCTTTCTCTGTTTCCAACCTACCTGGTTTAGGTATCAGTACCATGTCTGTGTCATAGAAGGAATTTGGTAGAACTCCTTCCTTTCCTATTTTTTGAATAGTGTATATAGCATTTGGGTTAATTGTCTTTAAATGTTTAGTAGAAGTCACATGTAAAACCATCTGGTCCTGGGGATATTTTCTTAGGGAGTTGATTAATAGCTTGCTCTGGGATTATTTAAGCAATTTACTTCCTCCTCTGTTAATCTGGGAAGCCTATATTTTGGGAGGTACTCATCCATTTCACTTAGGTTAACAAATTTTTGGCATAAAGTTGGGCAAAGTAACTCCTTAATATTGCTCTAATTTCCTCTTCACTGGTGGAAAGTTCTCCTGTTTCATTTCAATTTGGTTTTACTCTTTCCTTTTTCTAATCAGATGTACCAAAGGTTTATCTATTTTGTTGTTTTTTTTTTCCACAAAACTAACTCCTAGTTTTATTTATTAATTCAATAGTTTTGTTCCCCTTTCAATATTAATAATTTCTCCTTTTAATTTTAGAATTTTAGTATTTGATTGGGGGGGGGTTAATTTGGTCATTTTCTAGCATTTTAAGTGGCAAACCAAATTTGTTGATTTTCTCTTTCTCTATTTTATTTAAGTAGGCCTCTAAAGATGTAAAATTTCCCCTTATTACCACTTTGGCTCCATCCCACAAATTATGGTATGATGGCTCTTTGTTGTCATTTTCTTGAGGAAAATTATTATTATTATTATTATTTTACATTTTCCTGGGGAGGGGGAATTCTTTTTTATTTATTTATTTATTATTGTTTTTTTTTTTTTTTGTTTTTTGTTTTTTTTTTAGCATAGACTTTTCCCCTTTGGGAGCCACCAGCATCCCCTTGCAAGCATTTAGTTTCACAAAGTTTCAGCACAGAGAACAGTATTATTTTACAGTAAAGGATGAGAAAGAACATGAATCTGAGCCTACAGAGTTAAAACTTTTATTAGGGATATAATATGTTTTTTTTTTTTTGTTTGCTTTGTTTATTTTTTTTTTCCTGAAGTTCTTTTTCAGGCATAAATCTTTGAACATATCTCCACATTCTGCTATCACTATCATATCTCTCCTCTCTAGGTCAGTAGTTTTAGGTTCTTTCACTACTGCTGCTATTTAAATTTGCTTTACCACTCCCTTCTCTTTATTCTATCTTCCAACAGATGGTGCTGGTTATCTCCTCCCTAGCTCTTGAACAGCTGGTCCATAGAATTAAACCCCTCTGGGACCAGAGTCTCTCTGGTCTATTTAAATCTTTGGTTGTTTTATTTTTTTTTTATTTTTATTTAATAATTACTTTATATTGACAGAATCCATGCCAGGGTAAATTTTTTACAACATTATCCCTTGAACTCGTTTCTGTTCCAATTTTTTTTCCCCTCCCTCCCTCCACCCCCTCCCCTAGATGGCAAGCAGTACTTTATATGTTGGATATGTTGCAGTATATCCTAGATACAATATATGTTTGCAGAACCGAACAGTTCTCTTGTTGCATAGGGAGAATTGGATTCAGAAGGTATAAATAACCCGGGAAGAAAAACAAAAATGCAGATAGTTCACATTCGTTTCCCAGTGTTCTTTCTTTGGATGTAGCTGCTTTTGTCCGTCATTTATCAATTGAAACTCAGTTAGGTCTCTTTGTCAAAGAAATCCACTTCCATCAAAATATGTCTTGAGGAAAATTATTAATTGTGCCTATAATTTGCTGTTTCACCAATCATTCTTTAAGATGTTATTATTTAGTTTCCAATTACATTTTAGTCTATTTACCCCTAGCTTTTTGTTAAATGTAGTTTTTATTGCATCATGATCTGAAAAGAATACATTTACTGTTTTTGCCTTCCTGCATTTAATTTTGAAATCTTTATGTCCTAATATGTGGTCAATTTTGTATAGGTTCCATGAACTGCTGAGAAGAAAGTATACTGCTTTCTGTCTCCATTCAATTTTCTCCAAAGATCTATCATACCTAATTTTTCTAATATTCTGTTTACCTTTTTTTATGTCTTTCTTATTTGTTTTGTGGTTTGATTTATCTAATTCTAAGAGTGCGAAGTTGAGATCTCCCACTAATATAATTTTGCTGTCTATTTCTTCTTGCAATTCTCTTAACTTCGCCTTTAGGAAGTTAGATGCTATACTACTTGTTGCATATATGTTTATTATTGATATTGCTTCATTGTCTATGCTACCCTTTAGCAAGACATAGTTTCCTTCCTTATTTCTTTTAATTAGATCAATTTTTGATTTTGCTTCATTTGATATAAGGATGGCTACCTCTGCTTTTTTGACTTCACCTGAAGCTCAAACCTTTTACATTTACTCTGTACAGAGTACATTTACAGGTACTCTGTATCTCCCTGCTTTAAATGTGTTTCTTGTAAACAACATGCTGTAGGGTTTTGGCTTTTGATGCAGTCTGCTATCCACTTGTGCTTTATGGGAGAGTTCATCCTTTTCACATTTATGGTTAAAATTACTAATTCTGTATTTCCTGTCATCTTATTATCCCCAGATTATGCTTTTCTTTTTCTTACTCCCCCTTTCTCCTTCCCCAGTATTAAACTTATGGGCACAACTTGCCTCACACAGCTCTCCCTCTTTTGAATCCCTTCCAGCACCTTTGGATCTCTTTCCTTTTTTTGTACCTTTCCCTTATTACTCTTTTCCTTTTCCCTTTTCCTCTCTCGCTTTTTAATGAGGTGAGAGAAGTTTCTCTGTAAACCAAATATGTCAATTATTTTCACTTTGAGCTAACTCTGATAAGAGTAAGATTCACATAATATCCCTCCCCTCTCTAAATTCCCTCAGATTTGATAGCTTTCCTTTGCCTCTTTATGGGATGTAGTTCCCCTCTTTTTATCTCCCCTTTTCCCTTTTTCTGATGCTATCCTCTTTCCATTTCTACTTCCTTTTTATGTTATATCAGTAAAATCAAATTATAGATGCACTCTTTATTTTATATCTATAATTGGAATACCATTCTTAAGAGTTCTTTATACATTTTTCTGCTTCTCTTGAGTTCTATATTTGGAGCTCAATTTTTTTTTGTTTAGTTCTGGTTTTTTCTTTAGAAACAAATGGAATTCACCTGTTTCATTAAATGTCCATCTTCTTCCCTGGAAGAAAATGCTCAGCTTAGCTGGTAGTTTATTCTTGCCTGCATTCCAATTTCTTTTCCCTTTCAAAATATCAGATTCCAGGCCTTTTGATATTTTAATGTGGAAGCAGCTAGATCTTGAGTGATCCTTATTGTGGCTCCTCAGTATTTGAATTGTTTTTTCTGGCTGCTTGTAATATTTTTTCTTTAGTCTGGTAGTTCTGAACTTTAGCCACAGTATTTCTTGGGATTTTTATTTTAGGTCTTTTTCAGAAGGTGTTTAATGAATTCTTTCAATGCCTATTTTACCTTCTGATTCTTTTACTCTGGGGAGTTCTCTTTGATGATTTTCTGTTAAATAGTATCTAGGCTCTTTTTTTCATCATAATTTTTGGGAAGTCCAATAATTCTCAGATTATCTCTCCTAGATCAATTTTCTAGGTCTGTTGTTTTTCTAAGTAGATATCTAATATTTTTTTATTTTTTTTCCTTTTTAATTTGGTTTCACTTGACTGATACTTGATGTCTCAATTAATAATTCATTTCTATTTGCACAGTTGTGATTTTTAATGAGTTATTTTCTTGATTAGTTTTTTAAATTTATTTTTGTATATGTCCAATTGAGTTTTTAAGTGGGTTGTCTTGCTCTATGGAATTATTTTTCCATTTCTCTATTTTTTTTACTGATTTATTTTCTTTTTCCAGTTCACAAATCCTACTTTCTTGGGAGTTCTTTATCTTTTCCAATTTACATTTCAGGAAGTTGTTTTCTTTTTTCACTTTATCAAATTTTTCTTTAAGTGAGTTAATAGCCTTTTCTCTACTCTTTTCCATAGTTTCTCTTTTCTTTCCCATTTTTCTTCAAGCTCTCTTTTAAGACTTTTTCATAATTTCTTCTAGGAGAGCCTTATGTGATGGTGATCAGGTTACATCCCCCTTTTGGGTTTGGTCTGGAGACTCTCTGCTATTAGTCTCCTCAGGGTTGAAAACCTGCTCTGTTTCTGTATAGAAGGTATTGATGGTCCATTTGGCTTTTTTACTCTTTTTTTAAAGTCCTTAGGATCTGCTTTCCAGGCAAGGATGTTACCAGCTTCCTCTGCAAAGCAGGTATAGCTATACGGACAGTAGCTGTCCTGCAAATGGGCTGCAAAGAATGACCAAACTGTGGAAGTGCTCTGGGAAAAGTCCCGATCCAGAAGTGTCTCTGCCCTGGGTAGCATAACTATCTGCAGAAGTGCTCTGGTAAGAGCTCCACAGTGCAGATTAGAGACTGCTCTGGAGCTAAAGGCTGAACAGCAAAAGTGTCACTGCCCCAGGCAGAACCCTGCATTGGGTACTAGCAGTTGCCCTGGGGAGTGCAGTAGTGCTGTGGAAGTTTTATTGCTCCAAGCAGAGCCCCACCCCCCCTCACTTCTGTGCAAATTAGAGACTGCCCCCAGTCTGAGCCCTGCTGCTGTGCAGATTTGTTAGTGCCCATGGCAAACAGTTGGTCCTACAGAATGCAGCTGCACAGCTGTGCTGTGGTGTGAGTACTCAATCACTCATTTCCAGTTTTGGATGAGTGTAGCCAGATCTTGTTAGATTATGGAATTTTTTGGAGTACACTCTACCTTTGGCTTTAACTTCTCTGTTGGTCTACTGCTTTGCAACCAAAGCAAAGCAGCCAATCTGTGGTAGATTCCTCCCTGTAAATTTTTCAGCCATGAAGACTGCCCCCAACCCACTCCATTCAGTATGCTATCCTCTGGTTCTATCTTCCCACTTGCATTGGCCTGCTCCCACTGCTCAGGACAAATCTTTTCTGTCAATCTTCCAGATTATCTTTGGCTGGTAAGTTGTTGTACTTCCAATCTTCATGAATTTTACCAGTCAAGCACTATATTTGAGGCTGGATTTTGGTAATTAGTAGTGAGGATATGAGAGGAGCTTAGAATGTCCCATGAGTCTTCTCATCTTCTTTGCCATCTTGGCTCCATTGTGCTCCCCACCCTGCCCCACCTCTGCAAAAAAAAAAAAAAAAAAAAAAAAAAAAAAAAAATTATTTTATTTTATTTTTTTTGGTGTAGCATCTAAATTCCTTTTTTTTTTAATAACTTTTTATTGATAGAACGCATGCCAGGGTAATTTTTTACAGCATTATCCCTTGCATTCACTTCTGTTCCAATTTTTCCCCTCCCTCCCTCCACCCCTTCCCCCAGATGGCAAACAGTCCTTTACATGTTGAATGGGTTACATTTTTAAATTGAACATTTGAAATTATTGTCATATAGAATTTCACACCGAGCTTAGAAAGTATTGAAGTTTCAGAGAGTGATATGGATTTGGTTGAAAGAAAGTCATAATAAATCAAAAAGCATTGCATTATAATACTGGTCACACAATAGAGATCATAATGAAGAGTGTGACCCAGGAGGCAAGATAGGGGTGAGGATATGGGAGGATCTTATAGAGTAGGGAAAAAAGCATTGTTTAGTAAATTTAAACCTGGATAGCATTCTTAGAAAGGTTGCAAGAGAATACAGGTGTTTGGGGCCAGAACTCAATACTTGAAACAAAGAATGCTTACAATGTGCTAAGTCAGTGGAATTGATAGAGACAATGGTTATCTACTTTAGTATGTTTCAGTATAATAGATTTAATCTTACAATAAACAATGGTTTCCTAGTGATATGATGATTAGTTTGTATTCAGTGTAGAGCATATAAGCTAGGAGCTTAGCCAGGGTTCAGTTGGGGAGATTCAGA
This sequence comes from Antechinus flavipes, assembly GCF_016432865.1. Lineage (NCBI taxonomy): Eukaryota > Metazoa > Chordata > Mammalia > Dasyuromorphia > Dasyuridae > Antechinus > Antechinus flavipes. The sequence continues at coordinate 293,620,161 of NC_067400.1, read as the reverse complement.
AACCAGAGAAGCCAGATGGGAGCTCAAGCTTTCAGAACCAAGGAGAGAGATAGGCCTCTAAGAAAGCTAACCAGATCCAGAAAAGAAGATAAGACTTTGAAGGAGACAATAAAGCATTTGGACTTTAACCTCTGGCTACTTGTGTGGTGATTACTGAACTGAAATGAAGGCTGTTCCCAGAGACCCCCAGAGAAATCGAGCCAAGGAGAACATTACATTTTGGGAGATGTTATGGGCCAGAATTTACAGGCAATTCCAGATTGAATATTCTAAATGGATATACACTAAAAGTGGGGGGAAACATCTTTTTTTATATAGCAGATGCACTGAAAGTCAATGTTACCTAATTCACAGTTTTGCCAAAGACCACTTGTTCTAAATAGAAGATTTATTCTTCTATGAATAATTGGAGCACTTATCTAATACAGACTTCTGTCATACAACATATATCATATTTTGAAAGAAAAGTTAGCATTCTTCATAATTTTATTTCTACCTATTTTTCTTTGAGGAAAATTTAATAATAGTTTGTTTTTACCTTGATCTAGAAATTCTTTGGTATAAATAATTATGTATTATTTATTCCAGGGGAAATTTCTGCTATAATTATAGGTTTGTGAAACTTTCATCTTCCATTTCTGCTCCCACTTATCCTTTAATCTGGAGTCATCCCAGACTGTCCATCTTTCTTCAACTCCTATAATGCTGAATAACTTTGGAGGAGAAAGTGTTTCCATCTAGGTGGAAGTGTGTGCACAGAGCATTGGGCCTAGAGTCAGAAAAACCTAAATTTCAATCCAGTCCAGTTCATACAACTTCCACTCATAAAGTAAGATTTAATTAGTGTAATAATTAGTGTTGTCCAATCAATATAATGAAGCTTTTCCCATAATACAATACAGAATTCTTGTGTGAAAGGCACAATAAAAGTGTGTCCTAATTTTATTTTTCCTGAGGCAATTAGGGTTAAGGCACTTGCCCAGGGTCACACAGCTAGGAAGTGTTACATGTCTGAGACCAGATTTGAACTCAGGTACTCCTCACTTCAGGGCTAATGCTCTATCCACTGCACCACCTAGCTGACTCCCTCTCCCCCTCACCCTCCCAGCTTCTTTAAAGAGAGAGATATTCATTAGTTTAAGTCCTGGGAAAGACTTGAAAAACAGATACTTAAAAACTGGAGACAGGTTAAAAAAAATGATTCTTTAACTTGGCCCTAATTTCTAGTTTGCCTCCTTACAGATTAGGGTGACTCTCCTTTTGGCTAAAACTGGGGCCTCTCTATTAATCTGAGGTGACATCGCATTTTACTTTCACCTACAAAGTTGATTTTTTAATATAATTTAGTATATTATAATTTTTTATAATCTGTTTTCTATTTGATTTTATAAATGAGTTTACTTGCTATTAGATATTTGCAGTGGACTTTTTATTTAACTAACATTTTAGTGAAAAAAGGCCACACTTCTACAGGCAAAAATTTTGCATTGCCTTCCTTCTAAAGTTCCCACAAAACTCATACTCGTTGATCAGTGATATTTGAGGGGACTAATATCAATCTAGGTCAATACATTTTTGGGAAGGCATCTGATTCTGTCCCTTTTCCTGCTCCCTAAAATGAACTTAACATTTTCTTGAAGAGGGCTTTGTAAGATTCCAAAATTATCTATCATTATTATTTGAGAGCTACTTGTTTTTACTTCTATACAATCCATTTTATTCATACATTTAAGCGATCCATGTAGCCATACATATCTCATGTATATTACATATATAATAGTTAAGTAGTCCCAAAGTTTTGCTTCCCTATGTACTTTTTTCATTCTTTTCAATGTACTTAGAAATAATTATCAATACTTTTATCATACTTCTTTATTATCTTTATTTTCTTCTCTTCTCTCAATCCAAAAACCTTGTCATCAATAAGCACAATAAATTAAATCAATTTATGTTGGTTATATTCTAAAATATAAGAAATTAAATATTAAAAATATCTCTCCCAGGAGAGAGTGTTGGGAGTTCAAATGTTGGAGTTCTTGTTTTTCTCAATACACAGCTGGTTTAGCTTAGAGCCCTCCAAATGTCTCCAAATCCAAGGGTTTTGTCCTTTAGCCTCCAACCAGCACAGAGATGGAATGAATCTCTTGTCTCCTTCACTTGGGGCTCGGCTAGCTTTCTGGTGAGTCTTTCAGACCAGCTTGGTCTCAGTGGGGGGCGTGCAGGAGCCCAGCCACCAACTACAGTGGTGTGAGATGAAGATGAATCTGGTTGTCCACTGAACTCTCCACTCGTAGCTTTATCCTCTGAAAACTCTTTGTCTGCCACCAGCCAGCCAAGTGGAATATATTCTGCCTTGCCTCGGAGAGAGGGCTTCTGGTGTAATTCCGCTGAAATCTGTCAAAGTGCTCTCTGCACCAGAGTCGCTCCTCTCCAGTCCAGCTGAACTCTCCTCTGCGACCAGCCAGCCAAGTGGAAAATGTATTCTGGAATAGCTCTCTCTCCTCATTGGCCTTATATGTGAATCTTCTGAGAGAATGGGATTATGGGTTTTCTCCCATAGTGCTCTCTGGCCCAAAGAATTTTAAGGGAGGTGTGAACACAAAGGTGTAAACACAAGCATTGTACTAATTAGTTCTACTTAGTACCTTGTTTCAGGTTCTGGCCAAAATCTTCTTGTAAGATTAGATCAACTCTAATTAGTTAGCAGTTTGTAAGGATTCCAACATCAACTCTAATTAGTGAGAAGTTTGTAAGGATTCCAACAAGAGAGGACACCTGGTATATGGTATATTTCCTATGGGTATGACAGTCTCTGAGGCTAGGATGTCATGTTCAGGAAAGTGGTATAGTCAAGTAATAAGAGGTTCTTAGAGTATTAATTCTTTTTTTTTATTTCTACTTTGTTTTCCTTATAGGTATTTATATAGATATCTAACTAATCTATCTATTAATGTCTTACTAGTCTATCTAATTAATGAGATAATATTAGGTAATTTAATATTACTTAATAAGGTAAGCTAATTTATTTCCATTTAATAAAGTTTGCAAAGTGGGTTATATAAAGCATAGCATAAATATAAACAATTCAAGGTTAAAAGTACTGGGCTCAGAGTCTGAAGACATAGGTTTAATTCCAAGCTCTGCCACTTTTTAGTGTGACAGTTAATTTACTTAACAGTCAGCCCAAAATTGTTTATCTATAAAATACTATGACATTTTATTACTATCTACAATCTAAGGTGTTTGTTTGTAAGTCTATTCTTTCACATAAATATGAACTGTTTTAATTCAGTAATTTAAAGTACAGGGATATCAAGAGATATAAATTACTGTGTTATAAGAAATGAGGAATATTTTATTTATTTTTTTTAAATAACTTTTTATTGATAGAACCCATGCTAGGGTAATTTTTTACAGCATTATCCCTTGCACTCACTTCTGTTCCAATTTTTCCCCTCCCTCCCTCCACCCCCTCCCCCAGACGGCAAGCAGTCATTTACATGTTGAATAGGTTACAGTATATCCTAGATACAATATATGTGTGCAGAACCGAACAGTTTTCTTGTTGCACAGGGAGAATTGAATTCAGAAAGTATAAATAACCTGGGATGAAAAACAAAAATGCAAGCAGTTTATATTCATTTCCCAGTGTTCTTTCTTTGGGAGTAGCTGCTTCTGTCCATCTTTGATCAATTGAAACTGAATTAGCTCTCTTTATCAAAGAGATCCACTTCCATCAGAATACATCCTCAAACAGTATCATTGTTGAGGTATATAATGATGTCCTAGTTCTGCTTATTTCACTTAGTATCAGTTCATGTAAGTCTCACCAGTCCTCTCTGTATTCATCCCGCTGGTCATTCCTTACAGAACAATAATATTCCATAACGTTCACATACCACAATTTACTCAACCATTCTTCAATTGATGGGCATCCATTCATTTTCCAGCTTCTAGCCACTACAAACAGGGCTGCCACAAACATTTTGGCACATACAGATCCTTTTCCCTTCTTTTAGTATCTCTTTGGGATATAAGCCCAGTAGAAACACTGCTGGATCAAACGGTAGGCACAGTTTGATAACTTTTTGAGCATAGCTCCAAATTGCTCTCCAGAATGGCTGGATGTGTTCACAATTCAGTGTCCCTGTTTTCCCACATCCCCTCCAACATTCCGCATTATCTTTCCCTGTCACTCTAGCCAATCTGACAGGTGTGTAGTGGTATCTCAGAGTTGTCTTAATTTGCATTTCTCTGATTAGTAATGATTTGGAGCATATTTTCATATGGCTAGAAATAGTTTTAATTTCTTTGTCTGAGAATTGTCTGTTCATATCCTTTGACCATTTATCAATTGGAGAATGGTTTGATTTCTTATAAATTAGAGTCAATTCTCTATATATTTTGGAAATGAGGCCTTTATCAGAATCTTTTATTGTAAAAATGTTTTCCCAGTTTATTGTTTCCCTTCTAATCTTGTCTGCATTTGTTTTGTTTGTACAAAAACTTTTCAATTGATATAACCAAAATTTTCTATTTTATGGTCAATAGTGATCTCTAGTTCTTCTTTGGTCATAAATTCCTCTAAACTATCCTATGCTCTTCCAATTTATTTATAATCTCATTCTTTATGCCTACGTCATGAACCCATTTTGACCTTATCTTGGTGTACGGTGTTAAGTGTGGGTCAATGCCTAGAGAAATGAGGAATATTGAAGGAGACTGCAGGAAGATTTATATGGCAGATAAGAAAACAACATACGAATGATTATAATAATGCAAGGAGAGAATAACTGCAATCAAAAATGAATGTTATAAAATTACAAAAAAAAAAAACAAACTAGAAATGAGAAGTCGTTCCTATTTGACTCATTTGTTAAAATTGGGAAGGATATGAGTATTTATATTTTCACTTTCTCAGGTTTATTGATTTTTTTATTTTTTTCTTTGTTTCTTTTTTTTTTTTTTTTGAAGTTGTTTTCTGGTCTGGCTTTGTAGAAAGAATACTAGTAGAATGGTTGGTGATTTAAAAAAGAATATCAATTTTATTCAAAAATTTATAATGGAAAATATTAGTAATTTTAAAAATCTTATTATCTATTATGTATAGAGCACTATGACCTTTATTAGGGAAAATTTAAACCTTAGGTCATGGAACTTAGATTAATAAGGAGTGATAGGCAAATACATGACTTTGTAATTGACTCTGGACTCACATTCTCAGAGTGAAGTCAGTTATATTTCTTTCTAGCAGTTCTACAGATAGCCTCAAGTAAGGGGTCATTTTTAGTAATTTTATAGGTTTATATCCCCATGTTGGAATAACCCTAATAATATTGTCAATAATTAGCAATACAATTTCATTGAAGCAAATTAACATAAATTTATACTAAATTACAAAAGGGTTTTTACTTTGAAGATGTAGAAAGAACAAAAAGCAAATTTGCTCTCACCACCTGGAAATACACACTCTCCCCTGGGGTGTGTGGGCTCCAATTTAAATTAATTTCTTCAGAAAACTTGTTTTATCATTTACTTCTGGAATTTTTATAGTTTTGGTATAGTTGATAGATGAGTCATATAGTACTGACTTACCTATTCTGAGTCAAACAAGTCTCTTGGAATTTTACTACTTACTAGTGTCAAGTCACAGTCTTATTTTGGTGCTTTTGATATTTTATTCTTTTGAAGCTTATGATGCTACCACTCTCTACAGTCTTCCTCCTGCCAGTTGAGTGCATGATCAAAAATCCTAATTTGAACTAGTTAGTTAGTTACATAATGTTTGGGCATGTATCAAAGTGAGTATCAGGGAGCTTCCATTAATTTACTCCTGACTTTCCAAAAGCAAGTTCCCCAGAATTTCACCTACTACTTGAGTATAGAATTATATGGCCAGAATCCTGTTAATAATTATAATACATGATAATAATTATGTTCCACAGAAAAGTATCTAACAAAAAGGCTTTGTGTGATTTGAGGGAGAATAGGTTATTACATATTTAGGAGAGAAAATCAGGAAGGCTTCATGGAGAAAATAACATTTGAGATGACTTTGGATGAATCCTTCAAGGCAGTCTATTTATCTTGTTGTTTTCAACAAAGAAAAATAAAATACAGGCTGAGAGTTTCTATTGACACTATTTTTCTTCAAATAAATGAATAAACAATGTCTATTATACCAGAAAAAAAGACACAATTTGCAGATAGAGGAATAAGACATAGTTATTGATTGTGTTTTTTCATTAGCAGCACAGAAGAGAAAAGATGTGCAGATTGAAATGCTATTTATGATATTTAGTTTTTGGTTAACTGGAAACATTAATGAATTTGCCCAATGTGACTGAATTATATTTGCTACTTATTCACAAGTGAAATATCCTAGATGTTTGGCTCTTCCTTGATATGTCAACATTTTTTTCCAATTTTATTGCTGTCATTTAGATTAAGACTTGTAAATCTGATATTTTCATAGTTAATCAGTTTAAAAGGCTATTTTTCTAACTTTCATTTAAAATTATTTTTTGGAGTCTTCTTGCTCATTTTCTTATCCCTTCAATTACTTCCTCTAGCTTCACAAGCATCAACTTGGTTTCTGTGGTTGTTATAATAATCTCATTACTTAATTACTTTTTGGCAGTGCAAACTAATGCATTTCTAAAGTACCATTCCTGGTATGAAAAAAAATATTTTTTCCATGATGGACAATCAGTATACTCTGTAAATATGCCACAAATGTAAAAATGCTTCAGTAGCTGGAAGGAATTAGAGGTTAGTTTATACAATAATGACATAGATGGAATAAGTAAGGAATAGAGCAAGACAATTCACTTTCAAGAATTATTGTTGCTATTTTACTACTCTTTCATTCGTAAGGTATATGAATTATATCTTCCTTACTACTTCAAGCTCTATTCTTCTATGCTCTTATTGGTGGTTTTATGCTAATCTAATTCAACTTAATTGTCTTATAAACTCCCTTTGTCTCTATGTGTATACATGTGTATGTAAATATGCAACACATATATGCATATCTATATCTTTCCATCTATATATGTATATATGAAAAGTACACAAACACACACACAGAAATGACATCACTCTGTGTCTGTTATGTGTATCTGTTAATGATCAGACCAATGCTAGCTTGGAATGCTCTGCCACAGATCAGATACAAAACAAATCAAAATATAATATTTCTTTACATTTCTTTGTGACAAACTTGATCTATTTAGGCACCATTCTCCTCAGTGAGAAATATAAATGCAGGAGATTATCAGGGTTTTTGTTAGCTGCTATTATTCTGATTTGTTTTGTAATGTTTTTTATCCTCTTTCCCATGCAATTGAGATTCAAGAGAAATTGATTATTTAGTTATAGGACATATATAATAATTCAAGATTGACAGCTTTCTTTGCCTATATCATCTCCTTTAAAAACAATGATTTACCTTCATGTATATATATATATATATGTATATATATATATATATATAAATGAATTATATATTTATACAATTTAATAATAATAATAAATTAATCTTATAGTGTTAAGTTTGATTCCATTTGTTCTATAGACAAGGAAGTTGAATGTGAAAATAATTAAGTTAACAAAGGTCACAAAGCTTATTAATGTATAAGGTAGAATTTGAATAGCATTCTACTTACCCCTCGTATTTCCCCTCTCAACCCATTATTAAAGCTTTTTTTATTTACAATGCATATGCATGGGTAATTTTTTCCAACATTGACCCTTGCATAATCTTTTGTTCCAAATTTTCCCTTTCCTCCCACCCCTTCCCCTAGCTGCCAGGTAGTCTAATACATGTTAAATAGGTTGAAATACATGTTAGATCCAATATATGTATACATATTGATAGTTATCTTGTTGCACAAGAAAAATCAGACCAAGAAGTAAGAAAAAAAAACAGAAAGAAAACAAAATGCAAGCAAATAACAAGAAGGAGAATGAGAATGCTATGGTGTGTTCCACACTCTGTTCTCATGGTTCTTTCTTTGGATGTAGATGGGTCTCTTTGAAACTGTACAAGTGGAACTGGTTTGAATCATTTCAAGGTTGAAGAGAGTCACATCCATCAGAATTGATCATCATATAATCTTGTTGTTATTATGTATAATGATCTTCTAGTTCTGCTCATTTCACTTAGCTTCTTTTTATGTAAGCCTCTCCAAGCCTCTTTGAAATCATCCTACTGGTTGTTTCTTACACAACAATAATATTCCATAACTTTCATATACTATAATTTATTCAACTATTCTCCAACTGATGGGTAGCCACTCAGTTTCCAGTTTCTTGCCACTACAAAAAGGACTGCCACAAATATTTTTGTACATGTAGGTCTCTTTCCCTTTTTTTAAGATCTCTTTGGGATATAATTCCAGTAGAAACACTACAAGATCAAAGGGTACGCACAGTTTGCTAAGTTTTTGAGCATAGTTCCAAACTGCTCTTCAGAATGGTTGGATCCATTCACATTTCCACCAATAATGTTTCAGTGTACCAGTTTTCCCAAATCTCCTCCAACATTGCTCATTACTTTTTCTTGTCATCTTAGCCAATATGACATTGTAGTGATGTATCAGAGTTGTCTCAATTTGCTTTTGTCTGATTGATAGTGATTTGGAACACCTTTTCATGTGGCTATAGTTTCAATTTCTTCATCTGAAAATTGTCTGTTCATATCCTTTGACCATTTATCAATTGGAGAATGGCTTGAATGATTATAAATTTGAGGCAATTCTCTAAATATTTTAGAAATGAGGCCTTTATCAGATCCTTTGGCTGTAAAAATGTTTTCCCAGTTTATTGCTTCTTTTCTAATTTTGTCTGTACAAGCTTGTTTGTACAAAACCTTTATAACTTAATATAATCAAAATTATTTTATGATCAATAATGATCTCTCGTTCTTCTTTGTTCACAAATTCCTCTCTCTTCCAGAAATCTGAGAGGTAAACTTTCCTATATTCTTCTAATTTGTTTATAATACCATTCTTTATGTCTAGATTATAAACATATTTCTACTATCTTGGTGTATGGTGTTAAGTGCGGGACTATGCCTTCTTTCTGCCATACTAGTTTTCGATTTTCCCAGCACTTTTTCTCAAATAGTGAATTCTTATCCCAATAGCTGGCACCTGTGGATTTCTCAAATACTAGATTATTATGGTCATTGGCTATTTTGTTCTGTGAATCTAACCTATTCTACTGATCGACTTCTCTATTTCTTAGCCAGTATCAAATGATTTTCATGAGCACTGCTTTATAATATAGTTTTAGACCTGTTACCATTAGGAACATCTTCATTTGTTTTTTCTATTCATTAATCCCTTTGAAATTATTGATTTTTTTATTTTCCCAGATGAATTTTCTAATTAAAGCTTTTTTATTTAGAAAGCATATGCATAGGTAATTTTCCCAACATTTACCCTTGTATAATCTTCTGTTCAAAATTTTCCCCTCCTTCCCCCAACCCCTCCCCTAACTTGCAAGCAGTCCAATACATGTTAATTATTTTGAAATACATGTTAGATCTGATGCATATATACATATTGATACATTTATTTTGTTGCATAAGAAAAAATCAGATGAAGAATGAAGAAAAAGAAAAACTGCAAAAAAAAAAATGCAAGCAAATTGCGACAGAGAAACTGAGAATGCTATATTGAGTTCCACACTAGGTTCCCATGATTCTCTCTTTGGGTGTAGATGGCTCTCTTTGTCACTGCACACATAGAACTGGTTTGAATCATCTCTATGTTGAAGAAAATCACGTCCATCAGAATTGATCATCGTGTATTGTTGTTGCTGTCATGTATAATTATCTCCTGGTTCTGCTCATTTCACTTACCATCAGTTCATGTAAGTCTCTCCAAGACTCTCTGAAATTATCTTGCTGGACATTTCTTACAGAACAATAGTATTCCACCACATTCATATATCATCATTTATTCAACCATTCTCCAATTGATGAGCATCTATTCAGTTTCCAGTTTCTAGCCATTACAAAGAGGGCTATCACAAACATTTTTGCACATGTGGATCCCTTCCCCTCTTTTAAGATCTCTTTGGGGAGGAGCCTATATGGCAGAGAAGACACATGTGGATTTCTAAGCTCTTCTCATACCCTCACTACTAATTACCAAATTCAGCCTCAAAAATAGTGCTTGACTGGTAAAAATCCATGAATATTGGAAGTACAATGACTTGCCAGCAGATTTACCAGGAAAGTACAATAATTTTTTTGCCAGAAAAGGTGTGTCCTGATAGACAGGAGCAGGCCAGTGCAGGCAGGCAGGTAGAACCAGAGGCTAGCATATTAGTGGATGGGGCATGGGCGGTCTGCATGAGTGAAAATTTTACAGGGAGGACTTTACCACAAGTTGGCTGTTCTGCTTTGGTTGCAAAGCAGTAGATCAGCAGAAAAGTTACAAAAAGGCCAAAGATAGTGTGTACTCTAAAAAATGCCAGAATCTAACAGGCTCTGGCTACACCCACTTAGTACTGAAAGTGACTCAACAGGGACCACAGCACAGCTGTGCAGCCCCTTCTGCAGCACGGGGCTTTTGCCCGGGGCACTCACACTTCTGCACACCAGGGGGGCTCTGCCCGGGGCAGCCACAAATGGGGGGAGAGGAGGAGCTCTGCTAGAGGTGCTCACAAAGCCACATAGCAAGAGGGCTCTGCCTGGGGCAATAGAACTTCCACAGCACTGCTGTGTTTCCCAGGGCAGAAACATTTCTTGTGTGAGGGTCTTCCCAGGGCAGCCACTAATCACACACAGTGGGATTCTGCCAGGGGCAGTCATACGTTCACTGTTTAGCCACTAGCCAAGGGCTGCCACTGATCCACAAAACTGGGCTATTTGCAGAGTAGAGACACTTCCACTGTGTGGGGCTATTCCCAGAACATCACCACAGCTTAGCTGCTCTTAGCATCCTGTTTGCAGAACAGCTATTATCCATATATCTATCCCTACTCTGCAGAGGAAGCTGGTGACTTCTTTGCCCTGAAGGCAGATGACAAGGGCTTTTTTTAAAAAAAATGAGTATAAAAACCAAGAATACACTAACTAGTGAAAGCTTATATACAGAAAGTGAGCAGGTTTTTAACCCCAAGGGCCTATTAGCAGACAGTCTCCAGACAAAACCCCAAAGGGGGATGTAATCTGATCCCCATCACACAAGGCTCTCCTAGAAGAAATCATGAAAGATCTTAAAAGAGAGCAAGAAAAAAATGGGGACATGAAAGAGCGGTTCTGCAAGATAGTGTGGAAAAGGCATATAATTTATTTAAAGAAAAATTTGACAAAGTGGAAAAAGAAAACAACTTCCTGAAATGCAGATTGGAAAAGGTAAAGAACTTGCAGGGAAACAAATTTTGTGAATTCGAAAAGATAAAGGACTCCCAGGAAAGTAGGATTTGTGAATTGGAAAAGACAAAGAACTCCCAGGAAAGTAGGATTTGTGAAATGGGAAAAAAAATTAACTCAGTAAAAAAAAATTATGATAAAAAAAGAGCTTAGATACTATTTAACAGAAAATCATCCAAGAGAACTGCCCAGAGGTAATAGAATCAGAAGGTAAAATAGGCATTGAAAGAATTCATCAAATACCTTCTGAAAAAGACCCTAAAATAAAAAAACCCAAGGAACACTGTGGCTATAATTCACAACTACCAGACTAAATAAAAAAAAATATATATATATTACAGGCAGCCAGAAAAAGCAATTTAAATACCGAGGAGCCAAATAAAAATCACTCAGGATCTAGTTGCTTCCACATTAAAGGATTGAAGGGCCTTGAATCTGATGCTCTGAAAGGCAAAAGAACTTGGAATGCAGCCAAGAATAAACTACCCAGCTAAGCAGAGCATTTTCTTCCAGGGAAGGAGATGGACATTTAATGAAACAGGTGAATTCCACTTGTTTCTAATGAAAAAACAGAACTAAATAAAAAAAAAATTTGACTTCCAAATGTAGGACTCAAGAGAAACAGAAAAAGGTAAAAAGAACTCTTGACAACTGTATTTCTGTATGGGCATACAAAAGAGTGCAGGCATAATTTGATTTTACTTATAATAAGGGGAAATTTTATATCTTTAGAGGCTTACTTGAATAAAATAGAGAAAGAGAGGATTAATGAATTGGGCTTGAAACTTAAAAAGCTAGAAAAAGACTCAATTGAAAACCCCCAATCAAATATTAAACTTGAAATTCTAAAATTAAAAAAAGAAATTGATAAAATTGAAAGTTAAAAAAAAACCTATGTAATTAATAAATAAAACTAAGAATGTGTTTTATGAAAAAAAATAAAATAGATAAAGCTTTGGTAAATCTGATTAGAAAAAGGAAAAAGGAAAATCAAATTGTTAGTCTTAAAAATGAAAAGGGACAACTGTCCACCAATTAAGAGAAAATCAGAGTAATAATTAGGAGTTATTTTGCTCAATTTTATGCCAATAAACTTGATAACCTAAGTGAAACAGATGACTATCTTCAAAAACATAGGCTTCCCAGATTAACAGAGTAGGAAGTAAATTATTAAATAGTACCATTTTAGAAAAAGAAGTAGAACAAGGTGTTAATCAACTCCCTAAGAAAAAATCCCTAGGACCAGATGGTTTTACATCTGAATTCTACCAAACATTTAAAGAAGAATTAACTCCAATGTTATATAAACTATTTTTAAAAATAGGGAATAAAAGACTCCTACTAAATTCCTTTTATGACACAGACATAGTACTTTTACCTAAACCAAGTAGGTTGAAAACAGAGAAAGAAAATTGTAGACCAATCACCCTAATAAATATTGATGCAAAAGTCTTGAATACAATATTGGTAAAGAGATTATAGACAATCTTCCCCAGGATAATACACCATGACCAAGTAGGATATATATACCAGGAATGCAAGTCTGATTCAATATTAGGAAAACTAATACGTATAATTAACTATAAACCAAATTAACAAAAACTGTATGATCATCTCAATAGATACATTAAAAGCATTTGATAAAATCCAACATCCATTCCTATTAGAGACACTTGAGAGTATGTGACCACTGTGCTAGCACCCAAGATACCTCAGAATCATCTGGATTCAGGATAAGCAAAAGTCCCTAGTCTTTATTCTTGATCTTAAATGCAGGATCCAATAGGATGGAAGTAGAATCTCCGCAACTGCCTTCTCTGTCGTCTACTGCCAAAGAGTGACCCTGACTAATCTTACTCTACCCCCTAGTCCCTCCTACAGTCCTTTGTATACACCAATCATTGAGCCAGCACAGATAGCAGAAAGGACTATTTTCCAAGCCTCAAGTGTTCAGCAGTCCTGACCTCAGTGCATCGACTCAATAATTTCAGCCCTCTACAAGAGTATAGAAATAAATTGACTTTCCCTTAAAATAATCATTAGCAACTATTTAGAACTATCAGTAAGCATCATATGCAATGGGGATAAACTGGAACCATTCTCATTATGATCAGGAATGAAACAAGGTTGCATACTATCACCATTACTATTCAATATTATATTAGAAATGCTAGCTTTGGCAATAAGAGTTGAGAAAGAGATTGAGGGAATTAGAGTAAGTAATGAGGAAACCAAATTATCACTTTTTGCTGATGACATGATGCTATACTTAGAGAACCCCAGAGATTCTACTAAAAAGCATTAAAAAATAATTCACATCTTTAGCAAAGTTGCAGAATACAAAATAAACCCACATAAGTAATCAGCATTTTTATATATCACTAACAAATCCAAACAGTTAGAGTTACAAAGAGAAATTCCATTTCAAGTAATTGCTGATAGTATAAAATATTTGGGAATCTACCTGCCAATGGTAAGTCAGGAACTATATGAGCAAAACTACCAAACACTTTCCACACAAGTAAAGTCATATGTAACCAATTGGAAAAATATTAAATGCTCTTAGATAGGGTGGACAAATAAAATAAAGATGAAAATACTATTCAAAGTAATCTATTTTATTTAGCACTATACCAATCAGAATGCCCCCCAAAACTATTTTAATTACCTAGAAAAAATAACAACAAAGTTCATATGGAAAAACAAAAGGTCAAGAATTTCAAGGGAACTAATGAAAGAAATGAAGGTGGCCTAGCTCTACCAGACCTAAAACTATATTATAAAGCAGGTCACCAAAACCATTTGATATTGGCTAAGAAATAGACTAATTTATCACTGGAATAGGTTAGGTTCACAAGACAAAGTAGTCAATAACATTAATAATCCGGTATTTGCCAAACCCAAGGACCTCAGCTTTTGGGATAAGAATTCATTGTTTGACAAAAACTGCTAGGAAAATTGGAAATTTTTATGGCACAAACTAGGCATTGACCCACACTTAACACTGTACACCAAGATAATGTCAATATGGGTTGATGATCTAGGCATAAAGAATGAGATTATAAATATATTAAAAGAACATACAATAGTTTACCTCTCAGACCTGTGAAGGAGGAAGGAATTTGTGACCAAAGAAGAACTATAGATCATTGATCACAAAATAGAAAAAATTAATTTTATCAAATTGAAAAGCTTTTGTACAAACAAAACTAATGCAGACAAGATTAGAAGGAAAACAATAAATTGGGAAAACATTTTTACAGTCAAAGGTTCTGATAGAGGTCTCGTTTCCAAAATATATAAAGAATTGAATCTAATTTGTAAGAATTCAATTGATTTCTCCAACTGATAAATGATCAAAGGATATGAATAGACAATTCTCAAAGAGATTAAAACTAATTCTAGCCATATGAAAAGATGCTCCAAGTCATTATTAATCAGATAAATGTTAATTAAGACAAGTCTGTAATACCACTCTATACCTGTCAGATTGGCTGAGATGACAGGAAAAGATAATGCTGAATGCTGGAGGGGATGTGGGAAAACTGGGACACTGGTACATTGTTGGTGGAATTGTGAATACATCCAGGCATTCTGGAGAGCAATTTGGAACTATGCTCAAAAAGTTATCAAACTTTGATCCAGCAGTGTTACTACTGAGCTTATATCCCAAAGAGATTGTAAAGAAGAGAAAGGGATCTGTGTGTGTATGAGTGTTTGTGGCAGCCCTCTTTGTAGTGGCCAGAAACTGGAAACTGAGTAGATGCCCATCAAATGGAGAATGGCTGAATAAATTGTAGTTTATGAATATTATGGAATATTATTGGTCGATAAGAAATGACCAACAGGATGATTTCAGAAAGGCCTGGAGAGAATCACACAAACTGATGGTGAGTGAAACAAGCAGGGCCAGGACATCACTATATATTAAACAACAATACTATATGATGATCAATTCTGATGATCAAGAACATGGTTCTCTTCAACAATAAGATGAACCAAATCAGTTCCATTTGTTCAATAATGAATAAAAGCAGCTACATCAAGCAAAAGAACTCTGGGAAGTGAGTGTGAACCACTACATAGCATTTCAAATCCCTTTGCTTTTGTCCGCTTGCATCTTTGATTTCCTTCTCAGGTTAATTTTTACATAATTCAAAGTCCGATTCTTCTTGTGCTGCAATATACCTATATGGATATCTATACATATATGGTATTTAACATATACTTTAACATATTTAACATGTATTGGTCTACCTGCCATCTGGAGCAAGGGGTGATGAGAAGGAGGGGGAAATTTGGGACAAAAGGTTTTGCAATTGAAAATACAGAAACATTACCCATGTATATATCTTTTAAATAAAAAGCCATAATAAAATTAAAAAGAAAAAAAAAAGATTTCTTTGGGATACAATCCCAATAGAAGCACTGCTGAATCAAAGGATATACACAGTTTGATAATTTTTTGAGTATAGTTCCAAATTTTTCTCCAGAATGGTTGGATCTATTTACAGTTCCACCAACAATGAATCAGTGTCCCAGTTTTGCCACATCCTATTCAACATTGATCATTATGTTTTCCTGACATCTTAGCCAATCTAATAGGTGTATATTAGTATCTCAGTTGGATTATTTTGCAATTTCTCTAATCAATAGTGTTTGGAGAACCTTTTCATGTGGCTAGAAATTGTTTCAATTTCTTTATCTGAGAATTGTCTGCTCATATCCTTTGACCATTTATCAATTAGAGAATGGGTTGATTTCTTATAAATTAGAGTCAATTCTCTATATATTTTGGAGATGAGGCCTTTATCAGAACCTTTGACTTTAAAAATGTTTTCTCAGTTTATTGCTTCCCTTCTAATCCAGTCTGCATTCATTTTGTTTGTACAAAAACTTTTCAATTTGATATAACCATTTTCTATGTTGTGATCAATAATGATCTCTAGTTCTTGTTTGGTCATAAATTCCTTCCTCCTCCACAGATCTGAGAGGTAAACTATCCTATGTTCCTCTAATTTATTTATAATCTCATTCTTTATGCCTAGGTCATGGACCCATTTTGATCTTATCTTGCTATGTGGTGTTAAATGTGGGTCCATCCCTAATTTCTGCCATACTAATTTCCAGTTATCCCTGCAGTTTTTATCAAATAATGAAATCTTATCCCAAAATTTAGAATCTTTGGGTTTGTCAAACACTAGATTGCTATAGTTGACTATTCTGTCTTGTGAACCAAACCTTTCCCACTGATCAACTAATCTATTTCTTAGCCAATACCAAATGGTTTTGGTGACTGCTGCTTTATAATATAATTTTAGATCAGGTAGAGCTAGACCACCTTCATTTGATTTTTTTTTCATTAATTCCCTTGAGATTCTCGACTTTTTATTGTTCCATATGAATTTTGTTGTTATTTTTTCTAAATCATTAAAATATTTTCTTGGAAGTCTAATTGGTATAGCACTAAATAAATAGATTAGTTTAGGGAGTATTGTCATCTTTATTATATTCGCTCGGCCTATCCAAGAGCACTTAATATTTTTCCAATTATTTAAGTCTGACTTTATTTGTGTGGAAACTTTTTTGTAATTTTGCTCAAATAATTCCTGACTTTCCTTTGGTAGGTAGATTCCCAAATATTTTATGCTATCAACAGTTATTTTGAATGGAATTTCTCTTTGTATCTCTTGCTCTTGGATTTTGTTGGTGGTGTATAAGAATGCTGAGGATTTATGGGGATTTATTTTGTATCCTGCTACTTTGCTAAAATTATGAATTATTTCTAATAGCTTTTTAGTAGAATCTCTGGGGTTCTCTAGGTAGACCATCTTATCATCTGCAAAGAGTGATAGTTTGGTTTCCTCATTGCCTACTCTAATTCCTTTAATCTCTTTCTCGACTCTTACTGCAGAGGCTAGTGTCTGTAATACTATATTGAATAATAATGGTGATAGTGGGCAACCTTGCTTCACTCCAGATCTTACTGGGAAAGGTTCCAGTTTTTCCCCATTGCATATGATGCTTACTGAAGGTTTTAAATATATGCTCCTAACTATTTTAAGGAAAAGTCCTTTTATTCCTATGCTCTCAAGTGTTTTTATTAGGAATGGCTGTTGGATTTTATCAAATGCTTTTTCTGCATCTATTGAGATGATCATATGGTTTTTGTTTGGTTGGTTGTTGATATAGTCAATTATGTTAATAGTTTTCCTAATATTGAACCAGCCCTGCATTCCTGGTATAAATCCTACTTGGTCATAGTGTATTATCCTGGGGATAATTTTCTGTAATCTTTTTGCTAATATTTTATTTAAGATTTTAGCAACAATATTCATTAGGGAGATTGGTCTATAATTTTCTTTCTCTGTTTTCAGCCTACCTGGTTTAGGTATCAGTACCATATCTGTGTCATAAAAGGAGTTTGGTAGGACTTCTTCAATCCCTACTTTTTCAAATAGTTTATTTAGCATTGGAATTAATTGATCTTTAAATGTTTTTTAGAATTCAGATGTAAATCCATCTGGTCCTGGGGATTTTTTCGTAGGGAGTTGATTGATAGTTTGTTCTATTTCTTTTTCTGAGATAGGAGTGTTTAGGATATTTACTTCTTCCTCTGTTAGTTTAGGCAAGCTATATTGTTGGAGGTATTCTTCTATTTCATTTAAGTTGTCGAATTTATTGGCGTAAAGTTGGGCAAAGTAACTCCTAATTATTGCTCTAATTTCCTCTTTGTTAGTGGTGAGTTCTCCCTTTTCATTTTTAAGACTAACAATTTGATTTTCCTCTTTCCTTTTTTTAATCAGATTTACTAAGGGTTTGTCTATTTTGTTAGTTTTTTCATAGAACCAACTCTTAGTTTTATTAATTAATTCAATAGTTTTTTACTTTCAATTTTATTGATCTCTCCTTTTATTTTTAGAATTTCAAGTTTAGTGTTTGATTGGGGGTTTTTAATTTGTTCCTTTTCTAGCATTTTTAGTTGCAAGCCCAATTTATTGACCTTCTCTTTCTCTATTTTATACAAATAGGCCTCTAGAGATATGAGATTTCCCCTTATTACCACTTTGGCTGCATCCCATACATTTTGGTATGATGTCTCACTATTATCGTTTTGTTGGATGAAGTTATTAATTATGTCTATAATTTGCTGTTTCACCCAATCATTCTTTAGTATGAGATTATTTAATTTCCAATTATTTTTTGGTCTACTTTCCCGTGGCTTTTTATTGAATGTAATTTTCAATGCATCGTGGTCTGAAAAGGATGCATTCACTATTTCTGCCTTACTGCATTTGAGTTTGAGGTTTTTATGTCCTAATATATGGTCAATTTTTGTATAGGTTCCATGAACTGCTGAAAAGGAGGTGTACTCCCTTCTGTCCCCATTACATTTTCTCCAGAGATCTATCATATCTAATTTTTCTAGTATTCTATTTATCTCTTTGACTTCTTTCTTATTTATTTTGTAGTTTGATTTATCTAATTCTGAGAGTGCAAGGTTGAGATCTCCCACTATTATAGTTTTACTGTCTATTTCTTCTTGCAGCTCTCTTAATTTCTCTTTTAAGAATTTAGGTGCTACACTATTTGGTGCTTATATGTTTAATATAGATACTGCTTCATTATTCATTCTACCCTTTAGCAAGATAGAGTGCCCTTCCTTAACTCTTTGATTAGATCAATTTTTTGCTTTAGCTTGATCTGAGATCAGGATGGCTACCCCTGCTTTTTTGACTTCACCTGAAGCATAGTAGGTTTTGCTCCAACCTTTTACCTTTAACCTGCATGTATCACCCCGCTTCAGGTGTGTTTCCTGTAAACAACATATTGTAGGATTCTGGCTTTTAATCCATTCTGCTAACAGCTTCCTCTTTATAGAGGAGTTTACCCTGTTCACATTTATGGTTAAAATGACCAATTTTGTATTACTTGCCATCTTGTTAACCCCGGTTTATGCTTTTCTCCCTTCTTACTCCCTTACCCCCCTTCCCAGTATTAAGCTTATGAGCACCACTTGCTTCTCATAGCCCCCCCTTTTTTAGTATCCCTCCCCCCCTTAGAGTTCCTCCCCCTAACTTACCCCTTTCCCTCCCAGTTACCGTATTCCCTTCCACTTAGCTTATTCCTTCCCTTTTCACTTTTCCCTTCTCACTTTTCAATGAGGTGGGAGAAGTTTCACCATAGATTGAATATGTCTAAAATTTTTCTCTTAATGCCAATTCTGAAAGCAGTAAAATACTCACTATATTCATCCCTCTCCATTCTTTCTCTCAGATATAATAGGTTTTCTTTGCCTCTTCATGAAATGTAGTACCCCCACTTTACCCTTTTTCTGGTACAATGTCCTTTCCACATCTAGTTTCTAGAACAAGGTATACATGTAGTCTTTATACATCTTTATAGCTGAAATATAGTTCCCAAGATTAATCTTTACCTTTTTAGATTTCTCTTGAGTTCTGTACTTGTAGATCAAATTTTTTGTTAAGTTCTGGCTTTTTCATCAAAAATAGATGAAATTCGCTTACTTTGTTTAATGTCCATCTTCTTCCCTGGAAAAAGATGCTCATTCTCGCTGGGTAAGTTATTTTTGGTTGCATACCAAGTTCCTTAGCCTTTCGGAATATCATATTCCAGGCCCTTCGATCCTTTAATGTGGATGCTGCCAGATCCTGGGTGATCCTTATTGTGGCTCCTTGATACTTGAATTGGGTTTTTCTAGCTGCTTGCAGTATTTTTTCCTTCACCTGAGGGATCTGGCATTTGGCCACTATATTCCTTGGTGTTTTTATTTTAGGATCCCTTTCAGTAGGGGATCGATGAATTCTTTCAATGTCTATTTTACCCTCTGTTTCTATGACTTCTGGGCAGTTCTCTTTGATAATTTCCTGGAAAATAGTGTCCAGGCTTTTTTTTTCATCATACTTTTCTGGGAGTCTGATGATTCTCAGGTTGTCTCTCCTGGATCTGTTTTCCAGGTCTGTTGTCTTCCCCAGAAGGTATTTCACATTCTTTTCCATTGTTTAATTTTTTTGGATTTGCTTGACTGATTCTTCTTGTCTCCTCGAGTCATTCAATTCCATTTGTTCGACCCTGATTTTTAGTGAAGTATTTTCTTCACTCACTTTTTAAAGATCTTTTTCTAATTGTCCAATTGAGTTCTTTTGTTCTGTGGAATTTTTTTCCATTTCGCCAATTTTGTTTTTTAGAGAGCTATTTTCTGTTTCCAGTTCACCAATCCTATTTTTCAAGGATTTGATTTCTTTATCCACTCTCTCTTTAACTGAGTGGGATGACTTCTCCAGGCTCTTTTGCCAAGCCTCCCTCTCCTTTTGCCAAGTCTCCCTCTCCTTTTGCAAAGCCTCACTCTGCTTTTGCCAAGTCTCCCTCTCCTTTTGCAAAGCCTCCTTCTCCTTTTCCCATTTTTCTTCTAGCTCTCTTGTGAGAGTCTTTTTAATTTCCTCCATGAGATGCATCTGTGCTGAGGAACAGATGATCTCCTCCTTTGGGGATTCACCTGGGGACTGTTTGTTTTTAGTCTCCTCAGGATTTGGAGTCTGCCCTTTATCTGTATAGAAGCTGTCAAGGGTTAAAGTCTTTTTCAGTTTCTTGCTCATTCTGTCTAATAATCAAAGACAAACTATCAAAGAAACAGAAGAAAAAAAACCCCTTGAATGGAGGCTGCTTTCTTTGGGGGAGAGGCTGGGTGGTGTTACCGAGCTTTTTCACAGACTGCGGGGGGCAGTAGTGAGGCCCTAACAGGACAGCGATGGCTGTGCTGAGCCTGCGCTCTGAGATCTGAGAGTGTGCTGAGACACTGTGTGTGTGTGTGGTGGGGGAGGGGGGTGGCCAGGTTCAGAGAGACTCCAGCTGTTTGGGGTTGTATTCTTCACCCTCGGTGTTTTTAGCTTCTCTGCTGGGCTGCTGACTTGCTGCCGGAGCAAAGTATCTAATCCTGTAGCAAAGCTCTCTCCTCAGAGACAGCTGCGATCACGCCCCACCCCCTCTCCGCTCTGCTCGGCTCTGAGCTGCTATCTGTGCTCTCACTGCAGCTGCTGGCTGCAGACTGCTTCCGATTTAAGTACCGTCCCCGCCCTCGCGCAAAAACAGACCTTTCTTGACAAGTCTCAAGGATGGTTTCTCTTGGTAAGTAATTGTATGTTTTTTTTCAGTCGAGCATTAATTCAGAGGCATGAAATGAAATGGATAGTGAGAGAAAAGCACGGAGGTTACACAGCAGTGTGCCTCCTCTTCGCCATTTTCCTTCCTAGAGTCTATACATAAATAATTCTTTTAAAAGATTGGGGAGAAGTTTTATAACAGATGAATAACTTAAGAAATCAGTTTTATAAATTTTAAGATCCCTCAAAGTTAAGTACAGATTTTAAAAATACTTTCCCAAATCTTCCACTGCTTTTATATTTCTATGAAACTTTCTCCCTCTGTCTCTTAAAAGATGATGTCCATCCCCTCAATTGCTATTTCTTTTCCATCACAAAAAAAGTGCGTGCATAATTATATTATTTTTTTCTTTGAGCTTTTTGGTATATAGACCTATTAGTAATTTTGCTTTATGAATGGATATACATAGTGATATAGCCTTTTAATCACAGTTCCAAATAGTTCTCTGGAATGGTTGGATAACTTCAACACAATTCCATCAATTGATCATTGGTGAAATTGTTTTTTTTCATATCTTCTCTGGCATTTGCCATTTTTTTTCTTTGGTCCCTTTCGGTTCAATTGATTCTCTTCAGTTTCCATGGGTACAAATATCACCTCTATTCCATTTTAAGGATCTGTCTTCTGATGCCCTATTACATATTTCCTACTGACTACTAGGAGTTTACAACTTGGTGTTCCATGGGTATCTCACACTCAAAGGGGTCAAATACAGAACACATTACCTATCCCCTTCAACCTATTCTCTACTATTCTTCCTTTTTTCATTCAAGTGTATATACTGGGCACCCAAGTATGCAATCACAGAATTGTCCTTCATATTTGAATTTTCCTTGCCATTATTCCCTTGTTATATTCTTAAATTACCAAGACTTGATGATTTTATCTACTTGATATTCCTCAATTAACAAGCACATAGTAAATGTTCACTTCTTTTTTTTTTTTTTTTTTTTTTTTTTCCTTTTGGATGTGATTTTTCTCTCCCAAAATGATTCATAAGGTAATGTGTATTAAAAATAAGTGAATTTATTATAAAAACAACAATCATAGGTTGAAAATTTTTTTAAAAATCAAGCACATAATAATTGCTTACGATTTGCCTGCCATTAAGCTAAGTGTTGCAGATTAAAAAAGGAAAGAAACAAATGAAAGAAAGAGGGAGTGAAAGAAAAAGAAAAAAAATCTTTAAAAGAAACAGAGTGCATTATTTAATCTATGAAACTATAATCTTGGCAGACATCTTTTGCATAATTCTTGAATAGGATATAATGAAGATAATACTTGACCCTTTAGAAAGGGAAGAAGTGATCACTAGAGCCATGATGAATTCATTGAAAAACAAATCATTATGTATACAGAGCCAAGATGAAGGAGAAAAAGTCAGGAATTCACCTGCTTTATCTCTCAAATTCCTCCAAATAACTTTAAATAATGCCTCAAAAATAATTCTAGAACAGTAGAAACCACAAAAGGAATTTTTCATTTGTAGACAAGATAAAAGATCTGTAGAAAAAAGTCTGTTTGCCCCAAGTTGAGAATGGAACATGGTCTAGCACATGCTAAGTCAATGCATACCAAGTACCAGCAAATAAGAATAGACCATGGGGCTGAGTGAATCAATGGCTTGGTGGCAGTAGTAGGTTCTGAAACTCTGAGTTTACAGATGGGGAAGGTATTGGGCAAGTGTTCAGAAGAAGATTACAAGGAACTGTTTGTTGACACTGGTGTGGGAGGTATAGGAACATATCACATTGCTTATACTTAGATTTAGGTCACAATCCTGGGAATGAGTTCTGGGGCAAAGAGGAGTACTAGCACAACAGAGTTTGCAGCCACAGGGAAGTGGGAACCTTGGCCACAATTCCAGGGTGAAAAAAAGTGACTGCTCACAGGCCAGTACACAATATAGGAGACTAAGAAATATAGTGCTTCTAGTTCATACCAACTTGGAAGAACAAAAATCATATATGTATACCAAAATCATTCTGAAAACAACAGTACAAAACCTTTGAAGCTTAGGATTGTTTCTGCTTTACTCTGGAAGTGAAGCCCTACTCTAACATAGAGTCAAATATTAAGAAAAAAGCTGGAAAATAAATAAATAACAGAAAAAAAAGATCCTGACTATTAAAACTTACTGTGGTGACAGGGAAAATCAAAACACAAACCCTAAAGAAGGAAACAAGTCAAAACTCATATATCCAAAGCTTCAAAGAAAAATATGAATTGATTACAGGACATGGAAAAAAGGATTTTTAGAAATTAAGCACCTGAGCAGATTCATGAGCAACTAAAGCTATGAAGAGATGAAGTGAAACATTTTTCCAGCTTAAAATAGAGTGGAATGACTTCAACAAAGCTCACTGTCAGTTGGATAAAAGGGAAGCTCAGCCCATCACTAATGGTGTCAACTGGACAGTTTTAACTATGGCACAAATCAGCAAACAGTTATAGCCCTTGGTAATGGCTCAACAGGTAAGCACAGGAAACTAGCAATGGATTCTTTTAGCAAGAAAGGCCAATTGAAAACTGTGAAACCAGGCAACAGCAGGCATGATTAGGTCAGACTAGCTCAGCACAATGAGCAAAGCACCAATACCTGAGATAACATCTCTAAAAGACAGTAATTGCAAATAAGAAGCTTGGGACAGTCCTCCCTATACTCCAGAAGCAGAACTCAACTTTAAAGGCCACAATATAGGTTTAAAAAGGAGCAAGTTTACTATTTGTTTCTTGCTATGGTTACAAGGAATATCAAAACACTGATTAAGAAGACTATGGATTATTAGCTTAATACTGACTAAAAATGCCAAAATTCAAAATCTCAAAGGAGGAAATGAATCATTTCAATACCAAAAAGCCTACATGGAACAGCTCAATAAGGATTTTTAAAATTTATTTTCCCCTAGTTATCCATATATATTAACTTTTTAAATACATATTTTTATAAATTATGTTTGGAGAGAAAAATTAGAGCAAAAGGAAAAGCCACAAGAGGAAAAAAAAGGAAAAAAAAGTGAACACAGCATGTATTGATTTACATGCAGTCTCTATAGTTCTTTTTCTGGATGTGGATTTCATTTTCTATCCATTTTATTGGGATGGCTTTGTATCACTGAACTGCTCAGAAGAACCAAATCTTTGATAGTTGATCACTGCAAAAGCTTGCTGTTACTGGGTACAATATATTCCAGGTTCTGCTTGTTTTGCTTACCATTCATTTGTGTAAATATTTCTAGGCCTTTCTAAAATCAGCTTGTTCATAATTTTCATAGGAAAATAATATTTCATTACTTTCATACACCATAACTTATTTAGCCATTTCTCAATAGATAGGCATTTATTAATTTCCAATTTTTACCATAACATAAAGAGCTACTACAAACATTTTTACACATGTGGGTCTTTTTTCCTCTTTTAGGATTCCCATGGGAAACAGACCCAGTAGTGGCACTGCTGGGCCCAATGGCATGCACAATTTTCCCAGTTTTCCAATATCCCCTTCAACATTTATCATTATGTTTTCATGTCATGTTAATCATTCTGAGAGGTAGGAGGTGGTGCTTCATATCTGTTTTAATGAACATTGCTCATTTGACTACAAATGGCTTAATTTCAACATCTGAAAATTATCTGTTCATATCCTTTAACTATTTACCAATTGTGGAATGACTTATATTTTTATAAATTTTTAGAAATAAGGACTTTATCAGACTGGCTGTAAAAAGCATACCTCCCCCCAACTTTGTACTTTCTTTATAAAATTGCTTCTCTTGGGTTTTTTTGTGCAAACTCTTTTTAATTTAATGTAATCAAAACTTGTCCATTTTGCGATTCATAATGTTCTCTAGTTCTTCTTTGGTCAAAAATCCCTCCCTTTTCCAAAGATCTGATAGAAAAACTTTCCCTTTCTCTCCTAATTTGTTTTATGCCCAAATCATGTACCCATTTTGACCTTATTTTGGAATGGGGTATGAAATGTAGTTCTATGCAGTTTCTGACATTATTTTCCAATTTTCCCAGCAATTTTTGAAAAATAGTGAATTCTTATCCCAGAAGCTGAATTTGGGGTGTTATCAAGTACTAGAAAATTATAGTAGTTGACTGTTGCATCATGTGTATCTAATCTATTCCACTGCTCCACCACTCTTATTTCTTAACCAGTATCAAATGACTTGGATGAATGCTGCTTTATAATAGAATTTCAGGTCTGGTGTTGCTAGGCCATCATCCTTTGATTTTTGTTTGTTTTTCATTAATTTCCTTGATATTCTTGATATTTTGTTCTTCCAGATGAATTTTGTTATTTTGTCTAGCTCTATAAGATAATTTTTTGTAGTTTTATTGATATGGTGCTGAACAAGTAGACACATTTAGGTAGAACTGTCATTTTTATTATGTTATTTTGGCCTACCCAGGAGCAATTGGTATTCTTCTACTCATTTAGATCAGATTTTATTTGTATGAGAAGTGTTTTGTAATTGTGTTGAATTAGTTTCTGTTTTTGTCTTGTCAGGTAGACACTCAAGTATTGTATTTTGTCTACAGTTATTTGAAATGGAATTTCCTTTTCTATTTATTGCTGTTGGACTTTGTATGTAATGTATTGAAATGCTAATAATTTGTGTGTATTTATTTTATATCTTGCAACTTTGTTAAAGCTGTTAATTGTTTCAAGTAGGTTTTTGGATGATTTTTTTAAGATTATCTATATTATGTAATCATGTCATCTGCCATAAGGGATAGTTTTATCACCTCATTGCCTATTCTAATTCCTTTAATTTCTTTTTATTTGCTAAAGCCAACATTTCAAATACAATATTGAATAATAGTGGTGATAATGGACATGCTTATTTCATCACCAGTTTTGTTAAGAATGCACCCAGTCTTTCTCTTTTTCTTTTTTCTTTTCTCTTCTTTTTCTTTCTTTCTTTTCTTTTCTTTCCTTTTTTTTTTTTTTTTACAAATAATGCTTGCTGATGACTTTAAATAGATGCTGCTTATTATTTTTTGCAAAGTTCCATTCATCTCTATGCTGTCTAGAGTTTTCAACAGAAATGGGTGATTTTTTTTTTTGTCAAGAGCTTTTTATGGATCTATTAAAATTATCTTATGATTTCTGTTAGTTTTGTTACTGATATGACCAATTATGGGAATAGTTTTTATGACATTAAACTAGCACTATATTCCTAGTATAAATCTTACATGGTCAAAATGTATTATCCTGTTGGTAAGTTGTAATCTTTTTAGTAACATTTTATTTAAATTTTTGCATACATATTAATCATGAATCTTGTTCTTAATTTTCTTTGTGTGAGTTTGTCCTTATTTAGGTATCAATACTTTATTTGTGTCATAGATGGAATTTGTCCAGATTCCTTCTTTCCCAATTTTTTCAATCATTTACATCATATTGTTATTAATTGTTCTTTCAATGTTTGGTAGAATTCAGTTATAAATCTATCAGGGGCTAAAAAGTTTTTCTTAAGGACATCATTGACATCTTGCTCAATTTTGGTAGTATAATGGGATTATTTAAGTAATTTATTTTCTTTTCTGTTAATCTAGGCAATTTATATATTTATAGATACATAAATACTTATCCATTTCGACTGAATTGTCCAACTTGCTATCATTCAATTGGACAAAATATTTCCTAATTATTGCTTTAATTTCTTTTTCATTGGTGGCAAGTTTAACCTTTTCATTTTTGATGCTGGTAATTCTTTTTTTTTCCCCTTCCTTTCCCAAGCTGTTGATTCTTTCTTGAATAACTTTCATTTCTTTTCTAATTTTTCTTCTACCTCTCTTTTTTGCCTTTTATTTTATTTTATTTTTATGAACACATCCAAGAAGTCTCTTTGATCTTGACACCAATTCATATCATTCTTTGAGATTTCTTCTCTGGACATTTTGTTCTTATCTGAGTTGGTGTTTTAGTCTTCCCTATCATCATATTAACTTTCTATGGTAAAGATTTTTTTCTGTTTCTTGCTCATGTTTTTTCCTTCTCTTTCTGTATTTCCTCATTATTAAATTTTATGGTTGGCCTGAACTTGTAGGGTAAATGAGGCATTGTCCCAAGCTTTTGTCAAGCTCTGAGCTTTGGTTTTGAGTATAGGAGCCCCTTGGGTTTGGTGTCTTGCTCACAGGAAAGGATTTCTTTACCTGCTCTTTCTGGGATACAGCCTGGTTACTTAAAATTTATCTTCTGAACTAGAACTTAAAGCTGCTCCTCTAGTCTGCTTCATTACTGATCCAGGACTGAAGGTGTCAGTTGTGGATCTTCTATGTTTAAGATCCTCTCACTGGCTTTCCCAGACTCCATCTAACCATCGCTTTCACCTCAGTGAGACTGTTTTTGAAGTCCTTCCATTCTTTCTTGAGCTGGCACATAGTTTTATTCGGTCAGACTCTGTTCAGATGCTTGGTTTTATTTGGATTTTTGGAAACCTGAGAGAGTTGGAGCAGCTTCCTGGCTTCACGTTGCAATCTTTTCTCTGCCCCCAGAATCCCTCTTATTTCTTTTCCTTTTTTATTCAATTTTTCTTATTTGGCCTTTAAAATCTTTTTGATCTCTTCCCAGAATGCTTTTTAGGATTATTCCCAATCTTATTTCCCTTTGAGGTTTTAACCATGGTTATTTTGACATTGTTTTTCTTTTCTGAATTTGTTTTTTAACTTCCCCGTCACAATAGCAGCTTTCTATGGTCAGTTCTCATTTTTGTTTCTTGCTTACTTTTTACTCTATTTCATTGCTTTTAAAAGTTAAGTTCTACTTCTGGGACAAAGGGGTCAAGATCTTAAGTTTCTTATTCTGGGGACCAGGACTGTGGTCACTGATTTTATATGGTAGGGACTCACATACTGGCATCTTGCTTTGGGACAGTCTGTCATAGCTTGCTCTTGCCTGAATTTCAAGGATGACAATCTGCTCTCTGTGCTAGGGGTGAAGGTCTCACAGCTCACTTGCTGTGCCACTGGCTACTGAACCATGATTAAAGGACCTCATTGATGATCTGTGTTGTGGCTTCCATTGACTTTCTTGGACTCTATGTGTTCTGGGCTATACTTCCTTTTTACCCAAGCAAGACTGAAGGATTAGAAATCCTTCTAAGCTATCTTAAATTGCAAAATTGTTTCCCTCCAGAATCTGTTTAGAAGCTATAATTAATTTTGCTTCAGAGGGAACCTGGAGAGAGCTCAAATAATTTCCTGATTTTTTTCTGTAATCTTGCTTCCTATTTTTTTTCAATGAGGACAAAGTTCTCAGTAGCAGAATGAGCCAAAAGTAATGGAACTGGACCACACTGCATACCGTTTGTTACAAGTATTAAGGGAATGTGGTGACATGAAAATAGCTGGATTTGAAAATTCATCAAATCAGATATATCAGTCACAATAGACTAGAGTTTATTCACAAATAATTTTGTTGATTCAAAATTACTTAAACATTTGAGGAATGTTTTATTTTATTTAGACTGACTTACTTTTCCATGAGCATCTTTTTAAACAATTAATACATTAACATCTTCATAGATAACTTGTATCTTTCAATTACCTTCATCAATTGAAAATTTATTTTTCCATTCAATCATTTAATAATAGCTGATTAAGTAATTCCAAATTGTTTTTTCTTGTTTTTACATCACTTTTCATATGAATCAACTGATGAGACTATAATGACATGGTAGATAAATTAAATATTATTAAAGCAATCTTCACTCATTTCTTCACCTTCATTTTTCTTAATTACAAAAAAGCTAGATATATTTGCTTACTTTGGATATTTTTTCACTTTTGCTTTTGACAATATCCATAATAGATCTCCTGTCAATCTGTTGGCTTCTGAAGTTGTCTCCTTAAAAGAAAGCTGCAATCTGAAATTCTAAGAGATTAAAACACTTTGAGCATTTAGGAAGTGCTGCTTACCAAGCAACTTTATTTATTTCTGTGATTTATTTACATAAATAAATTCTAAGTAGATATTTAGTAATAATGCTTCCATATCACTTGAAAAGTAGCATTACTTTTTTACTTGTGGCCTTATTTATTCCTCCTTTATTTGTTTAATATATGAGTCCTGATAAAATATGGAGCTCAGATAACATAGCTTTAGCTTTTTAGCTTATCTCATATATAAGAAATGAAGGATGATTTGGCAATTTGCATGTAAGATCTCAGGATCAGGGACACTATGGAAGTCTGTGAATGATTCATATGAGTTTTTTTTTTTTTTAATGAACAAATTCATCATATATACCATTCAGTGGCATTGTTTCTTTTGTGAAAATTCTAATACTGTGGGTCTGTATCCAATGATGTATGTTTTCTTTATTTATTTATTTAATTAATTTTTTAGAATAAAGGCTTTTGGAAATTTAAATTCAATGTACAAAATGATACAATAAATAAAATCTCATGCTACAACTGGTGAACTGTGATGATCCAAAACTTTTGCTAATGGTTCTGAGATTTAAAGCTCAAGAAAGGGTGACATTTCCTAGAGATGATCCTTTTGGCATTGAAATTTTCTTTTTTATCCCACTCTGATGAAGTTTTAATTAATTAGCAATATAGGCAGAGTGATTATGCTTCAATTTACTCCACCAATTTCTAATTGACAGGAAGAATTCTCTAGAATAAAATGATATAAAAATCTAATTTATCTTTTTTCTTCCTATAGAATTTTTATACCAAGATCTTTGAGAATAAGATTTCTTTAATAAATGTCTAATAGAATTTAATATCAATATGCATTTACTTTATTTGCAAAATAAGCATACTCATATGAATAGTTGGATTTGATATATATAATAACTTACTCATTTTTATTGAATTAACTTTGCAAAACATAGAATTATTTAGTGGTCACTTTTCTCCATGTAATATAATTTAGTTTGATCTATGTCATGAGATAACCAAGTCATCTGCCTACAATAGCAATGTTTATTTGGGAAAGAATATTTTTCCTGAAATTCCAGTTCCTCATAACTGGATCTATTCTAGATCTATTATTTGATAGAAAATTAACAACAGATATATGCTTTATTCATAACAAAATGTTATTCCCATGTTATTTGTCAGTATACTAAATGAATCTACAATGCAGATATCAATATTATTTGCAGTTGTAATTTCCCACTGTCTTTTAAATTGTTTCTTAACTTCTGACACTTACAATGTTGCATAATAGGATGGTTTCTCTTTTTGAGTCTAACTTGTGATGTTTATTAATTTCTTACATTTCTGTTGTAACCTCTCTTTATTTTTTGAGCTTTCTTTCTGAAACATTTACTCTCAAAATATAATACATGTTCCTTTTTTTTCCATTTTGGATCAGCTTCTATATTGGCTTTTGAAGCTGAATAGCATTCACTTGTAAAAGTTTGTAAAGGATGTATCTTGGAAATTTTTGTTTAGATGTAGTTAATAGCTAACCAGATAATATTTTTTCTAACATGTTTACATGGATACTTAAATTTAACACACATTTCAAGCAATGTCTGGACTTAGATACCAAAGAATTGAAAATTTGATTGAAATATGAATCCTAACCTACTGGACTTTATAGACTAGATGTGGGGTACATGGCAAACATAGACAAGTGTTAGACTAGTTATCAGAAACTATGTTGTATCAGAAACACAAACACACACACACAAGCACACAAACACACGAACAATCCCTTATGTAAAGATGAGTCTGTTGATATATTTGACATATAGCGTTTCTTTAACTATGGTGAACTTGTCCAAATTTGAGTGTGTGATATAAATTCTCAATGTCCACAAGAAACAGGAGTTGCTGTTCCGTGTTGATGGAGGAATTTGTCTCACAGGAATTACCCTACCCCCACCAAAAAAAAAAATGAATTACTCCTAAAATTAACAAGAAAATGAAGGAAAAGAATAACAAATTAGAGGTGCAATTTAAGATCTGAAAAAAGAGGGCGCATACCCATCAGAGGATTAAAAAGGGTTTTAGGGAGGAAAAGACATTTGAGCTGGGATTCAGAAGGAAAATTCTTTTATAGATAAAAGTTGGAAGGGAGTACATAACATGTAAAAAAGAACACTAAAAAGAAGCATTACATAGAAAAAATAAGATCATATATGTGACAAAGTGAAGGATTGCACAAGACACCTCTGAGAGGGTTAGGGTATATGGAAGTAAATTTTGACATCTAAGATAGGAAAATAATAATGGGTCCATCTTATAGAGAGTCTTAATTGCCAGACAAATTAATTTTATGTAAGTTTTAGGAAATAGGGAACCAAAGTTGTTTTTTCAAGAAGATCACTAAGTTTCAGCCTAGGCAATAAAATATCATTCAGGTATACACAATTTGTATCCATCCTTTTAGTCTCTTTATGTCAATAATAATTGTAATAATGACAACAAGCATATACTGCCTACTATGTGTTAATAACTATGCTTTACAATTATTACCTCACGTGATTCTCAAAGTAAAACTGAAAGATAGGTGTTATTATTACCCTATTTTACAGATAGGAAACTGAGGCAAGTGTAGATTAATTGACTTGCCCAAGGTGACCAAGTTAATAAGTTTCTGAGGCTGTATTTGAGTTTGGATCTTCTTGACTTCCTATCGGGGATTCTATTCACTGTGTCACCTGTCTCAATCACTGATATGATGTGATCAGTGCAGTTTCTATCACCTTTTACTTTTTCCTTTCATAATCAGATTTCAGTTTCTACATAAGCTTTTCTCTTTCATCTTCATTTTTCAGCCATATTCATACCAGAAACTTCCACCACACATTTTCTTCAACCAATTCCCCAACGAAGCCATGCATAGGCACAACTTTCCCCTAAAACTTGATAACATATTAGCTATGTTATCATAATATTATATTGTTGGAATGTGGCCTTTAATTTATTAGTCATGGAAGACTAAATTAGCTTCCTGAATGTATTATACTCTATATAATTTTGATTCATCTTTTATTTGTTTATATATATATATATAACTTAATTATATATATGTATATATGCATATATATACATATATATATATTTGACAAAATGAAGTTAACTCTCTAAACATCCTAGAGTATTATTCAAAGATCAAATTATATATTTATAAAGTCTGAGTGACAAATTTTAATAACAATGATGTTCCAAAATTTAAAATCTTGGAGATTAGGAGGGATTAAAAGATTTTAAAAATTATCTTTAACTTTGTCACCAAATAACATTTTAAAAATTTATGGATTCCATGTATATAAAATCTTAAAAGAATTTCATATACAAAGGAAAGATTGCTTTACATGGGGAGTAAAGACAGTTAGACAGGGAGGCCATATTTTATTACAATTAAATAGCACACATTGCAGATTACAGATTCCGTTTTATATGTGGTTTTTCTCTTCACTGGTGTAAATATATTTTAATTAGTTCTCATGAGATACTTAATCAGTGAGAACTAAGGGTAATAGTGATGAGGTGAAGTAGTACTTAATTTTTCCTTTATAAACATATTTCAAATGCATAGGCTACAAAATCAGCTTTAGTCAAAGAATAATTAACAGCTGCACAATTAAGTCATTAAATGTTAGATATTTTCTCTCTTTTGCTGCTATCATATTCTTTGAAACAGCAAGGTAAATGTTCTTAAGAACATTAACATTTCTGGGCCTAAAGTGTCTGCTTTAAAGAATTGGGATAGTAATAACTTTCTTGTCTAAAATTTTGGTGCCATGTTACTCTCTTAAAGTCCATTCTAACTTTAAGACCTATGATTCACAGACTAATGTTTCTTTCAATGGGCAAAAAATGAAATGCTGTATCTAGTAATGATATGTTGTGTGGTAACCTGCTATTTGTCTAAACCACAGACAGATATGCCATCTAGCTAACCTAATATCCTATCTTACTAAGAATATAACTAATTCAAGTGGCTTGTGTTTCCATCCAAAAATAATCACTTCCATTACACTCATTACTAGTGTGTTTCAGCAATCAAGGCCTCTTCACAAGGCTCATAACTTTGGTTAGCAGTTTAATCAGAATAGATAAAAATTTAATCAAAGGCAAGCAACATACTTGAAATATTCCATTCCCCACAATGGAGATTTCTTCTCATCATATCCTGCTGTAATGTGAATGAAAAAAGAAAGCTGATGGTCCTAATCCAAACCTTTTGGATACTACTTGTTTTGGAAAAGGATGATGTCAATTATTCATGACAGTCAGCAGGGGGGAAGAACTGATTATTAGTTAGTTTGAATCAATGTTGGTTCTTTGGCTCTCTATCCTCAAACCCCCTTGTTTCTCAAATTAAGGTCTAACTTTTGTCTTCTCAATATTTTGTGCAAAAGAGGAGTTACTCAAAAAAGTAATAATTAGGGGAGTTTGGCCAAGGTTTTATTACAGACACTGATAAGCAAAGAGGAAATATACTTAATCTCTACGATTAGTCAGAGATGACTGTCTTTGTATTTTTAAATCCTTCAGTAGTTCGTGCTTTGGTATAAATCAAATAGGAAGACATAGGTCATCTAGAAGAGAAAGAGAATGTGGTCATGAAGTGGTCAAGGGGAAGGTAGGAAGAGGAAAAGTTGGGCTACTTTTGTCTCAACTGGCTTTGTCTTAGACCTCTAATTTACTAGCTATTGTCCTACTACTTTATGGACTTTGCCTATTCGAGGGTGATGATTTATGTTTTTAAGACTGAATATGTTCTCTTTTTCTCCCTCTCAGAACTCAGAAACTTCACTTTCAAAATATATTTACCTCAGTCATATCAGTATGCATTTCTGGAAATTATTTTCAGATTTCACTTATTTGACATCATTATGGTCAGGGGAGTACATAGACATGTGTCTTCTATTTAAATAAATTTCTTGCATCTAAGTGCATTTTGTCCTCCGAATTCTTACCATAATTCTACAGACATTTATGAACAGGAATAAATCATTTAGACTGGCAATTTCTCAGTCATAGTCAATTCCTCTTCCTTGATCACATGGAATTAAGGAAAAGAGGCATCCCTATCAAATTTTAAATCACAGAAAGCTAAGAAAAATACTATCACAATAAGATGATGGAATCAAAGGACAAAAAGTTCAGTAATTTTGAAATTATAGCCTAATGCTGGAAAGAAACAGAGTTAATCAAGAAACATTCCCTCATTTTATAGATAAAATAGACTCTTGTTTTCACAAATCTTGTTATGACAGAAAATTTAGCTGTATTTAATGAGATTAAATTGAATTGAATACAATCTTAATAAATATTCAAGAAATTGCCATCCCAAATCTCTTCTTAAAATGAGGAAGATATATGAAGATATAGATAATCAGTAGTTTCCATTGGTGGGGAGAAAAGATCAAAAATCTAAATAGGACAAAAGATGTGTATGTATATATATATATATATATATATATATATATATATATATGTGATTTAACTATATGAAGAGCTAACCAAAAATGATAAAATTTTTGAACTTCATTAAAACAGGTATAACTTTAGAAATTTAAAAAAAGTAGCCATTTCTTTCCTAACAGACAATTTTATAATTGTTGTCCTTAGTTTGGCTGCTCCAGTTTAAAAGGGAGCATTGATTAACTTGGTAGTGGCTAGAGGAAGACAATTGAATTAAGAAAAATGTCTCAGTTCTATGTCAAATAAAGGTAAGTTGAAGGTATTGGACATATTTAATCTGGAGGGAAGTAGGTAGCAGAGTTGTTAGAGCCTGGAGTCAGTAAGACCTGAATTCCAGTCCAGCCTCAGGCATGTAATAAGTGTGTGACCCTGGGCAAGTCATTTTTCTTAAATTCCTTCACATGTAAAATTGGGATGATTAGAGTACCTACTTTACAGGTTGTTGCAAGGATCAAGGAAAATAATAATTTTAAACTACATAGTACAGTTTTAGGCACATAGTTGACATTATATGTTTATTCTTTTTTATCCTCTTCTCCCTTGGAGGAGAGAAGACACTAGATACACCCAATAATGTCTAATATTTATATATATCCTAAAGTTAAGAATATACTTTATATATGTCTCATCTGAACAATAAAGTGTTAATATTTTTCCCATTTTACAGACATGGAAAAGGAGGCTGGGGGTGGTTAGATGATTTATCTAGAGTTGCCTCAGGTAATTACTATCTGAACCAGGATTTGAACTCAGGTCTTTCTGATTCAGTTCACCTAGCTGCCTGAGGAAAGACAGTTATCTTCAAATGTAGGAAAATGCAGGATACGTAAAATGGATTAATTTGTTCTATTTCATTCCATGGATCAAATTTGGAAACAAAGAGTAGAAACTGCAGAGAAAATGAGATTTGTATCAGATATAAGCAAACACTTAATAACAAGTGTAGCAAACCTTATGTGTAGTGATATGATTGTGATAATGTATCATACAGTAATGGATTATATTGTAGGTTTCTTCTTAAGGGAGGTCTACAAGAAAATTCTAAATAGATATGTATATCACAATAGGTAATTTATTTTAAGTATGGGCTAGATTCTTACTCTCAGATCTATGGATAAAGAAAAAATTTAAATCAAACAAAAGACAAATAAGTATGGAGAATGCAATATATAATTCTCATTTTGTGAAATTAAAAAAAAAATTACAAACATTATTAATGCAGCCAAAAGTAGCAGAAAAAATAGATGAGTAGAGGAAAAAATTGACATCATATTTACCTGATAATGAACTCATTTCTTAAATATGTAGTGAACTAGGTGAAAAAAATCCATTTCCTAGTTGATAAAATATCAGAAGATGTGAACAGGCAATTTTCAGAAGACAAAATCAAAACTATGACTAGTCATAGGAAAAAAGTTATAAGGCACTGTTTATTAGATAAATTCAAATAAAAACAACTATTAGATGAGATATCATATCTATCACATTAGCTAATATGAGACAAAAACAAATGACAAATATTCAGGGATGTAGAAAAATTGACCATTAATGCATTATTGGTAGACTTGTGAATGAGTCAAACAATTCTAAAGAACAATTTGGAACTCTAACTAAAAGGCTATAAAACCATGCTTATTCTTTAATTCAGACCTATACAAGGGGAAAAAGTAACAATTTATACAAAAATATATATAGCCATTCTTTTTATTTATTTATTTAATTTGCGATGAATTAGAAATTGCAGAGATGTCCATCAACTGACAATTTAGTAAACAAACTGTGCCATTTGCTTGTGATACAATAGTGCTGTAAAAACTGAGGAACAGAATAGTTTCAGAAAAGCCTAGGACCTCATATAAACTGATGTAAAATGGAAGGAGCAGAACAAGGAGAATATTTCATACAATAATAAATGTGTAATGATATTCATCTCTGATCACGATAATAATCCAAAACAATTCCACAGGATCTATGATGAAAAATGCTATCCAACCCCAGAGATAGAACTGAACAATTCTTAGAAAGTTTTTTTTTTTATTTTATTATTTAATTTTCATTTTTTAAATAAAGCTTTTTATTTTCAAAACATATGCATGGATAATTTGACAACAATGACCTTGTACAGCCTTGTGTTTCAGATTTTCTCCTCCTTCCCTCCATCTCTTCCTCTAGATGGCAAGCAATACAATATATGCTAAATATGTTAAAATATATGTTAAATCCAATATGTATAAACATATTTATATAATTTTCATGCTGCACAAAAAAAAGCAGATCAAAAAAAGAAAATAAATTAATGAGTAAGAAAACAAAATGAAAGTAAACAACAACAAAAAGAGTGAGAATGTTATTTTGTGATGCACATTCAGTTCCTACAGTTTTATCTCTTAGTGTAAATGGGTCTCTTAATCACAAGATTATTGAAACTAATCTAAATCATCTCATTGTTGAAGAGAGCCATGTCCATTAGAATTGATCATTAAACGATCTTGTTGTTGATGTTTATAATGATCTCCTGGTTCTGCTCATTTCACTTAGCATCATTCATATAAGTTTCTCCAAGCCTGTGTACTGGTATCTCAGAATTGTCTTAATTTGTATTTCTCTGATCAATAGCGATTTGGAGCACTTTCTCATAAGATTAGAAATAGTTTTAATTAGTTTTAATTTCTTCATCTGAAAATTAGCTGTTTATATCCTTCAACAATTTATCACTTGGAGAATGGCTTGAATTTTTATAAATTTGAGTCAATTCTCTATCTATTTTTAAAATGAGGTCTTTAGCAGAACCTTTATATGTAAAAATGATTTCCCAATTTATTGCTTCCCTTCTGTTATTGTTAGCATTAGTTGAGAACCGAACAATTCTGAATAAGATTGAAACATAGTGTGTTTTTTTTTTTGTTTTATTTTTGTTGTTGTTTGTATGCACACATGCATACATTTCCTTTTTAACATGTCTAATAAGTAATTATCTCACATATATAACTGATATATTGTTTATCTTTTCAACATATGGGGATTGGACAGGAAGGAGAGAGCTAATTTCAAAAAAATTTAAGAGATATATTTTAATTTGAAAGGAAATTTTCCAAGAGGGTTTGGAAAGGGAAACACAGAAATTATCTAAAGAAATCTCCGTATAAAATAGATGTAGTGAAATGGAAAAGGTCTGAAGATATTTACATGAAGTGATGCTAAATGAAATGAGCAGAACCAGGAGATAATCATATCCAGCAAAAGCAAGATTATGTGATAATCATCTCTGATGGATGTGACTTTTCTCAACAATGGAATGATTCAGCCAGTTCCAATGATCCTGTGATGATGCAAGCCATCTACACCCAGAGAGAGAATTGTGGAAACTTAGTGTGGATAACAAAATAGCATTGTCACTTCTTTTCTCATTGTTTTTTGAATTTTTTTTCTTTCTCCTTTTTATTCCTTTTGGAACAGATTTTTCTTGTCTAGCAATATAATTGCATAAATATGTATGCCTATATTTGATTTACAAATATTTTTACCATTTTTAACATATATTGGACAACTTGTTATCTAGGAGAGAGGATGTGTGGTTAGAGGCAGGGTAATGTAACACAAGGTTTTGCAAGGGTCAATATTGAAAAATTATTCTTGCATACTTTTTTAAAATAAAAAGTTTCAATAAAATATAATATAATCAAGATTTTCCATTTTGAAATTCATAATGGTCTCTATCTTTTTTTTGTCATAAAAAATTTTAATTGCAAACCTAATTCATTGATTTTCTCTTTTTCTATTTTATGCAAGTAGGCCTCTAGAGATACAAAATTTCCTCTTATTACTGCTTTGGCTGCATCCCACACATTTTGGTATATAGTCTCATTATTATCGTTCTCTGGGGTAAAATTATTAATTGTGTCTATGATTTGTTCTTTCACCCATTCATTCTTTGGGATGAGATTATTTAGTTTCCAATTACTTTTTGGTATATTTTCCCTGGCTTTTTATTGAATGTAATTTTTATTTCATCGTGTTCTGAAAAGGATGCATTTACTATTTCTGCCTTTCTGTATTTGAATTGGAGGTCTTTATGTTCTAATATATGATTAATTTTTGTATAAGTTCCATGAACTGCTGAGAAGAAAGTGCACTCCTTTCTGTCTCCATTTAATTTTCTCCAAAGATCATACCTAACTTTTCTATTGTCCTATTTACCACTTTAACTTTTTTCTTATTAATTTTGTGGTTTGATTTATCTAGTTTTGAGAGTGCAAGGTTGAGATCTCCCACTATTATAGTTTTTTTGTCTATTTCTTTTTGCAGTCTTCTTTTTTCATTTAAACTATAATGCATTTTATTTTTCTAATGCAGTATGAATACAACATACCATTAGAAAAAAGTGATCAGCATTAATAATGTCCCTTTGCTCTTTGAAAGACAAAGTTGAGCACAATACATTTATGAAATAATCTGCTACAATAAATGTTTTAAAACTTTTAAGCCAATGTACCTTCTAAAATCTATCAGTGCTCCCCTAATAACTTCAGCCTGCACACAATTTCTGTGAACTTTCCTTGGTCATACTAAAGGATTTGGATTGTCAGGCTGTTTTACATGTCTTTCTATGATTTACAAGGCAAGTCAACAGCCACTTCAGTTTTCTCTAGCTGTAAAATAGGAAGTGTGTGTCCAGGGAACATAAATCTCCTGTAGCTTTTCTATTCAATTTCAGTTACTCTACTGCCCATCGATTCCAGTTGTGTCAAACTGCCTTGCAGGTCTCTTAACTTCTCCTTTAGGAATTTAGATTTTAAAACACTTGTTGCATATATATATATTTAATATTGATATTACTTCATTATCTATGCTGCCCTTTAGTAAGATATAATGCCCTTTTTATCTCTTTTAATTAGATTAATTTTTGCTTTTGCTTGATCTGAGATGAGGATGGCTACCCTTCCTTTTTTGACTTTACCTGAAACATAGTAGATTTCTGATCCAGCCTTCTACTTTTACCGTGGATGTATCAGCCTGCTTCAAGTATGTTCCCTGTAAACAACATATTGTAGATTCTGGCTTTTAATTGAGTCAGCTATTTGCCTCTGCTTTATGGGGGAGTTTACCCCATTCACATTTATAACTAAAATTACTAATTCTATATTTTCTTCCATCTTGTTAACCCCAGATTATGCTTTTTTCTTTCTTTTTTCCTCTACCTCCCTCCCCAGAATTAAACTTATAAGCACTACTTGCCTCATGCAGCCTTCCCTCTTTAGGATTCCTCCCTCTTCTTCAAATTTCTTCCCTTTTTTAAAAAATAAGACCTTTCCCTTTCAATTTCTGTATTTCCTTCTATTTATCCTTCTCCTTCCCTTTTCACTTTTCCCCTCCTACTTTTCAATGAGGTGGGAGAAGTTTCTCTGTAAACTGAATTTGCGTAATATTTTCTCTTTGAGCCACATAAAAGTAACATGAAAATCTCGAAATCAAATATTTGGAAATAGAAACAAAATGTCAACTGCCAACCAGGGCTGAGAGTACTATTTTTTTTGAGGGGGGAATGGACATTCAATGAAATAGGGGAGGGTCAATCATTTCTGATGATAAAAAGGACTGAATTAAACAGAAAATTTGAACTTCAAATACAACACTTAAGAGAAGTATAAAAGATAACAGGAAAACAACAGCAGCAATAAACATATTTAAAGTTTAAACTTTTTATATCTGTATATGAGAAGATGGTAATTGTATGTCTCTAGAATTGTATCTTTATTAGGTCATTTGGAAGGGAAATAGAGAGAAGTTATGAGTATATTGCCTTTGATTTAATGATATAAAAAGTATTAAGATATGGAAAAAAAAGAATTGTATTGGAGAAGAAAAAATATAGGACTCAAGAGAAGCATGAAAAGTTAAAAAAAAAACTCTTGAGAACTGTATTTCTGTTATGGATAT
Source organism: Antechinus flavipes (assembly GCF_016432865.1). Lineage (NCBI taxonomy): Eukaryota > Metazoa > Chordata > Mammalia > Dasyuromorphia > Dasyuridae > Antechinus > Antechinus flavipes. Next base: position 293,579,240 of record NC_067400.1, on the reverse strand, counting down.
ACATAAAGAGTACATATATAATTTGGTTTATTGTTATAATATAAAAAAGGATCTAAAGGTGGAAGGAAAATTGTACCAGAAAAAAAGGAAAAGTGGTGGTACTACATCTCACAAAGAGGCAAAAGGGAAATGATGAGGGAAAAGATCATGGACCCATTTTGATCTTATTGGTATACAGTGTTAAGTGTGGGTCCATGCATAATTTCTGCCTTACTAATTTCCAGTTATCCCAGAAGTTTTTGTCAAATAATGAATTCTTATCCCAAAAGTTAGGATCTTTGGGTTTGTCAAACACTAGATTGCTATAGTTGACTATTCTGTCTTGTGAACCTAACCTATTCCACTGATCAACTAATCTATTTCTTAGCCAATACCAAATGGTTTTGATGACTGCTGCTTTATAATATAGTTTTAGATCAGGTACAGCTAGGCCACCTTCATTTGATATTTTTTTTTCATTAATGCCCTTGAGATTCTTGACCTTTTATTGTTCCATATGAATTTTGTTGTTATTTTTTCTAGATCATTAAAATATTTTCTTGGAAGTCTGATTGGTATAACCCTAAATAAATAGATTAGTTTAGGGAGTATTGTCATTTTTATTATATTGGCTCAGCTCTCTCCAAGAGCACTTAAAATTTTCCAATTATTTAAATCTGACTTCATTTGTGGGGAAAGTTTTTTTTTGTAATTTTGCTCATGTAATTACTGACTTTCCTTTGGTAGGTAGATTCCCAAATGTTTTATGCTGTCAACAGTTATTTTGAATGAAATTTCGCTTTGTACCTCTTGCTATTGGATTTTGTTGATGATGTATAAAAATGATGAGGATTTATGGGGATTTATTTTTTATCCTGCAACTTTGTTAAGGTTATGAATTATTTCTAATAGCTTTTTAGTAGAGTCTCTGGGATTCTCTAGGTATAACATCATATCATCTGCAAAGAACAATAGTTTAGTTTCCTCATTGCCTACTCTCATTCCTTTAATCTCTTTCTCGACTCTTATTGCAAAAGCTAGTGTTTCTAATACGATATTGAATAATAATGGTGATAATGGGCAACCTTGCTTCAATCCAGATCTTACTGGGAAAGGTTCCAATTTTTCCCCAGTGCATATGATGCTTACTGATGGTTTTAAATATATGTGCCTGACTATCTTAAGGAAAAGTCCATCTATTCCTATACTCTCAAGTGTTTTTATTAGGAATGGATGTTGGATTTTATCAAATACTTTTTCTGCATCTATTGAGATGATCATATGGTTTTTGTTAGTTTGGTTTTTGATATAGTCGATTATGCTAATAGTTTTCCTAATGTTGAACCAGCACTGCATTCCTGATATAAATCCTACTTAGTCATAGTATATTATCCTGGGGATGATATTCTGTAATCTTTTTGCTAATATTTTATTTAAGATTTTAGCAACAATATTCATTAGGGATATTGGTCTATAATTTTCTTTCTCTGTTTTCAGCCTACTTGGTTTAAGTATCAGTACCATGTCTGTGTCATAGGAACTCCTTCAATCCCTATTTTTTCAAAATAGTTTATATAGCATTGGAGTTAATTGATCTTTAAATGTTTGATAGAATTCAGATGTAAATCCATCTGGTCCTGGGGATTTTTTCTTAGGGAGTTGATTGATAGTTTGTTCTATTTCTTTTTCTGAGATAGGAGTGTTTAGGATATTTACTTCTTCCTCTGTCAATCTGGGCAAGCTATACTTTTGAAGGTATTCTTCCATTTCATTTAAGTTGTCGAATTTATGGGCATAAAGTTGGGCAAAGTAACTCCTAATTATTGCTCTAATTTCCTCTTCCTTATTGGTGAGTTCTCCCTTTTCATTTTTAAGACTAACAATTTGATTTTCCTCTTTCCTTTTTTAAATCAGATTTACTAAGGGTTTGTCTATTTTGTTGGTTTTTTCATAGAACCAACTCTTAGTTTTATTAATTAATTCAATAGTTTTTTTTTTTCATTTTCAATTTTATTGAACTCTCCTTTTATTTTTAGAATTTTAAGTTTAGTGTTTGAATGGGTATTTTTAATTTGTTCCTTTTCTATCATTTTTAGTTGCAAGGCCAATTCATTGACCTTCTCTTTCTCTATTTTATGCAAGTAGGCCTCTAGAGAAATGAAATTTCCCCTTATTACCACTTTGGCTGCATCCCACACATTTTGGTATGATATCTCATTATTGTCATTTTCTTGGGTGAACTTATTAATTATGTCTATGATTTGCTATTTCACCCAATCATTCTTTAGTATGAGATTATTTAGTTTCCAATTGTTTTTTGGTCTAATTTCCTCTGGCTTTTTGTTGAATGTAATTTTCATTGAATCATGGCCTGAAAAGGATGCATTTACTATTTCTGCCTTACTGCATTTGAGTTTGAGGTTTTTATGTCCTAATATATGGTCAATTTTTGTATAGGTTCCATGAACTACTGAAAAGAAAGTGTACTCCTTTCTATCTCCATTACGTTTTCTCCAGAGATCTATCATATCTAATTTTTCTAGTATTCTATTTACCTCTTTGATTTCTTTCTTATTTATTTTGTGGTTTGATTTATCTAATTCTGAGAGTGCAAGGTTGAGTTCTCCCACTATTATAGTTTTGCTGTCTATCTCTTCTTGCAGCTCTCTTAATTTCTCTTTTAAGAATTTAGATGCAACACCACATGGTGCATATATGTTTAATATTGATATTGCTTCATTATCTATGCTACCCTTTAGCAAGATATAGTGCCCTTCCTTACCTCTTTTAATTAGATCAATTTTTGCTTTTCCTTGATCTAAGATCAGGATGGCTACCCCTGCTTTTTTTACTTCACCTGAAGCATAGTAGATTTTGCTCCAACATTTTACCTTTACTCTGAATGTGTCTCCCCACTTCAGGTGTGTTTCCTGTAAACAACATAATGTAGGATTCTGGCTTTTAATCCATTCTGCTAACCGCTTCCTCCTTATTGGGGAGTTTACCCCATTCACATTTATGGTTAAAATGACCAATTCTGTATTACTTGCCATCTTGTTAACCCCTGTTTATGCTTTTCTCCCTTCTTTCCCCCTTACCCCCCTTCTCAGTATTAAACTTGTGAGCATTACTTGCTTCTCACAGCCCTCCCTTTTTAGTATCCCTCCCCCAACCTTAGAGTTCCATCCCTTATCTTACTCCTTTCCCTCACAGTTTCTGTATTCCCTTCTGCTTAACATATTCCTTCACTTTTCACTTTTCCCTTCTCACTTTTCAATGAGGTGGGAGAAGTTTTGCCATAAATTGAATATGTCTAAATTTTTCTCTTAAAGCCAATTCTGAAGGCAGTAAGAGATACTCACTATATTCATCCTCTGCCATTCTTTCTCTCAGATATAGTAGGTTTCCTTTGCCTCTTCATGAAATGTAGTAACCCCACTTTACTCTTTTTCTGGTACAATGTCCTTTCCACATCTAGTTTCTAGAACAAGGTATATATGTATTCGTTGTACATCTTTATAGCAAAAATATAGTTCCCCAGATTTCTTTTATCTTTTTAGCTTTCTCTTGAGTTCTATATTTGTAGATCAAACTTTTTGTTAAGTTCTGCTTTTTTCATCAAAAATAGGTGAAATTTGCTTATTTCGTTGAATGACCATCTTCTTTCCTGGAAAAAAACATGCTAATTCTGGCTGGGTAAGTTATTTTTGGTTGCATACCGAGTTCCTTAGCCTTTTGGAATACCATATCCCAGGCCCTTCGATATTTTAATGTGGATGCTGTTAGATCCTGGGTAATCCTTTTTGTATCTCTTCTATATTTGAATTAGATTTTTCTAGCTGCTTGCAGTATTTTTTCCTTCATCTGAGGTTTCTGGCATTTGACTACTATATTTCTTGGTGTTTTGATTTAAGGATCCCTTTCAGTAGGTGATCAATGAATTCTTTCAATGTCTAATTTACCCTCTGTGTCTATGACTTCTGGGCAGTTCTCTTTGATAATTTCGTCGAAAATAGTGTCCAGGCTCTTTTTTCATCATATTTTTCCTTTTTTTTTTTTTAATTTTTTATTTAATAATTACATTATATTGACACTCGTTTCTGTTCCGATTTTTTCCCCCTCCCTCCCTCCACCCCCTCCCCTAGATGCAAGCAGTCCTTTATATGTTGGATATGTTGCAGTATATCCTAGATACAATATATGTTTGCAGAACCGAACAGTTCTCTTGTTGCGTAGGGAGAATTGGATTCAGAAGGTATAAATAATCCGGAAGAAAAACAAAAATGCAGATAGTTCACATTCGTTTCCCAGTGTTCTTTCTTTGGGTGTAGCTGCTTTTGTCCGTCATTTATCAATTGAAACTCAGGTCTCTTTGTCAAAGAAATCCACTTCCATCAAAATATGTCCTCATACAATATCGTTGTCGAAGTGTATAATGATCTCCTGGTTCTGCTCATTTCACTTAGCATCAGTTCATGTAAGTCTCAACAGTCCTCTCTGTATTCATCCTGCTGGTCATTTCTTACAGAACAATAATATTCCATAACATTCATATACCACAATTTACCCAGCCATTCTCCAATTGATGGGCATCCATTCATTTTCCAGTTTCTAGCCACTACAAACAGGGCTGCTACAAACATTTTGGCACATACAGGTCCCTTTCCCTTCTTTAGTATTTCTTTGGGATATAAGCCCAATAGAAACACTGCTGGATCAAAGGGTATGCACAATTTGATAATTTTTTGGGCATAATTCCAGATTGCTCTCCAGAATGGTTGGATTCGTTCACAACTCCACCAACAATGCATTAGTGTCCCAGTTTTCCCGCATCCCCTCCAACATTCATCATTATTTTTTCCTGTCATCTTAGCCAATCTGACAGGTGTGTAGTGGTATCTCAGAGTTGTCTTAATTTGCATTTCTCTGATCAATAATGATTTGGAACACTCTTTCATATGAGTGGTAATAGTTTCAATCTCATCCTCTGAAAATTGTCTGTTCATATCCTTTGACCATTTATCAATTGGAGAATGGCTTGATTTCTTATAAATTTGAGTCAGTTCTCTATATATTTTGGAAATGAGGCCTTTATCAGAACCTTTAACTGTGAAAATGTTTTCCCAGTTTGTTGCTTCCCTTCTAATCTTGTTTGCATTAGTTTTATTTGTACAAAAGCTTTTTAATTTGATGTAATCGAAATTTTCTATTCTGTGATCAGTAATGGTCTCTAGTTCATCTTTGGTCACAAATTTCTTTCTCCTCCACAAGTCTGAGAGATAAACTATTCTATGTTCCTCTAATTTATTTATAGTCTCGTTCTTTATGCCTAGGTAATAGACCCATTTTGATCTTATCTTGGTATATGGTGTTAAGTGTGGGTCCATGCCTAATTTCTGCCATACTAATTTCCAATTATCCCAGCAGTTTTTATCAAATAATGAATTCTTTTCCCAGAACTTAGGGGCTTTGGGTTTGTCAAACACTAGATTGCTATAATTGACAATTCTGTCTTGTGAGCCTAGCTTTTTCCACTGATCCACTAGTCTATTTCTTAGCCAATACCAAATGGTTTTGGTGACTGCTGCTTTATAATATAATTTTAGATCAGGTACAGCTAGGCCACCTTCATTTGATTTTTTTTTCATTAATTCCCTTGAGATTCTCGACTTTTTATTGTTCCATATGAATTTTGTTGTTATTTTTTCTAGATCAATAAAATATTTTCTTGGAAGTCTGATTGGTATAGCACTAAATAAATAGATTAATTTAGGGAGTATTGTCATCTTTATTATGTTTGCTCGGCCGATCCAAGAGCACTTAATATTTTTCCAATTATTTAAGTCTGACTTTATTTGTGTGGAGACTTTTTTATAATTTTGCTCATATAATTCCTGACTTTCCTTTGGTAGATAGATTCCCAAATATTTTATGGTATCAATAGTTATTCTGAATGGAATTTCTCTTTGTATCTCTTGCTGTTGGGTTTTGTTGGTGATGTATAAAAATGCTGAGGATTTATGGGGATTTATTTTGTAGCCAGCTACTTTGCTAAAATTATGAATTATTTCCAATAGCTTTTTGGTAGAATCTCTGGGGTTCTCTAGGTATACCATCATATCATCTGCAAAGAGTGATAGTTTGGTTTCCTCATTGCCTACTCTAATTCCTTTTATATCTTTCTCGACTCTTATTGCAGAGGCTAGTGTTTCTAATACGATATTAAATAATAATGGTGATAGTGGGCAACCTTGCTTCACTCCAGATCTTACTGGGAAAGGTTCCAGTTTTTCCCCATTGCATATGATGCTTACTGATGGTTTTAAATATATGCTCCTGACTATTTTAAGGAAAAGTCCATTTATTCCTATGCTCTCAAGTGTTTTTATTAGGAATGGATGTTGGATTTTATCAAATGCTTTTTCTGCATCTATTGAGATGATCATGTGGTTTTTGTTTGTTTGGTTATTGATATAGTCAATTATGCTAATAGTTTTCCTAATATTGAACCAGCCCTGCATTCCTGGTATAAATCCTACTTGGTCATAGTGTATTATCCTGGTGACAATTTTCTGTAATCTTTTTGCTAATATTTTATTTAAGATTTTAGCATCAATATTCATTAGGGAGATTGGTCTATAATTTTCTTTCTCTGTTTTCAGCCTACCTGGTTTAGGTATCAGTACCATATCTGTGTCATAAAAGGAGTTTAGTAGGACTCCTTCAATCCCTATTTTTTCAAATAGTTTATATAACATTGGAGTTAATTGTTCTTTAAATGTTTGGTAGAATTCACATGTAAATCCATCTGGTCCTGGGGATTTTTTCTTAGGGAGTTGATTGATAGTTTGTTCTATTTCTTTTTCTGAGATGGGACTGTTTAGGATATTTACTTCTTCCTCTGTTAGTTTGGGCAAGCTGTATTTTTGGAGGTATTTTTCTATTTCATTTAAGTTGTCGAATTTATTGGCATAAAGTTGGGCAAAGTAACTCCTAATTATTGCTCTAATTTCCTCTTCGTTAGTGGTGAGTTCTCCCTTTTCATTTTTAAGACTAACAATTTGATTTTCCTCTTTCCTTTTTTTAATCAGATTTACTAAGGGTTTGTCTATTTTGTTGGTTTTTTCATAGAACCAACTCTTAGTTTTATTAATCAATTCAATAGTTTTTTTACTTTCAATTTTATTGATCTCACCTTTTACTTTTAGAATTTCAAGTTTAGTGTTTGACTGGGGGTTTTTAATTTGTTCCTTTTCTAGCATTTTTTAATTGCAAACCCAATTCATTGACCTTCTCTTTCTCTATTTTATACAAATAGGCCTCTAGAGATATGAAATTTCCCCTTATTACCGCTTTGGCTGCATCCCATACATTTTGGTATGATGTCTCATTATTATCGTTTTCTTGGGTGAAGTTATTAATTATGTCTATGATTTGCTGTTTCACCCAATCATTCTTTAGTATGAGATTATTTAGTTTCCAATTATTTTTTGGTCTACTTCCCCCTGCTTTTTTGTTGAATGTAATTTTCATTGCATCGTGGTCTGAAAAGGATGCATTTACTATTTCTGCCTTACTACATTTGAGTTTGAGGTTTTTATGTCCTAATATATGGTCAATTTTTGTATAGGTTCCATGAACTGCTGAAAAGAAAGTGTATTCCTTTCTGTCTCCATTACATTTTCTCCAGAGATCTATCATATCTAACTTTTCTAGTATTCTATTTACCTCTTTGACTTCTTTCTTATTTATTTTGTGGTTTGATTTATCTAATTCTGAGAGTGCAAGGTTAAGATCTCCCACTATTATAGTTTTACTGTCTATTTCTTCTTGCAGCTCTCTTAGTTTCTCTTTTAAGAATTTAGATGCTACCCCACTTGGTGCATATATGTTTAATATAGATAGTGCTTCATTATCCATGCTACCCTTTAGCAAGATATAGTGTCCTTCCTTATCTCTTTTAATTAGGTCAATTTTTGCTTTAGCTTGATCTGAGATCAGGATGGCTACCCCTGCTTTTTTGACTTCACCTGAAGCATAGTAGATTTTGCTCCAACCTTTTACCTTTAACCTGCATGTATCTCCCCGCTGCAGGTGTGTTTCCTGTAAACAACATATTGTAGGATTCTGGCTTTTAATCCATTCTGCTAACCGCTTCCTCTTTATGGGGGAGTTTACCCCGTTCATGTTTATGGTTAGAATGACCAATTCTGTATTACTTGCCATCTTGTTAACCCCGGTTTATGCTTTCCTCCCTTCTTTCCCCTTTCCCCCCCTTCCAAGTATTAAGCTTGTGAGCACCCCTTGCTTCTTACAGCACTCCCTTTTTAGTGTCCCTCCCTCTGCCTTAGAGTTCCTCCCCCTATCTTACCCCTTTCCCTCCCAGTTCCCGTATTCCCTTCCGCTTAGCTTATTCCTTCCCTTTCCACTTTTCCCTTCTCACTTTTCAATGAGATGGGAGAAGTTTCACCATAGATTGAATATGTCTTAAGATTTTTCACTTAAAGCCAATTCTGAAGGCAGTAAGATACCCACTATATTCATCCCCCTCCATTCTTTCTCTCAGATATAATAGGTTTCCTATGCCTCTTCATGAGATGTACTACTGCCACTTTACCCTTTTTCTGGTACAATGTCCTTTCCACATCAATTTCTAGAACAAGGTATACATGTATTCTTTATACATCTATATAGTCAAAATATAGTTCCCAAGATTATTCTTTACCTTTTTAGATTTCTCTTGAGTTCTATATTTGTAGATCAAACTTTTTGTTAAGTTCTGGTTTTTTCATCAGAAATAGATGAAATTCGCTTACTTCGTTGAATGTCCATCTTCTTCCCTGGAAAAAGATGCTCATTCTCGCTGGTAAGTTATTTTTGGTTGCATACCAAGTTCCTTAGCCTTTCGGAATATCATATTCCAGGCCCTTCGATCTTTTAATGTGGATGCTGCCAGATCCTGGGTGATCCTTATTGTGGCTCCTTGATACTTGAATTGGGTTTTTCTAGCCACTTGCAATATTTTTTCTTTCATCTGAGGGTTCTGGCATTTGGCCACTATATTCCTTGGTGTTTTGATTTTAGGATCCCTTTCAGTGGGTGATCGATGAATCCTTTCAATGTTTATTTTTTCCTCTGTTCCTATGACTTCTGGGCAGTTCTCTTTGATAATTTCCTGGAAGACAGTGTCCAGGCTCTTTTTTTCATCATGTTTTTCTGGGAGTCCAATGATTCTCAGATTGTCTCTCCTGGATCTGTTTTCCAGGTCTGTTGTCTTCCCCAGAAGTTATTTCACATTTTTCTCCATTGTTTGATTTTTTTGGATTTGCTTGACTGATTCTTCTTGTCTCCTCGAGTCATTCAATTCCACTTGTTCAATTCTGATTTTCAGTGAAGTATTCTCTTCACTCACTTTTTTAAAATCTTTCTCTAATTGTCCAATTGAGTTCTTTTGTTCTGTGGAATTTTTTTCCATTTCGCCAATTTTGTTTTTTAGAGAGCTGTTTTCTGTTTCCAGTTCACTAATCCTATTTTTCAAGGATTTTACTTCTTTATCCACTCTCTCTTTAACTTTCTCCAGGCTCTTTTGCCAAGCCTCCCTCTCCTTTTCCCAAGCCTCACTCTGCTTTCCCCATTTTTCTTCTAGCTCCCTTGTGAGAGCCTTTTTAATCACTTCTATGAGGTTCATCTGTGCTGAGGAACAGACAATCTCCTCCTTTGGGGATTCGCCTGGGGACTGCCTGTTTTTAGTCTCCTCAGAATTTAGAGTCTGCTCTCTATCTGTGTAGAAGCTGTCAAGGGTTAAAGTCCTCTTCAGCTTCTTGCTCATTCTGTCTATTAATCAGAGACAAACTACCAAAGAAAAACAGAAAAAACTGGAGTCTTTCTTTGGGGGGGGGGCTGGGTGTGTTATCGAGCTTCCTCTACAGACTGCAGGGGGCAGCAGTGAGGCACTAGCAGGACTGTGCTGCGCCTGCGCTCTGAGATCCCAAAGCGTGCTGAGTCACTGAGGGGGGGGGAGGGGAGGGGCGGCCAGGTCCTGAGAGACTCCAGCTGTTTGGGGTTGTATTCTTCAGCCCCGGTGTTTTTAGCTTCTCTGCTGGGCTGCTGACTTGCTGCCGGAGGAAAGTATCCAAACCTGTAGCGAAGCTCTCCCCGCAGAGACCCCTACGATCACTCTCCACCCCCTCTCCAGTCTGCTCCTGTGCCCTCACTGCCGCTGCCCGCCGCCTACGCCCGATCTAAAACCGCCCCAGCCCTCCAGTAAAGACAGACCTTTCTTGGCGGATCTCAAGGATGGCTTCTCTTGGTAACTATTTGTGGGTTTTTTTCAGTCAAGCATTGATTCAGAGGCTTGTAATGAAATGGATAGTGAGAGAAAGCGTGGAGCTTATGCAGCTGTGAGCCTCCTCTCCGCCATCTTAACCGGAAGTCCCATCATATTTTTCCAATAATTCTTAGATTCTTAGATTGTCTCTCCTGGATCTATTTTCCAGGTCTGTTGTTTTCCCAAGAAGGTATTTCACATTTTTCTCCATTGTTTGATTTTTTTTTTTTTTTTTTTTTTGGTTTTGCTTAACTGATTGTTGATTGATGGGCATCCATTCATTTCCCATCTTCTAGCCACTAAAAACAGGGCTGCCACAAACATTTTTGCACACACAGGTCCCTTTCCCTTCTTTAGTATCTCTTTGGGATATAAGCCCGGTAGAAACACTGCTGGATCAAAGGGTAAGCACAGTTTGATAACTTTTTCAGCATAGTTCCAAATTGCTCTCCAGAATGGCTGGATGTGTTCACAATTCCAACAACAATGTATCAGTGTCCCTGTTTTCCCACATCCCCTCCAACATTCCGCATTATCTTTCCTTGTCATTCTAGACAATCTGACAGGTGTGTAGTGGTATCTCAGAGTTGTCTTAATTTGCATTCCTCTGATTAATAATGATTTGGAGTATATTTTCATATGCTTAGAAATAGTTTTAATTTCTTTGTCTGAGAATTTTCTGTTCATATCTTTTGACCATTTATCAATTGAAGAATGGCTTGATTTCTTTAAAATTGGAGTCAATTCTCTATATATTTTGGAAATGAGCCCTTTATCAGAAGCTTTGACTGTAAAAAACGTTTTCCCAGTTTATTGTTTTCCATCTAATCTTGTCTGCATTAGTTTTGTTTGTACAAAAACTTTTTAATTTGATATAATCAAAATTTTCTATTTTGTGGTCAATGGTGATTTCTAGTTCTTCTTTGTTCATAAATTCCTTCCTTCTTCACAGGTCTGAGAGGTAAACTATCCTATGCTCTTCCAATTTATTTTTAATCTCATTCTTTATGCCTAGGTCATGAACCCATTTTGACCTTATCTTGATGTACTGTGGTAAGTGTAGATCAATGCCTAATTTCTGCCATACTAATTTCCAATTTTCCCAGCAATTTTTATCAAATAATGCGTTCTTATCCCCAAAACTTGGATATTTGGGTTTTTCAAACACTATATTATTAAAGTTATTGGCTGTTTTGTCCTTTGAACCTAACCTATTCCATTGATCAAATTGAATAGTCTGTTTCTTAGGCAATAACAAATGGTTTTGGTAACTGCTGCTTTATAATATAATTTTAGATCTGGTACAGCTAGGCCACATTAATTCAATTTTTTTTCATTAATTCCCTTAAAATTATTGACCTTTTGTTTTTCCATATGAATTTTGTTGTTATTTTTCTTAGGTCATCAAAATAGTTTTTTGGGAGTCTGATTGGTGTAGCTCTAAATAAATAGATTAGTTTAGGTAGTACTGTCATCTTTATTATATTTGCTCACCCAATCCAAGAGCATTTAATATTTTTCCAGTTGTTTAGATCAGACTTAATTTTTGTGGAACATGTTTTGTAATTTTGCTCATAAAGTTTCGGATTTTTCCTGGCAGAGAGATTCCTAAATATTTTATACTATCAATAGTTACTTTAAATAGAATTTCTCTTTGTAACTCTAACTGTTGGGTTTTGTTAGTGATATATAAGTATGCTGATGACTTATGTGGATTTATTTTGTATCCTGCCACTTTGCTAAATGTGTGGATTGTTTCTAATAACTTTTTAGTAGCATCTCTGGGGTTCTCTAAGTATACCATCATATCATCAGCAAAGAGTGACAATTTGGTTTCCTCATTGCTTATTCTTATTCCTTTAATCTCTTTCGGAACTCTTATTGCCAAAGCTAGCATTTCTAATACACTATTAAATAGTAATGGTGATTAGTTAGCAACCTTGTTTCACTCCTGATCTTACTGGGAATGGTTATAGTTTGTCCCGATTACATATGACGCATACTGCCAGTTTTATTTTTTTTTCCTTTTTTTTTTCAATAACTTTTTATTGATAGAACGCATGCCATAGTAATTTTTTACAGCATTATCCCTTGCATTCACTTCTGTTCCGATTTTTCCCCTCCCTCCCTCCACCCTTTCCCCCAGATGGCAAGCAGTCCTTTACATGTTGAATGGGTTGCAGTATATCCTAGATACAATATATGTGTGCAGAACCGAACAGTTTTCTTATTGCACAGGGAGAATTGAATTCAGAAGGTAAAAATGACCTGGGAAGAAAAACAAAAATGCAAACAGTTTACATTTATTTCCCGGTGTTCTTTCTTTGGGTGTAGCTGCTTCTGTCCATCTTTGATCAATTGAAACTGAATTAGCTCTCTTTATCAAAGAGATCCACTTCCATCAGAATAAATCCTCAAACAGTATCATTGTTGAGATATATAATGATCTCCTGGTTCTGTTCATTTCACTCAGCATCAGTTCATGTAAGTCTCGCCAGTCCTCTCTGTATTCATCCTGCTGGTCATTCCTTACAGAACAATAATATTCCATAACATTCATATACCACAATTTACTCAATCATTTTCCAATTGATGGACATCCTTTCATTTTCCAGCTTCTAGCCACTATAAACAGGGCTGCCACAAACATTTTGGCACATACAGGTCCCTTTCCTTTATTTAGTATCTCTTTGGGGTATAAGCCCAGTAGAAACACTGCTGGATCAAAGGGTATGCACAGTTTGATAACTTTTTGAGCATAGTTCCAAACTGCTCTCCAGAATGGCTGGATGTGTTCACAATTCCACCAACAATGTATCAGTGTCCCTGTTTTCCCACATCCCCTCCAACATTCCCCATTATCTTTCCCTGTTATTCTAGCCAATCTGACAGGTGTGTAGTGGTATCTCAGAGTTGTCTTAATTTGCATTTCTCTGATTAATAATGATTTGGAGCATATTTTCATATGTCTATAAATACTTTCAATTTCTTCATCTGAGAATTTTCTGTTCATATCCTTTGACCATTTATCAATTGGAGAATGGTTTGATTTCTTATAGATTAGAGTCAATTCTCTATTTTGGTAATGAGGCCTTTATCAGAACCTTTGATTGTAAAAATGTTTTCCCAGTTTATTGTTTCCCTTCTAATTTTGTTTGCATTTGTTTTGTTTGTACAAAAACTTTTCAATTTGATATAATCAAAATTTTCTATGTTGTGGTCAATAGTGATCTCTAGTTCTTCTTTGGTCATAAATTCCTCCCTCTTCCACAGGTATGTGAGGTAAACTATCCTATGTTCTTCCAATTTATTTATCATCTCATTCTTTATGCCTAGGTCATGAACCCATTTTGACCTTATCTTGGTGTACGGTGTTAAGTGTGGGTCAATGCCTAGTTTCTGCCATACTGATTTCCAATTTTCCCAGCAATTTTTGTCAAATAATGCATTCTTATCCCAGAAACTGGTGTCTTTGGGTTTGTCAAACACTATATTATTAAAGTTATTGGCTGTTTTGTCCTTTGAACTTAACCTATTCCATTGATCAACTAATCTATTTCTTAGCCAATACCAGATGGTTTTAGTAACTGCTGCTTTATAATATAATTTTAGATCTGGTACAGCTAGGCTACCTTCATTTGATTTTTTTTTTCATGAATTCCCTTGAAATTCTTGACCTTTTGTTTTTCCATATGAACTTTGTTGTTATTTTTTCTAATTCATCAAAGTAGTTTTTTGGGAGTCTGATTGGTATAGCGCTAAATAAGTAGATTAATTTAGGTAGTATTGTCATCTTTATTATATTTGCTTGCCCAATCCAAGAGCATTTAATATTTTTCCAGTTGGTTAGATCAGACTTAATTTGTGTGTAAAGTGTTTTGTAGTTTTGCTGATAAAGTTTCTGATTTTCCCTTGGCAGATAGATTCCTAAATATTTTATACAATCAGTAGTTACTTTAAATTTTAGATTTTTATTTCTGGCTTCATTTTTTCTATTGTTTTGCCACTTTCAACTGGTTTCTCTTTTACTTTCTCTCATTAGACTTTAAAATACTCTTGAATCAATTCATAAAGCTCTTATTAGGGATTTTTTATTCCTGGTTAATTATATATATATATATATATATATATATATTTAAATCTGGTGTCCAGAAAATCCAAATTGTGTTCTCAGATACCATTCTGAATGATTTTGGGGGCAGCTAGATGGCTTTGTGGATAGAGTACTATCACTAAAGTCAAATCCAGCCTCAGACACAATGCTTATTAGCTGTGTAATGATGGGCAGGTCATTTAAAACACCAATAATTTTGAACTAATGAACAATGAAATGATCAGAACCAGAAAAAAATAATTCCTATAATAACAAAATACTGTAAAACCAATTAACTATGAATATGTGTGTATGTATATATGCATGTATATGTATGTGTGTATAAATATAAATAGATTTGGTACCTACCCAATGTACACACAAACACACACACACACACACACACATACACACACACAAAAACACACACTATGATGGAATATATTTGGTTTGACTATGCACATTTGTTCCAAGAGTTCAGGGCAGCAGAAGATGGAACCTGGATGATGGTTGGGAGGGATTTGATACTTTTAAGTTCACCCAACTTCTATCAATATCAAACTTTCATTTCTTTAAGTTACACTTTTTATATGTATACATATCACATGTTTCTAAACATAGCAATGGCAGAGTATTAACAGTTCCCTATGAAATGATATTTGAAAATTATTTCCCAAAGTTTACCTTCAGAAACTGTAAATGTGAGGTAGTTTATTACACTAGGAAGACTAGATGAAGTATGGATAAATATAAGTTGCAAATCGATATTCTGCCTCTTATTCATTGTGCAAGGTAGGGGAAAATAGTGAGATTTTCTGAATTTTAGTTTAATATTTTTATCACCAGATTGAGGAAACTCCTTCCATCATTCTGATATTAATTCTACAATATATTACTTAGACATTTTCCGGGAGGTACAAAGAAGCTAAATGGCTTATCTAGATTTCTACTGTCAATTGGTAATACAAATGAACATAAATTCAGGAGTTTTTAACTTAGAAGCAAGCTTTCTAACTAATTTGTCATATTTTTGGATAAAAGTTAAGAAAGTAACTTTCTCATAATAGTGTTGTTTGAGTCATAGAATTCTGCAGGATTAGATTTGCACAAACCCTTGAGATTATTTAATCCAACTTCATTTTATCTATAAGAAAATTTGGATGAAGGAAAGTTGACAGGCTAAAATTTGAACTCATGGCTTCCACATCCAGTGTTCTAAGTACCATACAATTCAAATAGCTTCTGAATATGGAAGTGCTTTTTAAAATAAATAAGATTAAGAATGTTTCTGTCATAAAATAAATTCATCCAAGATACATTTAGTTTTACTCTGAATATTCTGATATGATCAAAGGAACTGGGAAAGGAACTGAAAAGACAACACTATTATATTCCTTTTATTTTTCATGTACAAGATGAATAATCTTGACAATATTGGTTCTCTAGAAGACATCAAAGAAGTAATGTAGAAAGAAACTTCCCCACAAAATGGGAAAATGTTTTCAGGATGCAAACTGATAGAGTGGAATATATGTTAGACTGGGAATCAGAGGAACTGAGTACAAATAAGACCTTTAGCCACTTGATTCCTATGTTACGATTTTGCTATCAGTTGCACAAGAAATGAGTAGCAAAATTTCTATAGAATTTAGATTTGCTTATATTAATCCATTCATTCTATTATATTAAACTGTCATATTTTCCCTACTCTACATGTTTAAGCTCTCTGAAACTCAAATTTTCTATTTATAAAATGAGGCACTCAAAGTATATATTTTCCCTTGGCTCTAGAGTTATGACACTAATATCTCTCATATATAAAATGAATAGGTTTGACTTGATGACTTCTACAATTCCTTCCAGCAGTCTAATCTATGCCATGATTTTCATTGAACTGATTGTAAGGAAATATGTGATGTCTTCAGATATCTCATGCAAGAATTGTACTACACACACACACACACACACACACACACGCACACGCACACACACACATATATATACACATGTTCTTTCCTAAACATATTACTTCTTTACCATCATACCATCATGCAGGTAATTTTAAATTGGCAAGCCTATGAGTGTCAGATCTAGTCTGTCTGGCCTTTTTAAAGCTCCATTAAATTATGATCTTACCCTTTAACCTCAGGCTTTGTAATGGAGTGCAACACCCTCATCAGAAAGTAAAGGAAGATGTGGTTCTTGTGTATTTGACTAGAATATTTCCTAGTTAATTCACCTCATTTTTACTGATTTATATAATCCATCAACTCTTTGAATTCATGTTTAAAGACAGAGACAGGAGGCACCTTCAAAGAACCGGGCTGAAAAAAACTGACACAATTTAACAATCTAAGAAGAGTTTTGCTAGATTGGTCTGAAATTACTTTTCCTCTTTGAGCCTCAGATAATTTTTCTAGTTATTTTTCTATCTTGGCTCTTGATGCTTGTCTACTATACCTTTATATAATGAATCAAAAAATCTATAAACAGTTGTTTCTCACCAATTTTGAGGTGTATAACATATGATGGCAAAATAAGCAGTTGTTTTTTATCACTTCTTGATCTGATGAATTTCCCCCAAAAAATTGAAATCATAAAGCTTCTCTCAAAAACAATGGCTTGTTGGGGCCCAACAAACCATTGTAATGAACCAAGCTACATATTAGATATTCCTTTTCTTATTGTATTGGACATAATGTTATTTCTCTTTATGTCAGAAAATTGCAGGTGAGAACTTAGGAAAATAAAGCTGAGCATATATGACAGATTATAAATGGAAAAGCTAAAGCCACAGGTTTTAAACCAGGAGTTCCTGATTTGGAATCTGGGGCTCATGAATGTATGCCTACACATATATACATACAAATGTACATAAATTTCAACATAATAGGTTTCTTTTGTTAGCCTATTTTATTTTATATTTCTATAAACATAAGGAGAAGTTTCATTACTACCATTGATACAAAAGCATGAAGAACCCCTATTCTAGAGACATTAAAATGGATAATAATCTTGAAAACTAGGTATCTGTGGAGGTCTGATTTTGGAGACAAATTGCAAATCATTAATGTGTTCCTTATTATCTATGCAATTTGGGACAAGCCATTTAAATGGGTCAACTATTGGGTGTCATGTCATCATTGGAAACATGAGGGAGATACATTTTTTTCATAGCTTTTTATGTCTCTTTCTCTTTTTTTAATTTCTCACACATTTATTTTGTTTGTTTTTTAATTAACAATTTTTTATTTATAAAACATGTGCATAGGTAATTTTTCCACATTGACCCTTGCAAATCTTTCTGTACCAAATTATCCCCTCCTTTCCCACACCCCCTCACCTGGACAATAGGTAGTCCAATTCATGTTAAATATGTTAAAGTATATGTTAAATCCAATACATGTATACATATTTATACAGCTAACTTACTGCACAAGAAAAATATGATCAAGTAGGAAAAAAAACTGAGAAATAAAACAAAATGCAAGCAAACAACAATAGAAAGAGTGAAAATTTTGTGTTGTGATCCACACACAGTTCCCATAGTGATCTCTTTAGATGCTGATAACTCTCTTCATCACAAGATTATTGGAACTGATCTGAATCATCTCATTTTTGGAAAGAGCCATGTCCATCAGAATTGATCTTTGTATAATCTTGTTGTTAAAATATATAATGATTTCCTGGTTCTGTTCATTTCACTTAGCATAAGTTCATGTAAGTCTCTAAAACCATCCTGGTGATTATTTTTATAGGACAATAATATAATATCATGTAGTGTTCTCTTCTTTTGTATAATATATGATGGTTCTCTGTGGGAGCAAGTTTCTTAAGGACATTTTCTGGAGGCAGTCTTAGTTTCAGTTCAGATCAATAATCACTTCAAATGCAGCCAGGTGTTAAATTAGTTCTTTATTGTTTCTTCCAAAATAGCCCAGTTAGCTTTCTTTGGTTCCGAGAGCTCTTGTTGCTAGCTTCAGCCTCTCTCTGAATCTTGGTTCTTCCCGACTGCAGATTCTCAATCTCCCAAACTGAACTCTCACTCTGTCAGTCTTCGGAAGCGAAGTCTTATCTCCGACTTGTGGCTTCTTTTGAACTGACTCTCTTCCACTCTGAATCTTTTCAGCTGACCCTGCTGACTGAGCTCAGCTGTTTTTATGCTCTCTCAAAGGTTGACTCCTCCTCTGAGAGTGAGATTATGGGAGATGTGAATTCACAAAGTTACAAAGTCAACTTTGTGAATCTCCCATAATTGTGAACTCCAATGAGTACTTAAATACATTAGTGAGTTAGAGAATTTGTTAAGTACCACACTAAAATAGGCAACTGACATCACTTTGTAAGGATTCTAACATTATAACATTCATATTGGAGAAATTCTTCAATTGACGGACATCTCATTTTCCAGTTTCTTCTGACTACAAAAGGGTTGTCACAGACATTTTTGCACATGTGGATCTCTTTACCTCCTTAAGAGCTCCTTAGGATATAGGCCCAATAAAAATATTGCAGGATCACAAGGTATACAATGCTTGATAATTTTTTGACCATAGGTCCAAAATGCTCTCCAGAATGGATACATCCATTAATAGTGCCATCAACAATGTATCAGTGTCCCAATTTTCCCACATCTCTTCCAACAATTGTCTTTATTTTTTCCTGTCATTTAAGACAATCTGAGAGGTATTTAGTGTTATCACAGAGTTATCTTAATTTGCATTTCTCTGATCAATAGTAATTTAGAGCATTTTTTCTTATGACTAGGAATGGTGTCAATTTCTTCATCTGAAAATTATCTGTTCATATCCTTTGACCATTTTTTTTTTTGGCAATTGATGTTAAGTGACTTTCCCAGGGTCACACAACCAGGAAACCTTAAGTTTGACCATGAAAAGGATTCATTTTAGAAATGAAACCTTTATCAGAACCCTTAAATATAAAAATATTTTCCTAATGTATTTTATTTGCATTAGTTTTGTTTGTACAAAAACTTTTTAGCTTAATATAATCAAAATTATCTATTTCCTGCTCAGTTATGAGTTCTAGTTCTTCTTTGGTCACAACTTTCTTCCTTTTCCACAGATCTAATAGGCAAACTTCCCTATGTTCTTTTAATTTGCTTATATTATCACTCTTTATGTCTAAATCATGGACCTATTTTAATCTTATTTTGGTATGTAGTTTTAGATGTGGGTCAATTTCTAGTTGTTGCCATATTAATTTCTAATTTTCCCAGCAATTTTTGTCAAATACTGAGCTCTTATCCAAAAAGCTGGGATCTTTGGGTTTCTCAAACACTAGATTATTATAGTTGTTCACAATTTTGTCCTGTGAATCTAACCTATTCCAATAATCAGCTACTTTGTTTCTTAGCCAGTACCAAATGGAATTTATTTTAATTCTGGCACAGCTAGGCCACCTTTGTTGGCATTTTTTTCATTAATTCCTTTGAACTTGTTGTCTTTTTGTTCTTCTAGATGAATTTTGTAATTATTGTTCTAGGTCTGTAAAATAATTTCTTGGGAGTTTAGTATATCACTAAATAAGTAGATTGATTTAGGTAATACTGTCATTTTTATTATATTTGCTCAATCTATCCAAGAACGTTTGATATTTTTCCAGTTGTTTAGACCTGACTTTATTTGTGTGGAAAATATTTTTTGTTGTGTTCATATAGTTTATATAGCTCTCTTTCTGTATAGAAGCTCTCTATTGTTAGAGCTTGCTTTAATTTTTTTGCTCATCTTATCAAAGAAGAATCAAAGAAAACAAACTCACAAAAACAAACAAACAAACAAATGCAGTCTGCTTTTTTTTTCATTTCTTTTTTCTTTTCTTTTCTTTTTTTTTTTTTTTTTTTTTTTTTTTTTTTTTTTTTTTTTATGGGGTGTGGACTGGATGGTATTACCAAGCTTCCTTTACAGACTGCTGGGAGCAGCAGTGAGTCACTAGCATAACAGCAATGGCTGCACTGCATCTGCGCTCTGAGATTCTGAGAGTGTGTTGAGTCACTCTGGGTAGGTGTGGCCATGTCCTGAGAGACCTTACCTTTTCAGGGTTTGTAGTCTTTACCCTCTGTGTTTATAGCTTCTCTGCTGACCTACTGGCTTGCTGCTAGGGCAAAGTGGCCACACTGTGGTAAAGTTCTCCTGCAGAAATGGCTGAGATCACGTTGCAGCCCACTCAGATCTGCTCAGTGTGAGCTGCCTTTCATACTCTCACTGCCTCTGTGCTCCCACTGCCTGCCTTCAGTCTGTGCCTGATCTAACCATCTCTACCCAGAAGCAAAAACAGATCTTTTCTGGTGAATTTCAAGGATATCTTCTGTTGGTAATTATCTGTGGATTTTTTTTAGTCAAGCATTAATTCCAAGGCCATGTCATGACAAAAATATTCTGAGAGCAAAATTGAGCTTAGATGGATGTGTGTGTCCTCTTCACCATCTTGGCCAGAGGTCCTCTATTATCACTATTATTATTCAGTATTGTATTGGCAAAGTTAGATTTAGCAATAAGAGAAGAAAAAGAATAAAGGAATTAGAGTAGGTAATGAGGAAACTTTGCATATGGTGTGATAGTATACTTAGAGAATATAGAGAATCAACTAAAAAAAATCCTAGAAAAAATTCAAAATTTTAGCATAGCTGCAGATACAAAATAAATACACATATATCATAAGCATTTTTATATATTACCAACAATGTCCAGCAGCAGGAGATATAAAGGGAAATTCTATTTTAAATAATTGTAGATAATATAAACTATTTGGGAGTCTACCTACCAAAGCAAAGTCAGGAATTATAGGAACATAATTATAAGACACTTTTTTTATGCAAATAAAGTGAGATCCAATGAATTGGAGATATATCAAATGCTCATTATTAGGCCAAACTAATATAATAAAAATGACAAAAGTATCTAAATTATTCTATTTATTTTGTAGCATACAAGATTATTTTACAGAGCTAGAAAAAAAATAAAGTTCATCTGGTTGAATAAAAGAAAAAAATCAAGGGAATTAATAAAAAATGCAATTTAAGGTAGCCTTCCTATTCCAAAATTAAAACTATATTATAAAGCAGTGATTATCAAAATCATTTAGTTCTGGCAAAGAAATAGTGTAGTCCATCATTGGAATAGATTATGTTCACAAGACACAATAGTCAATGACTCTAGTAACCTAATGATGATAAACCTAAAGACCCCAGGTTCTGGGATAAGAACTTACTATCTGACAAAAGTTTCTGTGAAAATTTGAAATTAATATGGTGGAAATTAGGCATTGACCCACACTTGTCACCTAAAATAAGGTTGAAATGAGTTGACAATTGAAAATAAATAGTAATATTATAAGTAAATTAGAAGAACAGAAAATAGTTTACCTCTCAGATCTATAGAGAAGGAAGGGATTTGTGGTAAAGAATAAGTAGACTACATTATGAAATGCAAAATAAATAATTTTGATTACATTAACTTGAAAAGGTTTTGTACAAACAAAATCAATGCAGAAAAGATTAGAAGGGAAATAGAAAACAGGAAAATTTTTACATTGAAGGATTCTAACAAAGGCCTCATTTCTAAAATATATAAAGAATTGATGCTAATGTATAAGAATTCAAATTAACAAAAACCATATGATTACCTCAATAGATGCAGAAAAAGTATTTGATATAATCCAATATCCATTTCTATTAAAAACACTTGAGAGTATAGGAATAAATGAACTTTCCCTTAAAATAATCAGTAGCATTTATTTAAAACCATCAGTAAGCATCATATGTAATGGAAATTAACTGCAACCATTCCCAATAAGATCAGGGATGAAACAAGGTTGCCCACTACCGCCATGGCTATTCAATATTGTATTAGAAATGCTAGCTTTGGCAATAAGAGCTGAGAAAGAGATGAAAGGAATTAGAGTAGGTAATGAGGAAACCAAACAATCCCTGTTTGCTGATGATATAATGGTACAGTTAGAGAACTGTTATGAGTTCAAATGTTGGAGTTCTTGTTCTTCTCAAAACACAGCCGGTTTAGCTTAGAGCCCTCCGGATGTCTCCAAATCCAAAGGTTCTGTCCTTCAGCCTTTGCCTCTGCTTTCTTCAGCCTCTGACCAACACAGAGATGGAATGAATCTCTTGTCTCCTTCACTTGGGACTCAGCTAGCTTTCTGGTGAATCTTTCAGACAGCTGGGTCTCAGTGGGGGGCGTGCAGGAGCCCAGCCACCAGCTACAGTGGTGTGAGATGAAGATGAATCTGTTGTCCACTGAACTCTCCACTTGTAGCTTTATCCTCTGAAAACTCTTCGTCTGCCACCAGCCAGCCAAGTGGAATATATTCTCTCTTGCCTCACCTCGGAAAGAGGGCTTCTGGCATAATTCCGCTGAAATCCATCAAAGTGCTCTCTGCACCAGAGTCACTCCTCTCGAGTCCAGCTGAACTCTCTTCTGTGACCAGCCAGCCAAGAGGAAAAATGTATTCTCAAATAGCTCTCTCTCCTTATATGTGAATCTTCTGAGAGAATGGGATTATGGGTTTTCTCCCATAGTGCTCTCTGGCCCAAAGAGCTTTAAGGGAGGTGTGAACTCCCTTGAAGTTAGAAAGTTTACTTTGTGAAGCTGGCATACTTGTGAACTCCAATGAGTAAAGGTGTGAACACAAGCCTTGTATTAATTAGTTCTACTTAGTACCTTGTTTCAGGTTCTGGCCAAAATCTTCTTGTAAGATTAGATCAACTCTAATTAGTTAGCAGTTAGTAAGGATTCCAACAGAGAACCACAGAGATTCTATTAAAAAGCTATTAGAAATAATCTATATCTTTAGCAAAGTTGCAGGATACAAAATAAATCCACATAAGTCATCAGCATTCTTACATATCACTAACAAAATCCAACAGTTAAAGTTACAAAGAGAAATTCCATTTAAAGTAACTACTGACAGTATAAATTTTTTTAGGAATCTATCTGCCAAGGGAAAATCAGAAACTTTATGAGCAAAACTACAAAACTCTTTCCACACAAATAAATTCAGACCTAAGCAATTCAAAATTTTAAATTCTCTTGGATTGGGCTAGCAAATATAATAAAGATGACAATACTACCTAAACTAATCTATTTATTTAGCACTATACCAATCAGACTCCCAAAAAACTATTTAAGACCTAGAAAAACTAACAACAAAGTTCATATGGAAAAACAAAAAGCCAAGAATTTCAAGGGAATTAATGAAAAATTCAAATGATGGTGGCCTAGCTGTACCAGATCTAAAATTATATTATAAAGCAGCAGTTACCAAAACCATTTGCTATTGCCTAAGAAACAGACTAGTCGATCAATGGAATAGGTTAGGTTCAATGGACAATACAGCCAATAACTTTAATAATCTAGTGTTTGACAAACCCAAAGACCCTAGCTTTTGGGATAAGAACTCACTGTTTGACAAAAAATTCTGGGAAAATTGAAAATTAGTATGGCAGAAACTAGGCATTGACCCACACTTAACACCATACATCAAGATAAGGTCAAAATGGGTTCATGACCTAGACATAAAAAATGAGATTATAATTAAAAGAGATAAGGAAGGGCACTATATCTTGCTAAAGGGTAGCATGGATAATGAAGCACTATCTATATTAAACATATATGCACCAAGTGGTTTAGCATCTAAATTCTTAAAAGAGAAATTAAGAGAGCTGCAAGAAGAAATAGACAGCAAAACTATAATACTGGGAGATCTCAACTTTGCACTCTCAGAATTAGATAAATCAAACCACAAAATAAATAAGAAAGAAGTCAAAGAGGTAAATAGAATAATAGAAAAAAATAGATATGATAGATCTCTGGAGAAAATCTAATGGAGACAGAAAGGAGTACATTCTCTTTTCAGCAGTTCATGGAACCTATACGAAAATTGATAATAATGAGACATCATACCAAAATGTATGGGATACGGCCAAAGCAGTAATAAGGGGAAATTTCATATCTCTAGAGGCCTATTTGTATAAAATAGAGAAGGAGAAGGTCAATGAATTGGGCTTGCAACTAAAAATGCTAGAAAGGAACAAATTAAAAACCCCCAGTCAAACACTAAACTTGAAATTCTAAAAATAAAAGGGGAGATCAATAAAATTGAAAGTAAAAAAAAAAAACTATTGAATTAATTAATAAAACTAAGAGTGGTTCTATGAAAAAACCAACAAAATAGACAAACCCTTAGTAAATCTGATTAAAAAAGGAAAGAAGAAAATCAAATTGTTAGTCTTTAAAATGAAAAGGGAGAACTCACCACTAATGAAAAAGAAATTAGAGCAATAATTAGGAGTTACTTTGCCCAACTTTATGCCAATAAATTCGACAACTTAAATGAAATAGGCGAATATCTCCAAAAATATAGCTTGCCCAAACTAATAGAAGAAGAAGTAAATATCCTAAACAGTCCCATCTCAGAAAAAGAAATAGAACAAGTAGCAGGATACAAAATAAATCCCCATAAATCCTAAGCATTTTTATACATCACCAACAAAATCCAACAGCAAGATATACAAAGAGAAATTCCATTCAAAATAACTGTTGATAGCATAAAATATTTGGGAATCTATCTACCAAAGAAAAGTCAGGAATTATATGAGCAAAATTACAAAAAAGTTTCCACACAAATAAAGTCAGACTTAAATAATTGGAAAAATATTAAGTGCTCTTGGAAAGGCCAAGCGAATATAATAAAGATGACAATACTCCCTAAACTAATCTATTTATTTAGTGCTATACCAATCAGACTTCCAAGAAAATATTTTAATGATCTAGAAAAAAATAACAACAAAATTCATATGGAATAATAAAAAGTCGAGAATCTCAAGGGAATTAATGAAAAAAAAAATCAAATGAACGTGGCTTAGCTGTACCTGATCTAAAATTATATTATAAAGCAGCAGTCACCAAAACCATTTGGTATTGGCTAAGAAATAGATTAGTTGTTCAGTGGAAAAGGTTAGGTTCACAAGACAGAATAGTCAACTATAGCAATCTACTGTTTGACAAACCCAAAGATCCTAACTTTTGGGATAAGAATTCATTATTTGATAAAAATTGCAGGGATAACTGGAAATTAGTATGGCAGAAATTAGGGATGGACCCACACTTAACACCACATACCAAGATAAGATCAAAATGGGTCGATGACCTAGGCATAAAGAATGAGATTATAAATAAATTAGAGGAACATAGGATAGTTTATCTCTCAGAATTGTGGAGGATAAAGAAATTTGTGACCAAAGATGAACTAGAGACCATTACTGATCACAAAATAGAAAATTTTGATTACATCAAATTAAAAAGCCTTTGTACAAACAAAACTAATGCAACCAAGATTAGAAGGGAAGCAACAAATTGGGAAAATATCTTCACAGTTAAAGGTTCTGATAAAGGCCTCATTTCCAAAATATATAGAGAAATGACTCAAATGTGTAAGAAATCAAGCCATTCTCCAATTGATAAATGGTCAAAGGATATGAACAGACAATTTTCAGATGATGAAATTAAAACTATCACCACTCATATGAAAGAGTGTTGCAAATCATTATTGATCAGAGAAATGCAAATTAAAACAACACTGAGATACCACTACTCACCTGTCAGATTGGCTAAGATGACAGGAAAAAATAATGATGAATGTTGGAGGGGATGCGGGAAAACGGGGACACTGATGGAGTTGTGAACGAATCCAACCATTCTGGAGAGCAATCTGGAATTATGCCCAAAAAGTTATCAAACTGTGCATACTCTTTGATCCAGCAGTGCTACTACTGGGCTTATACCCCAAAGAGATACTAAAGAAGGGAAAGGGAGCTGTATGTGCCAAAATGTTTATGGCAGCCCTGTTTGTAGTGGCTAGAAACTGGAAATTGAATGGATGCCCATCAATTGGAAAATGGCTGGATAAATTGTGGTATATGAATGTTTATGGAATATTTTTGTTCTGTAAGAAATGACCAGCAGGATGAATACAGAGAGGCTTGGAGAGACTTACATGAGTCTCTGACTCACATGAGTGAAATACCAGAACCAGGAGATCATTATATACTTCGACAATGATATTGTATGAGGATGTATTCTGATGAAAGTGGATTTCTTTGACAAAGAGACCTAACTGAGTTTCAATTGATAAATGATGGACAGAAGCAGCTACACCCAAAGAAAGAACACTGGGAAACAAATGTGAACTATTTGTATTTTTGTTTTTCTTCCCGGGTTATTTTTACCTTCTGAATCCAATTCTCCATGTGCAACAAGAGAACTGTTTGGTTCTGCAAACATATATTGTATCTGGGATATACTGCAACATATCTAACATATATAGGACTGCTTGCCATCTAGGGGAGGGGGTGGAGGGAGGGATGGGAAAAATTGGAAGAGAAGTGAGTGCAAGGGATAATGTTGTAAAAAAAAATTACCCTGGCATGGATTCTGTCAATATAAAGTTATTATAAAATAAAATAAAATAAAATAAAAATAATTTCACCCAAGAAAATGACAATAATGAGACATCATACCAAAATGTGTGGGATGCAGCCAAAGTGGTAATAATGGAAAATTTTATATCTCTAGAGGCCTACTTCCATAAAATAGAGAAAGAGAAGATCAATGAATTGGGCTTGCAACTTAAAAAGCTAGAAAAGGAGCAAATTAAAAATGCCCAGTCAAACACTAAATTTGAATTCTAAAAATAAAAGGAGACATTAATAAAATTGAAAGTTAAAAAAATCTATTGAATTAATAAATAAAACTAAGAGTTGGTCCTATGAAAAACTAACAAAACAGATAAATGCTTAATAAATTTGATTAGAAAAAAGAAAAAGGAAAATCAAATTTTTAGTCTTAAAAATGAAAAAGGAGAACTTGCCACAAATGAAGAGGAAATTAGAGTAATAATTAGGAGTTACTTTGCCCAATTTCATGCCAATAAATTCGGTAACTTGAGTGAAATTATGAATCTTCAACAATATAGCTTGCCCAGATTAAGAGAGGAAGAATAAATTGGTTAAACAATCCCATCTTAGACAAAGAAATAGAACAAGCTATTAATCAACTTCCTAAGAAAAAATCCCCAGGACCAAATGGATTTTTACATGTGAATTCTACCAAACATTTAAAGAACAATTAACTCCAATGCTATATAAACTACTTGAAAAAATAGGGATTGAAGGAGTCCTACCAAACTCCTTTTATGATGCAGACATGGTACTAATATCTAAACCAGGTAGATTGAAAACAGAGAAAGAAAATTATAGACCAATCTCCCTAATGAACATCGATGCAAAAATCTTAAATAAAATCTTAGCAAAAAGATTACATAAAATTATCTCCAGGATAATACAGCATGACCAAGTGGGATTTATACCAGGAATACAAGGCTGGTTCAGTATTAGGAAAACTATTAGCATAATTGACTATATCAATAACCAAATCAACAAAAACCATATGATCAAAATGGGTTCATGATTTAGCTAGAAAGAATGAGATTATAAATAAATTAGAAGAACATAGGATAAAAAAAAGAAGAAGAACATAGGATAGTTTACCTCTCAGACTTGTGGAAGAAGATGGAATTTGTGACCAAAGAACTAGAGATCATTATTGATCACAAAATAGTAAATTTTAATTATATCAAGATAAAAAGCTTTTCTACAAACAAAACTAATGCAAAGAAGATTAGAAGGGAATCAATAAAACATTTTTTACACTTAAAAGTTCTGATAAAAGTCTCATTTCCAAAATATATAGAGAATTGGCTCTAATTTGTAACTATTCAAGGCATTTTCAAATTGATAGATGTCAAAAAACATGTACAATTTTCAGATTATGAAATTGAAACTATTTCTACTCATATGAAAGGGTATTCCAAATCACTATTGATCATAGAAATGCAAATTAAGACAACTCTGGGATACCACTACACACCTGTCAGTTTGGCTAAGATTAGAGGAAAAGATAACAATGAATGTTGGAGGGGATGGGGGCAAACTGGGACATTGATGCATTGTTGGTGGAGTTATGAATGGATCCAACCATTTTGTAGAACAATTTGGAACTATGCTCAAAAAATTATCAAACTGAACCTATCCTTTGATCCAGTAGTGTTACTACTGTACTTATACCCCAAAGAGATACTAAAGAAGGGAAAGGGAGCTGTATGTGCCAAAATGTTTGTGGCAGCCCTGTTTGTAGTGGCTAGAAACTGGAAATTGAATGGATGCCCATCAATTGGAGAAAGATTGGGTAAACTGTGGCATATGAATGTTATGGAATATTATTGGTCTGTAAGAAATGAACAGCAGGATGTATACAGAGAAGCTTGGCGAGACTCACATGAACTGATGCTAAGTGAAATGAGCTGAAACAGGACATCGTTATACACTTCAACAACGATACCATATGAAGATGTATTCTGATATAAGTGGATTTCTTCTACAATGAGAAGATCCAATTTAGTTCCAATTGATGAGTGATGGACAGAACCAGCTACATCCAGAGAAAGAACACTGAGAAATGGATGTGCACTACTTGCATTTTTGTTTTTCTTCCCAGGTTATTTTTACTTTTCTGAATCCAATTTTTCTTGTGCAATAAGAGAACTGTATGAATACGTACACATATATTGTATTTAAGATATACTTTAATCTGTTTAACATGTATGAGACTGCCCACCATCTAGGGGAGGGCATAGCGGGAGAGAAGGAAAAAGTTGGAACAAAATTGATTGCAAGGGACAAGGTTGAAAAATTACCCATACATATGTCCTGTCAATAAAAAGGTATCATAAAAATTAATTAATTAATTAATTAGAAATAAATTTTGAAAAATAATTTGAAACTGAGGGGATTGCCATCAATTAGGCAATAACTGAACAATTTGTGGTACATAAATGTAATAAAGTACTATTGCGTTATAAAATGACGAATAGGAAGATTACAGAGGAAAAAAACAACAAAAACTTGGAGAAAGTTACATGAACTGATGCAAAATGATATGAGTAGAACCAGAATATTGTATCCAGTTTCTGCCATTTTGATGAACAACTATAAATAATTTATATTTTCTCAGCAATACAATAATCCACGATAATTCCAAAGGACTCATGATAGAAAATACTATCCACACTGGTGAAGTCTGAATGCAGATCAAAACATACTATTTTCACTTTCTTTCTTGCCCCCCCCAACACTTTTTTTCCAGTTTTAAACTTATGTGCCCCACTTGTATCATGATGCTCACCTTCTTTAGGTTCCTTCCCTCCCCCTCTTTGGATCTCTTCCTCTTTCTTGTACCCTTCTCTTATTACTCTTTTTCTTTTCCCTTTTCCTCTCCCCCTTTTTAATGAGGTGAGAGAGGATTTTCTGTAAAACAAGAATGTCAGTTATTTTCTCTTTAAGCCAACTCTGATGAGAGTAAGATTCACAAAATGTTCCTCCCGCTCTCTGAGTTCCCTCAGATATGATAAGTTTCCTTTGCCTCTTCGTGGGATGTAGTTTCCCTCTTTTTATCCCTCTTTTCTCCTTTTCTGACATTATCCCTTTTCCATTTCTACTTCCCTTTTTTATGTTATATCAGTAAAATCAAATTATACATGTAGTCTTTTTGTATATCCACAACAGAAATACAATTCTCAAGAGTTCCTTTTACCTTTTTCTGCATCTCTTGAGTCCTATGATTAGAGATCAAATATTTTGTTTAGTTCTGTTTTTTTTCTTTAGAAACAAATGGAATTCATTTGTTTCATTAAATGTCCATGTGATAATATCTACCCAAATACAAATCACATCTTAAAAAGAAATGTCTTAAATAATAATGATTTTTATAACAACTTATGTTTAATGATGTTTTTTGGACTTCAAAAAATAATTTCCCAAAATATTTCTACTTTTTAAATACAGTGTTATAGTAATTAATTTGGCTTTTTATTCTACTTGGCTTTAACAGATTCTGTACTGTTACTAAGTTTCCATGGATCCACTGTTTTTGTTTTTTGTTTTTCTTTTAATGGATAGTATGTAGCACAGAGTGTATTTAATTAACTTCATTAACCTTTAATTTTTTAATCCATTTTTTCCTTTTTTCTTTGTCAATAGTCTTTGTGAAAATTTACAAATGGGCTAAGATCTGCATTCCTTTAGTATGCATGTATTTGGTATAAATTGAAATACCAAGGGAACTTAGTATACATATCTGTTTTGAAAGAGATGATAAAAAAAGAAAGACGATAAACATTTTTTTAATAAGATGGGAAAATTCAATTTAAGAGGGGAAGAGAGTACAGCATCTATGTTCACAGAAAGAAAGAGAGTATAAGGAGGGAATATTAATCAGATGGCAAGATAGTCCAACAATTTGAGCATTTCTTGGGGTTCAAGGAAGAATGTGTGAGGTCAGTTCTCACATAAGAAAAGTTCAACATTTGGTATTTGAAAGACCCTAAGGCACTACTCATATTTTCTACCAGGGTTACATATAATAATTAAAGGGCTGAGAAGAAGGATGGATATATGCATTTGCTGCTTCTTTTATAATGATAATGAAAGATGCCATTTGCTTTTATTAAAACTGCTGCCAGTTTTAAAATTCAATATCAAGTAGTTTTGACACAATTTTAGGGAACTTTTTCTCAGTTAAATAGAATTTAAGCTTCCTTTGCTATCATATCTAAATTAGTAGGACACATTTATTTTTCCTAAAAGGCAAACTATTTAATAATTTTTGATGCCACATCTCATCATATAGAATATATGGTTAATTCTACCAAAAGACTGTTTTTCTCTGCTTTGGCATGATAAATTTTGGAAGAAAACTAATTTTTCTTTGCTGAAAGAAATATGTAGAAATTCATAGTATATAAGATGGACAGAAGCAGAGATGGCCAGAAAAACTGTGTTTTTCTTCCTCTAAACATAATTGTTTTATGCAATTTTTTCTTATCTCGTAAATTCAGAAAGAAGTGGCTTGAAACTGAATTTGGTAGATGGTTGTTGGCAAATGCCATCTAAGATAAATCACAGCCTAAAAGAAGAAAAAAAGTTAAGCTTATATAAAATATCTTCCCATTTGTATATAACAGGTCATTTTCCTCTGATAAATTAATTTAGAAGATTAATAAGAAATAATGCTTTGACATGCAATTTCTCCAATAAGCTTATTTTTATGTATTTGTATATTTATTTTACAAAATACAATGGTGATTCAAAAGGATGAAATTTCCAGTTGATGGATACTTTTGATCAAAATTTTATTTTGCCATGTAGGCATTTTTTCTCTTTTTTCTTCTTTTCTCTCTTTTTTTTCCTACATTTGAGTACCTTTCTATTTATTGTTTACTTCATTAATTTTGAAATGAAACTTAATTGGTGCTTCTTAGTTTTACAACATTGTTGTCTGTATACAACACTGTTCAATTCTCTTCCTACCATATACAAAATAAATAAAACCATCAACATGAAACAAATTAATAAATTCAATAAATAAAAGCAAAAACATAAATAAAATAAAGACAACAACAGATTAGCTAAATGACCAATACAATGATTATATCTAGCAAAGTTTGCAGTAATTAGTCTCTGGTATTTACCCAAATCTCTGCAAAGAGAAGGGATATGTATGCTCTTGCATCAATATTTTGTTTCCTTTTTTCCCCCATTACTCAGAATTAAGCTTTCTTTTAGTATGTTCATGTGCATTGTTTTGTAACTTTATAATTCTGGCTCTGCTTATTTTTCTTTGTATCTCTTCAAGGTTTTTGAAGTGTTCCTTAGAATTTCTCACTTTTTCTATCCCTGACAATACAATATCATTACATTATCTTAACTCCACTAAATTTGTTACACAATAACTCAATCAGACTACTTTACTTTACTCTCAAATCTTTATTGCTACAAAAGGTGCTATACCCTCATAAGGCAGATTAAGGTTGCTGATATTCACATGGTTATAAAGACTAGTAATTTTGGAAGAAACTCTGGATCAAGGGCAGAAGAAGAATTTTATTTTAGAATGAAGAAGGACATTGGGCCCATAGTTAAAAATTCAGAAGTATTTTAATTTAATATAAGGCCTGTATTGTATTAATTATTGCCATATTGTTACACTCCAATTTTCAGAGTTACTGATCACAAAATAATATTAAAATGGAAATCAGCATAATCGATCTTGACAATTTTCCTTCTCATATTGAAATACATGTTGATAAGATTTGCATAATTCCTTTGTCTGAAAACAAATTTGATCAAATATGCTTTAATTTATTTTCCTAACTGTATGTAGTTTCCTACCATTTTTACTTTTCAGTACACACAATTATTGAAAATGTTAACTTGCACAAATAAATAATGAGGTATTGGATCAAATTTTCTGCTTTTGGGAGAAATTCTTGAGTTTCTGTCATTATCCTTAAAATCTCCTATCTAGAATTTCTCAGTTATAGGAAAATTTTTGCCATTTAAGCCAAAATGAAATGAAAAGAGAAAAGAATAAACATTTTAAAGCACCTATATATGCCTGAAGCTATGCAAATCATTTAAAAATATTATCTCATTTGATCCTCACTACTTCTCTTAGAACTAGGTGTTATCATTAACCTCCTGAGATAAATTAGGAGACAAAGACAAACAGAGATTATATAACTTGCTCAGGATCACACAACTTGTAAGAGCCTGATGAGGAACTTCAACTCAGGTCTACCTGATTTCAAATCTAGCACTGTACTACTTTAACAACTAGCTGCCTCCAGTAATAAAACCAAAGCACTTCTGGGTTTGGCCATATTTAGAAATCAGCATAGACAAGATGTGTTTGAAAAACAAAAGAGATGAAAACATATGATAATATTATCCTTTACCCAGGGTCAAATGACATAGGATTTTTAAAGCTCTAAGATATAGTGTCTAGCACATAGTGGGCACTATGAAATTGTGTGTGTGTGTGTGTGTGTGTGTTTATACATTTATGTGTGTGAGGGAAAAAATATGGAATATTTATGAGATGACTTCCATCTGACTTTAAAACACTTACTTCATCAATTTAGTCCTAATATTCAACTCATCTACACACTTCTTTTATCCAGCATACATATTGGACCTGGTATTTACTAGTTATATTATCAGGGTAAATAATTTTTTTTTTTTTAAATTTTTTATTTAATAATTACATTATATTGACACTCATTTCTGTTCCGATTTTTTTCCCCCTCCCTCCCTCCACCCCCTCCCCTAGATGGCAAGCAGTCCTTTATATGTTGGATATGTTGCAGTATATCCTAGGTACAATATATGTTTGCAGAACCGAACAGTTCTCTTGTTGCGTAGGGAGAATTGGATTCAGAAGGTATAAATAATCCGGGAAGAAAAACAAAAATGCAGATAATTTACATTTGTTTCCCACTGTTCTTTCTTTGGGTGTAGCTGCTTTTGTCCGTCATTTATCAATTGAAACTCAGGTCTCTTTGTCAAAGAAATCCACTTCCATCAAAATATGTCCTCATACAATATCGTTGTCGAAGTATATAATGATCTCCTGGTTCTGCTCATTTCACTTAGCATCAGTTCATGTAAGTCTCGCCAGTCCTCTCTGTATTCATCCTGCTGGTTATTTCTTACAGAACAATAATATTCCATAACATTCATATACCACAATTTACAGGGTAAATAATTTTTATCTAACATCTTCAAAACACCATTCTCTCATCTGACAAAAGGGGTGATGATCATACATATTAAGTTCTCCCCCCAAAAAAATTAAGATGAATTTATTCTGAAGAGTTAAAGTGCCTTTATAATAATGTTTTCTTAGTGTTACTAAAGCAACATTTCTGAAACTGTTCTCACTTCTGAGCACCCCGTTAGTGTGCCATTTATAAACTTCTTCCCTTCCATATTGGCCTTAATATTAATTAAAAGTGATTTCACAGATAGTACCTGGACTCAAGAACAAAATATGAGCTTAACACACATTCAACTTTTACTGATACTGAGTCTTGCATTCTTAAGGATGGTCTTAATCTATGTATAAAATTGTTATATGTTTTATCATTTCTATTTCTTTTGACTAAAGTGTGTCCTTTCCATTCTACCTCCATGGTTTCTGTCTCTTATTCTCCAGTGATTTCCACTTGTTTTCAAGCACTTTATCTTTAAGAAAAATATAATAACAACATGTCTAACAAATGGTTTTTTCACTGCATTTCAGCCTATTTTGTTCTCCTCCCCTGGGAAAATATAACTCAGGGGAAAATGCATATGTGACCTGCTTGCTAGAAAACAGATGATGGTTAAATATCTATATAATGCAGACAAAGTGAATTTCTCATTTTTTTGTTGTTTTTTTATTATTGATATATAATTTTATTTATCTTTTTCAGAGTGATTAAAACAAGCATACTTGCTACTCCTCCAAGACCATTACTATCCTCAAAGCCAAAAACAATGTCTGATGTTGATATTAAGGCAGAATTGAAAACTTCTGTGAATTAATAGAATGTTTATATATATATATATATATATACACACATATATATATATACACACACATATATATATGTATGTGTGTATATATATATATGTATATATATATATACATATATGTGTGTGTGTGTTTTATTGTGAAGACTTAGTCAAATTATAAAACATGTATGAGGAATTCATTAGAATAGAGCTACCCTCCATTACCCCCACAATGTCTGGCTACCAATGCAGGTTAGTATCTTTTCTAAAATATCTAGTCTTAGAAAGCTCTCCGTAACACTTGTCCAAGCTTACACAACCTCAATGGGTCTGGAATTTGACACCCAAGATACAATGGCTCTCAGACTACTTCTCCATCCAGAGGGAGAAGAAAGGGAAAAGTTGTTATTTTTTTCAAGACAGGATGAATCATCTTGAACAAGTCACTTAGAGACCCTCTAAGTTCTTTTTTTTTTAATTATAGCTTTTTATTTACAAGATATATGCATGAATAATTTTTCAACATTGACCTTTGCAAAACCTTCTGTTCCAACTTTTCCCCTCCTTCCCCCCAGCCCCTCCCCCAGATGGCAGGTAGACCAATACACATTAATATGTTAAAGTATATGTTAAATACAATATATGTATACATAACCATACAGTTATATTGCTGCACAAGAAGAATCAGATTTTGAAATAAGATAAAAATTAACCTGAGAAGGAAATAAAAAATGCAAGTGTACAAAAACAGAAGGAATGGAAATGCTATGTAGTGGTTCACACTCATTTCCCAGAGTTCTTTCACTGGGTGTAGCTGGTTTTATTGATTATAGAACAAATGGAACTGATTTGGTACATCTCATTGCTGAAGAGAGCCAAATCAATCAGAATGGATCATCATATAGTATTGTTGTTGAAGTATATAATGATTTCCTGGTCCTCCTCATTTCACTCAGCATCAATTCATGTAAGTATCTCCAGACCTTTCTGAAAACATCTTGCTCGTCATTTCTTACAAAACAATACTATTCCATAACATTCATATACCACAATTTATTCAGCTATTCTTCAGTTGATGGGCATCCACTCAGTTTCCATTTCTGGCCACTACAAAGAGGGCTGCCACAAACATTCTTACACATACAGGACCCTTTCCCTTCCTTATGATCTCTTTGGGATATAAGCCCAGTAACAACACTGCTGGATCTAAGGGTATGAACAGTTTGATAACTTTTTCAGCATAGTTCCAAATCGCTCTGCAGAATGCCTGGATGTATTCACAATTCCAACAACAATGTATCAGAGTCCCAGCTTTCCTACATCTCCTCCAAGATTGAGCATTATCTTTTCCTGTCATCCCAGCCAATCAGATAGGTGTGTAGTAGTATCTACAAAGAGTTGTCTTACTTTGCATTTCTCTGATTAATAATGACTTGGAGCATCTTTTCATATGCCTAGAAATAGTTTCAATTTCTTCATCTGAAAATTTTCTGTTCATATCCTTTAACCATTTGTGAATTGTAGAATAGCTTGATTTATTATAAATTAGAGGCAATTCTCTATATATTTTGGAAATAAGGCCTTTGTCAGGACTTTTGACTGTAAAATTTTTTCCCAGCTTATTATTTTCCTTCAAAACTTTTCTGCATTAGTTTTGTTTATACAGAAGCATTTCAATTTGATATAATCAAAATTTTCTATTTTATGATCAATAATGACCTCTAATTCTTCTTTGGTCACAAATTCCTTCCTCCTCCATAGGTATGAGAGGTAAACTATCTTATGTTCTTCTAATTTATTCATAATCTCATTCTTTATGCCTAGATCATGAAAGTATTTTGACCTTATCTTGATGTACAATGTTAAGTGTGGGTAAATGCTAGTTTGTGCCATACTAATTTCCAATTTTCACAGCATTTTTTTGTCAAGCAGTGAATTCTTATCCCAAAAACTGGGGTCTTTGGGTTTGCCAAACATGAAATTGCTATAGATAATGACTATTTTGTGCTCTAAACCTAACCTATTCCACAGATCAACTAGTCTATTTCTTAGCCAATACCAAATGGTTTTCATAACTGAGCTGAGTCCCAAGAACCAGAGGTACAGTGGGAGATCAATTTAGCCATGGATTATAGTCAGTAAAATAAAAAAAAATGTAGAGACAGTAGTTAAAGTGTAACCATCAAGGAATAGAAAGTAAGATAAGAAAATACGTCATATTATAGGCAGAAAGGAGAAAATACAAAAGCACTGTAAAGATAAAAAGTTGGCAAGAGATTACTTTATATCAAACCAGGTCTTATATTGTGTATTTTTTTTTCCTTTTGTGTGTGTGTTTCTTTTTATAGTAGAGGAAATAGTCAATGGGGTTTTCTGAACAGAAAGATGACTTTGTCATAATTACATTGTAGAAAATTTCCTTTGTAAGTTAAATGTAGGTTGGATTAAAGTAGAAATAGAGAAAACAGAGAGCAATTAGAAGGCTATTGGATAATTCAGGTGAGAAAAAAATGAGAACCTAAACAATAATGGTGGATGTTTGAGTGAATAAAAGGGGAGAGATATAAGAGACATTGTAAAATACAAGTAACACGAGTTAGCAATGGATTAAACAAAATGGATAAATAAGAATAAATTCAAGATGATGCTCAGGTCAGAAAACAATGATGTATTTTTTTTAGAAAATCACTGATAAGTCCATATTCTTTGATAAAGAGATCATCCTTTTAGACAGCTATATCAAGCGAATCAAATGATAGTCCCATATTCATCACTATTCATAGAACCTATTTTAAAGTTGGTAAATAAATTTTAAAAAAGGAGATGTCCGTCAATTGGTAAATCACTAAAAGACAAAAACAAAAATTGGATTCCATGAAGATAACTATTATTATGACATATGAATAGAAGTATCTGAATATTTTCATAATTAATGGAAGATTTATACAAAACTGCTTCAAAATGAAGTAGAACCAGGACAATAACACACATAACTATATCAATGTAAGTGAAAATAACAAAAATTACACTATTAGGAAACTTCTGGAAACATTGTGAAAAGATATTCAATTATAGAAATAGAGATACTATGACTATAAGATATTTTTATCTACACCCAGATGAAACTGATTTGTTTGCTAGTGCTTCTTAATATTTGGGGAAAAAAAGTCTTTAAAAGTGTTTGGAATTTTTCAAAAGAGGGATTATTGGGTAGAGGAGTAATATATTAGAAAATATCCCATCACTATAAACTAAATGTAACAGTACAACAACAAAATTATTTCATCAGAAATCAAGGGAAAAGAAGACACATTATATTGTAGTAGAAATTATACCAAATCCGCAGAAGACATAACATCATTGTTACTAATTGTGTCATTATGAACAAAACATCTAAAATCTCTGAATTTTCATTTTTTTTTTATATTTTGGGAATACAATGACTATTATTTAACTTGTGTTGTTATAAAGCATGTATAAGATAATATGTGTCTGTGTTTATTATGTATACTGTGAGAATGCCTAGTTTTATTTTGTATGCAATTCCTATAGGGAAGAAAATATAAATTTTCAAAAACTAAAGAATTTGGGGCCATACCATAAAGCAATGTGAATTATTTGCACCTCTAGTCAAGATGTGGATTTGGTAGTTTATTGGGTGATTTTAATGTTAAGGGATAGCTTGATGTGTATTTATTTATTTATTTGTCCTTCCATTTATTCATTACTTATTTAATATATTATATATCACTCCATCTTAAGGCTAATCAGTTCTCCATGCTTCTATATATTTCTTTTACCAAATTGTTTTTAAAACCAAAGGTTTATTAATTTCTGGGGTAACATTGTTAGAGCCTATGAAAAGCCACTGATCTTTGTGATTCTGTCACACTAATTTCACTTACTTAATTATCCATTTAGAGGAATGATGGTTTTATGAAAGAAAGCTTCCAATTTGTCTTTTCCTTTTCCCATAAGGATTAAGGTCATCTACTACAGTTGCATCTTCATAACTAACTACAGGCAAAGGCTATAGTTGACAACCTATCACTGAAGTTTGCAGCTGGTGGTCAATTATTCCCAGTATTTCTCCTCTTATTCAACAGCATAACAAAGCCATGGCTTTAAATTATCAGTTGTCAAATTCTACTTTAAACTCATACTAACCTGTCTTTCCACCATACCAAAAAAATCATCTATTTGTGTAATAATAGTTCTACTTTCTAGCAGAAAGGAGTAAAAACACTTAATGGCAATTGGAAATGAATCTCGGTCTAAATTGCGGAGGAATGCTTTTGCATTTGAAAATTATAGCCATATTATACCCTGTTCATTTTGTTGCAAACAATAAATGTCAAAAGATATATTTTTCTTCAAAAATGATTCCCTGACTTTTGCAAAATGCCCCAAGTCACAGTATGAAAATTTCCTGCTTGGTAGATTGGCTGTGACTAAGAACTGTAGGCCAT
Source organism: Antechinus flavipes (assembly GCF_016432865.1). Lineage (NCBI taxonomy): Eukaryota > Metazoa > Chordata > Mammalia > Dasyuromorphia > Dasyuridae > Antechinus > Antechinus flavipes. The sequence continues at coordinate 293,539,890 of NC_067400.1, read as the reverse complement.
TGACTATTATGAATAGACACAGAAAGTACTAATTATATGACTAACATATTACAATCATGCTTAATTTGTATAACTCCCTTAATGCAAGATGAGTGAACTTGATTTAGAAAATAGGTATGGCAATAATAGAATTTTTCAGTTTTTGTCTATTCATTTTGTAAGAAAGTCAGATATAGGGCACAGAATAGAAACTTTCAGGCTCTACACAATCAAAAAAATTGCCAAACTACTCAAAAGGAAACTTTTTGACTTTGAATTAAGAATGGAAAAATCATTTTATTCAGAAAAGAATTAATAATTCTCTTTTCAGTATAGATGCTTGCTGAAGATAACTAAAGAAGATGCCAACAAAAATAATACAATTATGACCTAAAGAAAGTTGAACTTAGTGTCCTCTATTTAAAAGGGAAACACTTTTATAGTTTAAGAATTTTATATAGTAATGAAAACAATTCATTTTCAAAGTGAGATATTCCTAAATTGGGACAAATATTTGAAAAAAAAAGATTACATATTTCTCTCAGGATTAAAAATCAATGGAAAGTCAAAACACAATAAGCAATAATTGAAAGGAAAATCCCTTTCTAAATAATTAAAAACATCTCAAGATCAATCTTCCAAATCATAGAAAAGGCATCTATAGATTGAATTACAAAGTGTTTTTAAGATAAATAGAAAAATAAAATAAACAAGCTGAGAGGAATAATCAGTACTCATGAATAGACCATGCTGATATAACAAAAAATGACAAAATAGCCAAATTTAATTTACACTTTGAATTCTATGTTAATGAAATCATCAAATCAAATACTTCATAGAAATTGAAAAAGTTGGAAAAAATTAAGGGTATATATTATTAAATGAAATAAAGATAAGTAGGGAATAGCACTTCTAGATTTCAAACTATATTATAAGGGAGAACTTATCAAAATCATCTGGAATTGGCTAAAGAATAGAGCAATACATGAATGGATTAGACTAAATATGACATATTTAGAAATGGAAAAACTCAATAATCCAGGATTTGATGAGTTGAAAAGAAAATTACCTAAGGAAAAAGTCCTTATTTTGAAAGCCCTCAGGAATCATTGGATTTTCTGAAAATTATAAGACTGTTACAGGACTTCAAAATCTGCTGGAATCATTTAATTCCTTAACACATAAAAAGACTTTTGAAGGACTTCAAACACTTGGGGGGATCATTGGATTCCCTGACATGTGAAGCAATGGACAATCAATTGGTTTTGGACTATCTCTTGGTTGCTGAAGAAGGCATGTGTATGACTGCTGTTTACAAACCCTCCTTCTAGGACTTCTGGCAATCTTTTACAACACCATGTTGATTTATATTGTTTGTTATACCGCTACTTGCGTGTACAATTCATGTTTGTTACACCACATTGAGCCTGCACTTACTGAGGGGGAGGATCATCACTAATAGCTTCTGCGTTATTGCTATGTGCTTGTGTAATACTTCCCATGCTGATGGGTTTATGTATAATAAGACCCTTCAGCACAGAAACCCTCTAGCAACCCCCACTTCCCTCTGGTGCTTTTCATCTCTCTTCCTGAGACATTAGGGAGGGCGTGATCATCTCCTTTTTAGTGATTTCACCTCCCTTCCTGAGAAGTCAGGGAGGTTATGATCACCTCCTTTTCTGTGCATTCACCTCCTTTCCTGAGAAGTCAGGGAGGGTGTGATCACTTCCCCTTGGGGGCTCTGACCTCCCTGAGGAGTCAGGGATGGCATGACCACCTGTGTTCTAAAACAAAAGAAAGGGGCAGATATAATGGGCTGAAGCTCGAGTTGATGCACTGAGGTCCCGAGCACATGAGGCTAAATAGTAATTGGATCATACTCTATATATATATGCTTGGAGAAAGAATGACCCCCGCCCACTCGTTATGCAAGTCCTGATGTGTTGTATAGGAAATGATGATTTTGGTGGGTGGAGGCAGAGGGGCAGAGAGAGGAGCAGAAAGAGACTGCTGGCTGGGTTCTTGTTACAGCTGCTCACATTGCTATCGCAATCCCCCTTCACCTCTGCTGGCTGGCTCCTGTCGCAGCTGCCCATATTGCTATCACAATCCCCCTTCACCTCAAAAAGAATAAAGATTGAAGATTTTCCCTTAACCTGAACTCCTGACTCTGGCTGATTTTAAAATACGCAGTCATCACATTATTTGATACTAATTTCTAAGCTATTGGAAAAGTCTGGAAGAAATAAGTGTTAGATAAAAACTTATAATATTTCACAATATACTTTAAATATTTTTATCAAATGTATTTACTATTTTTAATATAAATTGCTTTAGGAATCACATTAGGAAAGAAAAATCAGAACAAAAGGGAAAAATAATGGGAGAGAGAAAAAAAAATTTTTTTAAAGTGAACATAGCTTTTGTTGACTTACATTCAATCTCCATAGTTCTTTTTTTTCTGGATGCAGATGGAATTTTCTATCCAAAGTGTATTGAGATTGCCTTGGATCACTGAAACACTGAGAAAAACCAGCTCTTTCATAGTAGACCAACACACATTCTTGTTGTTATTATTGTACAATTGTACAATTATATGTACAATTGTACAATAAATAGAACTTCTTGTTTTCCTCAATATCAGTTTTTGTAAATATTTATAGACCTTTCTAAAATTAGCTTGTTCATCATTATTTTATAGAATAATACTATTTCATTACCTCCATATACCACAACTTGTTTAGCCATTTCCTAAATGATGAGCATCTTATATTTTCCAATTCTTAGTACAAACAAAAGAGGTACTCCAAACATTTCTGCACATGTGAGTCTTTTTCCTCCTTTATGACTTCCTTGGGATACAGAAAAAGATAATTTTTTTTTAATTTATTGTAATCAAAGTTGTCCATTTTTACTTTTGTAATGTTCTATAGTTCTTTGGTCATAAATTCTCCCTTCTCCATAGATCAGATTGGTAAATTATCCCTTGCCCTCCTATTATGCTTATGAGATCATCCTTTATGCCCAAATGATGTATTCATTTTGACCTAATCTTGATAGTAGGTGTGAGATGTAAGTCTATGCAGAGTTTTTTATGTTATTTTTCAGTTTTCCCAGGAATTTTTGTGAAATACTGAGTTCTTGTCCCAGAAGCTGGAGTTTGAGGGTTTAACAAATATTATATTGCTAAAGCCCTTGATTATTGTGACTTGTATATCTAATCTATTCCACTAACACACCACTGTATTTCCTATCCAGTACCAAATGGTTTTGATGGTTACTGTTTTATAATAATAGGTCTAATACTGCTGAGCCACCTTTCTTTATATATTTATTTCATTAATTCCCTTGATGTGTCTGATCTTTTTGTTCTTCCAGGTAAATTTGTTATTTTTCCTATAAATTAATTTTGTGGCAGTTAGCTTGGTATTGCATTGAACAAATAGACCGATTCGCTCACCTACCTATGAGCAATAGATATTTTTCAATTGTTTCAATCTGACTTTTTTTGTGTAAGAAGTGTTTTTGTAATTGTGTTCATAAAGTTTCTTATTTGATTTGGTAGATAGACATCCACATATTTTATTTTATTTACAATTGTTTTAAATGGCACTTCTATTTCTATCTCTTGGTACTGGTCTTTGTCACTAATATATCAAAAAGCTCATTATTTGTTTGGGTTTATTTTATATCTTGCAACTAGTGTTTTTAGTAGTAATAACTGCTCTATTTTGTCAAAAGCTTTTTCTTCATCTATTGAGATTATTATATTATTTCTATTGGGTTTAGTTCTTGATAAGGTCGATTATGATAATAGTTTTCCTGATATTGAATCAGCCCTGTGTTCCTGAAATCCATCCCAGATAGTTGTAGTGTATTATCTTGCTTAAAAGATTTTGTAATCTCTTTGCTAATATTGTACTTAAAATTCTTGCATGAATATTCATTAGGGAGATTGGTCTTCAATTTTATTTTTTATTTAAGCTTTTATTTCAAAATATATGTATAATTTTCAGCATCCCCCCTTGCAAAATTTGTGTTCCATTTTTTCTTCCTTTCCCTGCACCCCCTTCCTAGAAGCAAGTAATTCAATATATATCAAATATGTGCAATTTTTCTATATGTATTTCAACAATTATCATGCTGCACAAAGGAAAAAAAATGAGAAAAAATATCCAAGCAGGGAAAAACTGAAAAAGGGAAAATACTACATTATGATACATACTCAGTCCCTACAGTCCTTTCACTGGGGCAGATGGCTCTATTCATCAAAAGACTATTCAAACTGGCCTGCATCATTTATATCTCATAAGTTATTCAGCCATTCTCCAACATTCTCCACTCAGTTTCCAGGTTCTTGCCATTACAAAAGGGCTGCTATAAACATATTTGCACATGTAGGTACTTTTCACTTTTTTGCAATCTCTTTGAGATACAGGCACAATAGAGACAATGTTGTATCAAAGAGTATGCATTGTTTGATAGCCCTTTGGTCATATTGCTATCCAGATTCCAAATTGCTGTCCAGAATGTTTGGATCAGTTCACAAATCCACCAACAATGTATTAATTCCCCAGTTTTCCACATCCCTTCCAACATTTACCATTACTTTTTCTCATCATTTTAGCCAATCTGAGAGTTGTGTAATGTTAACTAAGAATTAGATTAATTTTCATTTCTCTGTTAAGTAATTTTAGAGGGTTTTTGTATGACTAGAAATGTTTTTAATTTCTTCATATGAAAATTGTCTGTTCATATCTTTAGAACGCTTATCAATTGGATAATGAATTGAATTCTCAGAAATTTGAGTCAATTCTCTATATAATTTATAAATGAAGTCTTTATGAGAACCCTTGAATGTAAAGTATTTTCCCAGTATATTGCTTCCCTTCTTATCTTGTCTGCATTGGTTTTGTTTGTGCACTTTTTTTAACTTAATATAATTAAAATTATCCATTTTTCATTCTATAATGTATTCTAGTTCTTCTTTGGGATAAATTCCTTCCTTCTCCACAGTTCTGAGTGGTAGATTATTCTTTTTTTTCTAAATTGCTTAGAATATCATTCTTTTTATCTAATTCATGATGCCATTTCAACCTTATCTTGCTACATATTGTTAGGTGTTTGTCAGTGACTAGTTTCTGCCATATTAATTACCAATTTTCCCAGTAATTTTTTTGTCAAATAGTGAGTTCTTTTCCCAGAAACTTGAGTCTTTGAGTTTATCAAATACTAGGTTACCATAGTCATTGGCTATTGTATCTTGTGAACCTAACCTAATCTACTATTCCATTTCCTAGCCAGTAATACATGTTTTTGATAACTATTGCTTTATAATATAGTTTTAGGTATGGTACACTGATGTCATGTTCATTTGATTTTTTAAAAATTAATTCCCTAAACAGGACACTAATACATTGTTTGTGGAACTGTGAATACATCAACTATTCTGGAGAGCAATCTGGAACTATGCTCAAAAAGTTATCAAACTGTGCATACCCTTTGATCCAGCAGTGTTACCACTAGGCTTATATCCCAAAGAGATCTTAAAGAAGGGAAAGAGACCTGTATGTGCAAGAATGTTTATGGCAGCTCTCTTTGTAGTGGCCAGAAAATGGAAACTGAGTAGATGCCCATCAATTGGAGAATGGCTGAATAAATTGTGGTATATGAATATTATGGAATATTATTGTTCAGTAAGAAATGACCAACAGGATAATTTCAGAAATGCCTGGAGAGACTTATATGAACTGTGCTGAGTGAAATGAGCAGGACTAGGAGATCATTATATACTTCAACAACAATACTATATGATGATCAATTCTGATGGACATGGCCATCTTCAGCAATGAGATGAACCAAATCAATTCCAATAGAGCAGTAATGAACTGAACCAGCTATCCCCAGCAAAAGAACTCTGGGAGATTAAAGAACTATTACATAGAATTCCCAATCCCTATGTTTTTTTCTGCATGCATTTTTGATTTCCTTCACAGGCTAATTGTATACTATTTCAGGGTCCAATTCTTTTTGTACATCGAAATAATGGTTTGTACATGTATACTTATTTTGTGTTTAATTTATACTTTAACATATTTAATATGTATTGGTCATCCTGCCATCTAGGCGAGGGGGTGGGGGGAAGGAGGGGAAAAATTGAAACAAAAAGTTTGACAGTTGTCGATGTTGTAAAATTACCCATGCACATAACTTGTAAATAAAAAGCTATTAATAAAAAAAAAAAAGAAAAAAGAAAAAAAAATTCCTTTAAATTCTTGATCTTGTATTCTTCCAGATTATCTTTGATATTTTTTCTAGCTCTGTAATATAATTTCTTGGGAGTTTGATTGGTATGGCCCTGAATAAGTATATTAATTTAGGTAGTTTTGTTATTTTAATTAAATTTGTTCATACCACCCATGAATAATTGATATTGTTCCCATTGATTAGATTTGATTTGATTTGTATGAAAAGTGTTTTGTAGTAAAATTCATATAGTTCCTGACTTTGTTTTGACAAGTAGACTCCCAAATAGCTTATATTATTGAGTTATTTTAAATGGAATTTCTCATTGTATCTCTTGCTGCTGGACTTTGTTGATAACATATAAAAATACTGATATTTTATGTGGGTTTATTTATATCCTGAAACTTTGCTAAAGTTATAAATTGTATCTAAAAGTTTTTCAGATGATTCTCTAGGATTCTCTAAGTATACCATCATACAATTTTCAAAGAGTGATAATCTGGACTCCTCATTACATATCCTAATTCTTTTGCATTATTTTCCTTGTCTTCTTGCTAAAGCTAACAATTTTTAAGCAATATTTAAAAGTAATGGTTATACTGGGCCAACTTGTTTCATCCCTGATCTTATTGGGAATGGTTCTAGTTTATCCCCATTACAGATGAGGATTGCTGATGGTTTTAAATAGATGTCTCTGATTATTTTAAGAACATCTCCATTCATACTTATGCTCTCTTCTGTTTCTAATATAAATTTGTTTTGAGTTTTGAAATTCTTGGTGGTGGGGGAGCCAAGATGGCAGAGAGGACACATGCTTCTTTCTGATCTTCTTCAACAACCCTCAACTAATTTCCAAATTCAGCATCTGAATTAATTCCAGGACAGCAGGATCCATGAATTTTGGGAGTGCAATAAATTCCCAGCAGAAGATAATTTCGAAGATCATCAGAAAAGGTTTGTTTTGGTTAGGCATGGAGGGAGGTGGCCAGGCACAAGCAAGCTGAACAAGGATGCCAGTACAAACTGTGCAGACCCGCAGTGGGGTGCAGACTCTGTGGGGTTGTGCTGACTCCACCTGCCAGAGAATATAGTGGGAAGATTCTACAGCAGTGTTGTTTACTCTGCCCTGGTTGCAAGCCAATAGATCAGCAGAGAACTTATAAAACATCCAACACAAACACAAAAGGTAAATGGTGAACCCAGAAATGTCAGTCTCACAGAATCTGGCCACACCCACCCAGAATCATGAGTGAGTCAACACAGGCTTAACACAGCTGCAGCCACTTGTAGAAAAAGCTTGAAAAACCTCCCTTGCCCTAAAAGCAGATGCTAACTTTAAAAATGAGTAAAAAGTCAAAGAGAACTCTGACAATAAGTAGTTTTTTATGGTGAAATGGAAGAACAGATTTCATACCCTCGGGAGACTAAAAGCAGATTGTGTCCAAAGGAAGCCCAAAGGGTGAAAAAAATAGGTTCCCACAGAAGGCTTTCTTAAAAGAAATTTAAAATGGATCTTGAAAAAGATCTAGAAGTTAAATGGGGAAAGGAAATGAAAACTTTAAGAGGGTTTGGAAAAGGCATATAACTCATTAAAAGATATTTGGCAAAATGGAAAAAAGAATACAACTTCTTGAAAAACAATTTATGAGATAGAGAAAGAAAATAACTCCTTAAAAAACAAAATTTTTGAAATAGAAAAAAATTCCACAGAACAAAGCAATTCATTTAAAAACTCAATTGGACAAATACAAAAAAGAAATTTAAAAAAGTAAATGAAGAAAATGATTAAAAATCAAAACTGAACAAATGTAAATGAATGACTCAATGAAACGTCAAGAATCATTCAATAAAAACAAAAAAAAAATGAAAAAATGGAAAAAAATGGAAAATAACTACCTTGGAAAACAACTGACCTGGAAAAATACATCTGTAAGAGACAATCTAAGGATTAAAGAGTTCCTGAAAACCGTGATGAAAAAAAGAATCTAGACACTATTTTTCAGGAAATCGTCAAAAACAACTGTCCTGATGTCATAGAAACAGAAGGAAAAGTAGCCATTGAAAGAATTCACCAAACACCTCCTGAAAGAAACCCCAAAATAAAAACTCCAAAGAATATCATGGCTAAATTTCAAAACTATTGGACCAAGAGAAAAAAAATTACAAGCAGCCAGCAAAAAAATCAAATATTGAGGAGCCACAAAAAGGATCACCCAGAACCCACCAGCTTCCACCTTAAAGGATCAAAGGGCAAGGAATCTGATATTCTAAAAGGCAAAGGAAGTTGGAATATAGCCAAGAATAAACTAGCCTACTAAATTGAGCATTTTGCTCTAGAGAAGAAGATATTCAATGAAACAGATGACTTCCATTTTTTTCTGATAAAAAGACCTGAGCTAAACAAAAAAATTGAATGTCCAAATATAGGACTCAAGAGAAGCATAAAAAGGTAAAAAGAATGCTTGAGAACTATATTTCTATCATGGATATACATAGAGAGTGCATGTATAATTTAATTTTGCTGTTATAAAAAAAGGAACTATAGTTGGAAAGAGGATTGCACCAGAAAAAAAAAAAAAAAGAAAGAAAGAAAGAAAGAAAAGTGGAGATAAAATGAGGGAAATTACAGCCATGAAGAGGCAAAAGAAATTATTATATTTGAGGGATTCATCCAAAGCAGTAATAAGAGAAAATTGTATATTTCTAGGTGCTTGCTTGCATAAAATAGAGAAAGAGATGATAAATGCATTGGCTCCCAAACTCAAAAAGCTAAAGAAAGAGCAAACTAAAAACCCCTAATCAAATACCAAACTGAAATTCTAAAAATAAAAGAAGTGATTAATAAAATTGAAAGTAAAAAACTATTGAATTAATAAATAAAATTAAGTTTTATGAAGAAAAAAAAAAAACAAATAAACCTTTAAATTCCATTACAAAAAGGAAAGAGGAAAATCAAATCGTTAGTCTTAAAAATGAAAAGGGAGAACTTTCCACCAATGAAGTAGAAATTAAAGCAATAATTATGAGTTACTTTGCCCAACTTTATGCCAATAAGTATGATAATCTATGTGAAATAGATGACTACCTCCAAAAATATAGGCTTCCCAGATTAACAGAGGAAGAAATAAATCACCTAAATGATCTCATTTTAGAAAAAGAAACAGAACAAGCTAGTAATCAAATCTCTAAGAAAAAAACCCCAGGACCAGGTGGATTTCCATATGAATTCAACCACACATATAAAGAACAACTAACTCCAACATAAACTATTTGAAAAAATAAGGAATTAATGACTCCTACCAAATTCATTTTATGCCACAGACATGGTACTGTTACCTAAACCAGGCAAGTTGAAAACAGAGAAAGAAAATTAAAGACCAGTCACCCTAACAAATATTGATGCAAAAATCTTAAATAATATGTTAGGAAAGGGATTACAGAAAATCAACCTCATGATAACACACCATGACTAAGTAGGATTCATACCATGAATGCAGGGCTGGTTCAATATAGGAAAATCTATTAGCATAATTGACAATATTAATAACAAAATTAGCAAAAACCATATGATTATCTCAATACATGTAGAAAAAGCATTTACTAAAATCCAACACCCATTATTATTAAAAAAAAAAAACACTAGAGAGTATAGGAATAAATAGAAATTCCCTTAAAATAGTCAGTAGCATCTATCAAAAACCATCAGTAAGCATCATATGTAATGGGGATAAACTGGAACCATTCCCAATTAGATCAGGGGTGAAACAAGGTTGCCCACGATCACCATTATTATTCAATATTGTATTAGAAATGCTAGCTTTGGCAATGAGAAGAAAAAGTTATTAAAGGAATCACAGTAGGTAATGACGAAACCAAATTATCACTTTTTTTGCTGATGATATAATGGTAAACTTAGAGAACCCTAGCAAAACAATTAAAAAACTATAAGAAATAATAGACAACTTTCGAAAAATTGTTGCAGAATACAAAATACATCCACATGAATAATTAGCATTTTTACATATCACTAATAAAATCTAACAGCAAGATATACAAAGAGAAATCCCTTTTAAAATAGATAGTAAATAAAAATTGATAGTAAAGAAAAAAAAATATTTGGGAATCTATCTCCCAAGGAAAATCAGGAAATATATGATCAAACCTACAAAAAGGCTTTTTACACAAATAAAGTCAGATCTAAATAATTGGAAAATATCAAGTGCTCTTGGATAGGTCAAGCAAATAAAATAAAGATGAAAATACTACCTAAAATAATCTTTTTATTTAGTGCTATACCAATGAAACTCCCCCAAACTATTTTACTGACCTAGAAAATATAACAACAAAATACATCTGGAAGAAAAAATGGTCAAGATTTTCAAGGGAACTAATGAAAAAAAAAAATCAAATGAAAGTGCCCCTCTGTACCCGATCTAAAATTACATATTATAAAGCAGAGGTCATCAAAACCATTTGATACTGGCTAAGAAACAAACTTCTTGCTCAGTGGAATAGGTTTGATTCACAGTACAAAATAGTCAATAACTATAGTGATCTAGTGTTTGACAAACCCAAAGACCCCAGCTTTTGGGATAAGAATCCACTATTTTACAAAAACTGCTGGGAAAACTGTAAACTACTATAGGAGAAACTAGGTATTGACCCATACCTAAGATGGTATAGCAAGATAAGGTCAAAAGGGATTCATGATCTAGCCATAAATTATGATATAATAAATAAATTAGAAGAACATAGGATAGTTTACCTCTGAGACCTGTGGAGGAGGAGGGAATTTGTGACCAAAGAAGTGCTAGAGATTATTATTGATCACAAAATATATATTTTTGATTATATTAATTTGAAAAGCTTTTATATAAACAAAACTAAAGCAGACAAAATTATAAGGTAAGCAACAAATGGGGGAAACATTTTCATGGTTATTATTTTTCATTAAATTTTATTTTTTTATTATAGCTTTTTATATAAAAAATATATGCATGGGTAAGTTTTCAACATTGACCCTTGCAAACCTTCTGTTCCAACTTTTCCCCTCCTTCCCCCCACCCCCTCATCTAGATTGCAGGTAGTTCCATACATGTTAAATATGTTAAAGTATATGTTAAATGCAATATATGTATCCATATTTATTACAGTTATCTTGTTGCATAGGAAAGATCCGATTTAGAAAGAAGGTAAAAATAACATGAGAAGAAAAATACAAAAATGAAAGCAAACATTAACAGAAAGAGTGCAAATGTTATTTTGTGGTCCATACTCATTTCCCAGTGTTCTTTCTCTGGATGTAGCTGGTTCTTCTCATTATAGATCAATAGAATTTAGATCCTCTCATTATTGAAGAGAGCCATGTCCATCAGAATTGATCATCATGTAGTATTGTTGTTGAAGTATATAATGATCTCCTGTTTGTGCTCATTTTACTTAGCATCAATTCATGTAAGTCTCTTCAGACCTCCCTGAAATCATCCTGTTGGTCATTTCTTACAGAACAATAATATTCCTTAACATTCACATACCATAATTTATTCACTATTCTTCAATTGATGGGCATTCATTCAATTTCCAGTTTCTAGCCACTAAAAAAGAGCTGCCACAATTATTTTTGGACATGTGGGTGTAAAGGGCTGAAAGTATGAAAAGGTGTGTTTGAATCAGACAACCAAGCACTAAAGGCTAATTACCTATTAATTATGAGACAATGACTCTATTAGCATATGTTTGGGAAAATGGCTCTTCTCACCATTGGTGCTGGCTCAGTGTTTGATGTTAAGATAATCGTAGGCACCCAACATGTACTAAGGATCCTAATTTCACTAAAGAAGTCTCAGTGACTAGGAAATAGGGTAAATATTTTATAGACAAATAGGGAACTTACTTTGTTAAGAACTAAACTAGTAACTCTCATTTTCTAGTTGAAATGAGGCAGATATTAGGAAAATATTCTCCCCTATCTCCAACCTCAACCACACCCTCAGGGAGATCTACAGAACGCATATTCAGACTCATAAAGAGGTAAGCTTTGATTCTAACTTGGGAGCAGATTGATGGACTTGTGGATACATTAGAATGCATGTCCCCTTGGTTCTTCAAGGAAGAACAAATAAGAGGTGAATAAATGGAAACTAGTCAAAGATAAACTAGGTGAATATTACAATGATAAAGGTTTTGATTCAATTTCTAAAGAAACATTCTATACGTACAAATTAATACAATTGGCCTTAAAGAATCCCACAAATTATAGAAAAAAAAAGTTTTAAGAACAGCCAGATGAGGAAGTGTGAGAAGAAAGAGGAAGAGAAGGGAGAGACTAATCAAATCTTGTCTGCATATACTTCTAAATATTTTGCACATTTTTGTGCATAGATTAAGATTTTACACACCACTGCCATACCCTTTAATCCTCAAGGACAGGCAATAGTAAAGAGAAGGAACAGAGATATCAAGCCTCCAAAAACAAAAGAAAAAGGGAGCCACAGATAACCCTAGAGAACTTCTAAATTTAGCTCTTTATACAATTAACTTCTTGATTTTTCACAAAGATGCATTGGCTCCAGCAGACAGGTTTTATAACCCATAAGAAGGGCATTGTCCAGTGCAAGCAGCTCTACTATCTTTAGATAATCCCTAGGGAATGTGGAGAGATCCAGAAAGTGGTGAATGGAAGGGACCAGATAGATTAACTGCTTAGAGAAGAGGGTTTGCTTGTATCTCTACAGATCGAGAAGGAATCAGATGGGTGCCAATGAGCCATATTTACTTTGTTCATCAGAGAGAGAGACAGAGCAGACCTGTGGAAAAAAAAAGGGAAGATCCAAAAAGCATTGGATAATTCTATCACTGACTGGGCCCACCACTGAAAGAGCATGACAGTTATGGCAATTGACTCATGGACATAAAAAAATTATTAATGATACTGATCCAGGACTTCAAAACTCTCAGGAATCATTGGAATCCATGAGACATGATAAGATTGATGCAAGACTTCAAACTCTGAAGGAATCATTGCATTGCCTAACACATAAAAACACTGTTGTAGAACTCTTGGATTCCCTAAAATGTGAAGTAATGGACAATAGATTGGTTTTGGATTATCTCTTAGTTGCTGTAGGAGGCGTATGTGTGATTGTTATTTACCTACCCTCCTTCTAGGACTTCTAGAAAACTTTTACAATACCATGTTGATTCATATTGTTTGTTATATTACTACTTGCATGTACAATTCATGTTTGTTACACCACATTGAGCCTTCACCAGCTGTGGGGAGAGTCATTAGAGCTAGTCTGTGCTTTTTTGCTAAATGCTTGTATAATATCCCCTCCATGCTAATGGTTTTGTGTATACTTGTTTCTAGTAAGATCCTTTAGCCCAAAAACCTGTTAAAAATATCTGGCTTGACTCCCCACTTCCTTTTGGTGTTTTTCATCTCCTTTCCTGAGAAATCAGGGAGGACATGATCACCTCCTTTTGGAGATTCTCCCCTCCCTGAAAAGTCAGGGATGATGTGACCACTTGTGTTCTAAAACAAAAGAAAGCAAGAGATGTAAAGGGCTAAAACTATCAAAAGGTGTGCTTCAATCAGACAACTGAGCACTTAAGGCTAATTACTTATTCATTATGAGACAATGACTCTGTAAGGATATGTTTGGGAAAATGGCTCTTATCACCATTGGTGCTGGCTCAATGTTTGATGTTAAGACCGTTGTAAACAAGGATTAGAAGGTGGGGTGAGAGAGATGAGAACTCACTTGGAGGCAGGGTGAGGAGGATAAAGGTGGAGATCTTGGACTCCAGAATTGAGAAGAGATCTTTGCCTAAACTCCTGACATTTTGCCTGCTTCTTGCTCTAAAGACCAAGGACTTTTACTTTTCCTGACTCTGGTAGATCCTGAGGTCTCTATGGAGCTATATTGGACTTAACATGTGGGTCCTTTTCCCTTCTTTAATATCTCTTTGGGATATAAGCCCAATCACTGCTGAATCAAAGGGTATGCACAGTTTGATAATTTTTTGGTTATAGTTCCAAATTGCTCTCCAGAATGATGAGATATATCCGCAACTCCACCAACAATGCATCAGTGTCTCCAGTTTGGGGAAAACATTTTTACATACTAAAGATCCAATAAAGGCCTCATTTCTAAAATATATAGAGAAGTGACTCAAATTTATAATAAATCAAGCCATTCTCCAGTTGACAAATGGCCAAAGGATATGAATGGACAATTGTTCAGGTGAAGAAATTGAATCTATTTCTAGTCATATGAAAAGATGCTCCGAATCACTACTGATCAGAGAAATGCAAATTAAGACAATTCTGAGATAGCACTTCATACCTCTCAGATTGGCTTAGATGACAAGAAAAGATAATGACAAATGTTGGAGGGGATTTGGGAAAATTGGGACACTGATACATTATTAGTAGAACTGTGAATGAATCCAGCAATTCTGGAGATCTATTGGAACTATGTTCAAAAAGTTATCAAACTGTGCATACCCCTTGACCCAGCTGTGTTACTACTGGTCATATCCCAAAAAGATCTTAAAGGAGGGAAAAAGACCCACATGTCCAAAAATGTTTGTGCCAGCTCTTTTTTAGTGGCTAGAAACTGGAAACTGAATGAATGCCCATCAATCAAAGAATGGCTGAATAAATTATGGAATATTATTGTTCTTTAAGAAATTACGAACAGGATGATTTTAGAGTTGCCTGGAAAGACTTATGAGAACTGATGCTAAATGAAATAAGCAGAAACAGGAGATCATTATACATGGCAACAACAAGACTATATGGTATTCATTTCTGATGGATGTGGCTCTCTTCAACAATGAGATGATTCAAACCAGTTCCAGTTGTTCAGTAATGAAGAGAATGAGCTACACCCAGAGAGAGGACTATGGGAAATGAGTGTGAACCACAACATAGCATTTTCACTCTTTCTTTTCTTGTTTGCTTGCCTTTTTGTTTTTCTGTAGAGATCTGAAACTCTGAAAAATTATGCTTGAATCAGACAGCAGAACACTTAAGGCTAATTACCTATTAGATGTGAGATAATGGCTCTATGTATATATATTTAGATGAGATGGTGATGTGATGGCTCTCCTCACCAATGGTGCTTGCTGAATGTTTGGTGGTGAGATAATCATATGCAAAGATTGGAGGACTAAGTGAGAAAAGTCAGAGTCACTTGGCTGCAAGACGAGGAGAGAAGCTGGAGACTCTGGATTCCAGAATCAAGGATACGTCTTTGGCAAGCCACATAGCAGCTTGCCTTGCCCTCTAGGAAGCTAGTCTGGACAGTACATTTTCCTTCTCAGGTTTTTTTTTTTTTCCCTTTCTAGATCCAATTTTTCTTGTGCATCAAGATAACTGTATTCATATGTATCCATATGTATCCATATATTGGATTTAGCTTATATTTTAAATCTTTAACATATATTGGACTACCTGCCATCTAGGGGAGGGGGTGAGGGGAAGGAGGAGAAAATTTGCAGCAGAATATTTTGCAAGGTTCAATGTCAAAAGATTAGTCATGCATATGGTTTGTGCATAAAAAGCTATAATAAAATAAATTTTAAAAATTAAAAAATGAAATTCTTTTATTGTATATTTTATGCATAAATTGAGATAATCATATGATTTTTGGCAATTTGATTATTTATCTTGCAATTATAATAATAGTTTTCCTAATATTGAACCAGCCCAAATTCCTGATGTACACCCTACTTGGACATGGTGCATTATCTGCATATGGCTTGCTGTAATCTCTGTTGATATTTTATTTAAAAATTTTCCATCAGTATTCATGAGGCAGATTGCTCTGTATAATTTTCTTTTTATTTTTTGTGACTTCCTGGTTTGGTATTATTATTTTGTTATATATATAGCATTCATGTAGTTATTTAGAGATATAAACTTTCCCCTAAGATCTGCTTTGGCTGCATCCCATAGGTTTTTATATGTTGTCTCATTATTGCTATTGTCATGGATAAAACTATGGATTATTTATCTGACTTGTTGTTTGACATACACATTCTTTAGAACTAGAATATTTAATTTCCAAGTGATTTTAGGCTATTCATGGCCTTTTACTTAATACAATTTTTATTGCATTATGTCTGAAAATGTAATATTTGCTATTTCTACCTTTCTACATTTGATTGTGAGATTCCATGTCCTAATATATGGTTATTTTTTGTGTAGGTGCCATGTGCTTTTAATCGCTATTCAGTTTACTCCAAAGATCTCCAGATCTAGGTTTTCTAGGATCCTACTTACCACCCTAGTTTCTTTTTTGATCTTGTTTTTGTTTTTTGTGGTTTTGTTTGTCCAATTCAGAGGGAGGAAATTTGAGATCCCAAGTTAATATAGTTTTGCTGTCTAGTTATTCCTATAATTGGCTTAATATCTTCTCTGGAAATTTGTACGCTCTTTCATTTGGTGCCTATGTATTTAATACCATTACTACTTCATTGTTTTACAGTATCCTTTATCATAGCACACTTTTCTTATCTCTTTCAATTAGATCTATTTTTTGCTTTTGTTTTATCTGAGAATCAGAAAAGCTACCCCTATTTTTTTTTTACTTCATCTGAAGCATAATAAATTTTGTACCAGCCTTTTACCTTATCCCTGTATGTCTCTCTTGGTGTCAAATCTATTTCTTGTAAACAGCAATCTATTTTTAATTTACTTTTCTATTAGGTTCCATTTTATAGGAGATTTCATTCCATTTACATTCACAGTTATGATTGCTAACTCTGTATGTCCCTTTATTCCATTTTCTCCCATATATACTTTTTTCTCTCTTTCTATCCTGTCCTTTATCATGATTTTTGTTCATTCACACCACCCACTAAATGATCTTCTATCACCCTTTACTCCTTCTCTTACATTTTCCTCCTACAGTTTCTGCCCTTCCTTATATCCCATTTCTCCCTTTTCATTCCTCTTTCTTGTCTTTATCTAACTGAATGATTACATTATACCTCTTTGAGCCAAAATTCATGAGTGCAATTAGACAATGCTCAACCTTCTGCCTTCTTTCCCTTATTTGTAACAGGTCTTTTTTTTTTTTTTTTTTTTTTTTTTTTTTGCCTCTTGATGTGATCTGATTTTTTTCCATAATATCTCCCCTTCCCCCTTCTCCCAGGACAGTCCGTTTTTCATCCCTTAATGACTTTTTCTTTGATACATTCCAGTAGAGACTATTTACAACCACAACCTCCATCTATGTGATGCCCCCTTCTCTCTGCCCTGATAACAGATATGCTTCTCAAGAGTTTTAAGTATCATTTTCCATCTAGGCAAGCAAACCTTTTAGCCTTTAAATAAAATAAAAATTTCCCCTGTATTCTTTCTATGCTTTTATTGAGTCCTGTGTTTGAATATTAAATTTTCTGTTGAATTCTCTTTCAATAGAAATGATTCCACTCTTTTACTGCATTGAAGATCTATCACCTACCTTCCCTCAAAGATAGTGCTCAGTTTCTCTAAGCAGTTAATTCTTCAGCATAACCTCAGATATTTTTCCCTCAGAATATAGTATTCTAGGACCTCTGATCCTTTATTGAAGCTGCCATATCCTGGGTAATAGTTATTGGTACTTCCTGAGACTTGAATTGCTTTTTTTTTCCTCGCAGCATTTTTTCCTTGAGATTGTAGCTCTGAAGTTTTGCAAAAAAATTTTTGAGGTTTTCCTTTTGAGATCTCTTTCTGAAGATGAGTGGTAAATTCTTTCAATGAGCATTTCTCCTTGTGAGTCTGGAATGTTGGGGAAGTTTTCTTTGATGATATCTTGAAGAATACTATATAGACCCTTTTGTTCATCATGGTCTTTAGGTAGACCAATAATTTTTTTAATTGTCTCCTGGATCTATTTTCCAGGTTAGCTGTTTTTCCAATGAGTCATTTTACATTTCCTTCCATTTTGTCATTCTTTTTAGTTTGTTTGACTGCTTCTTGATATCCCATGTATCATTAACTTACATTTGCTCCATTCTCATTTTTAATGTGTGATTTTCTTCAGTTAAGTTTTGTTATCTCTTTTTCCATTTAATTAATTCTACTTTTGAAAGTGTGGTTTTGTTAGAGTGGATTTTTTTTTTTTTTTTGCATTTGGCCAATTATAGTTTTGTAAGTAATTGCCTCCCTTTTTAAGCTATTGACTCTGTCTTGCATGCCTGTTATTTTTTCTCATTTTTTCTTCTACTTGTACCTTTCTCCTTTGTCATTTAAAGTTTTTTTGAGCACATCCAGGAAGCCTCTTTGGACTTGAGAGTAATTCATATCATTTTGAGATTTCCTGTGTGGACATTTTGTCCTCATGTTTTGGTCTCCTCTGTCACTACATTAGCTTTCTTTGGTTAAGGTTCTTTTCTTTTTCTTGCTCATTTTCTTTTGGTATTTCCTCTTTTCTTATTATTATTGTTGAGCTCTGCTCCTGAAGTACATGGAGCACTGTCACAAGCTTCCTGTGCAGCTATGAGCTTGGCTTTGAGCATACAGGTTCCTTGTGTTTGTAACTTTATCTGCTCTTTCCAAGAAAAACCCTGGTTTCCCAAAATTTACCTCCTGAGCTAAGACAAGATGCTGCCCTAATAGTTGTCTGCACTACTGAGCCACAGACAAGCTGTGATTAAAACCCTATCACTGGCTTTCTCAGTATTTACCTGAACTGGACTGAACACCCCTTTGACCTGAGTAAGACTGAACTTTCTTGAAATTTTTTCCAATCTATCTTTATGTGGACATTGATTTCATTCCATCAATCTGTTAAGGGTCTTGATTTCATGTGGTTTTTGAAAGAAATTGAAAGAGCTCATGCAGCTTTTTGGCTTCACTCTGCCATTTTGGATTTTGGTTTCACCCCCCCCCCATATATATTTAAATGAATGCTTGATTTTAATGTTAAAGAGTATCCTTTTTTAGGGAAAAACTTTTTTTATTATAGCTTTTTATTTGGAAAACATGCATGAGTAGCTTTTCAACATGAACCCTTGCAAAACCTTCTGTTCTAACTTTTCCCCTCCTTTCCCTCCACACCCTCCCCTAGATGGTAGGTAGTCCAATACATGTTAAATATGTTAACATGTATGTTAAATATATAATATGTATACATATTTATACAATTATCTTGCTGCTCAAGAAAGATTGGATCTAGAAAGAAAATTAAAAATAAAACTTGAGAAGGAAAACAAAAATGCAAACAAACAATAACAGAAAGAGTAGAATTGCTATGTTGTAGTCCACACTCATTTCCCATAGTTCTCTCTCTGGTTGTAGCTGATTCTCTTCATTACTGAACAATTGGAACTGGTTTGGATCATCTCATTATTGAAGAGAACCACATCCATCAGAATTGATCATTATATAGTATTGTTATTGAAGTATATAATGATTTCCTGGTTCTGCTCATTTCACTTAGTATCAGTTCATGTAAGTCTCTCCAGGCCTTTCTGAAATTATCCTGCTGGTAATTTCTTACAAAACAATACTGTTCCATAACATTCATATGCCATAATTTAGTTAGTCATTCTCCAATTGTGGGGCATCCATTCAATTCCAAGTTTGTAGCCACTACAAAAAGGGTTGCCACAAACATTTTTTGCATATATGGATCCCTTTCCCTCCTTAAGATCTCTTTGGGATATAAAACAAATAGTGACACTGCTGGATCAAAGTGTACGCACAGTTTGATAATTTTTTTAGCATAGTTCCAAATTGCTCTCTAGAATGGTTGAATCCATTCACAATTCCACCAACAATGTATCAGTGTCTCAATTTTCCCACATCCCCTCCAACATTTGTGACTCTCTTTTATTGTCATCTTGCCATTTGTCACCCTTTTGAGAGGTGTATAATGGTATCTCAGAGTTGTCATAATTTGTATTTCTCTGATCAATAATGGTTTGGTGTACCTTTTCATAAGATTAGAAATGGTTTCAATTTCTTTATCTGAAAATTGTCTTTTCGTATCTTTTGACCATTTAGAGATTATACTTTCTAAGAAATGTTAGAGAAAAAGATTTTAAACTATTGATTCTCAACAATGGAACATTTAACTTGCACAACTTCAAGAATTTGCCTGACATTTATTAGTGACCTTATTTTGATTTTCATACTTGTGAAAACATTTGGGATCCTATCATCATTCATTATCTTAATATTAAATGGTACTTTACCTCTGCTATGCTTTTGTTATTTGAGAACCCTAAAGCTCTCAAAAGGCACACAAAACAAATGATATATGTACAATCTTTACAAAGTATACATCTGTCAATAGTAGTGAGTAAATTCCCTCTTTCTTGCTTTCAGAGGTTTGGCCAAAGGGAAAAAAATGTTTATAGTAGTAAATAATGTGTTAGTATCATCTGAAAAAAGAAAAGTTAAGATTCAGATTAAAAATAATTTAGTTCTTTGAATTTAATTTTCTATACTATATTTCTGATAACTGTATATTTAATGAGC